>NC_045435.1:8225070-8385163 GCF_002776525.5 Piliocolobus tephrosceles | reverse complement strand
CTACTACAAAGACACATGCACACGTATGTTTATTGCGGCACTATTCACAATAGCAAAGACTTGGAATCAACCCAAATGTCCATCAGTGACAGACTGGATTAAGAAAATGTGGCACATATACACCATGGAATACTATGCAGCCATAAAAAAGGATGAGTTTGCGTCCTTTGTAGGGACATGGATGCAGCTGGAAACCATCATTCTTAGCAAACTATCACAAGAAGAGAAAACCAAACACCGCATGTTCTCACTCATAGGTGGGAACTGAACAATGAGCTCACTTGGACTCGGGAAGGGGAACATCACACACTGGGGCCTATCATGGGGAGGGGGGAGGGGGGAGGGATTGCATTGGGGAGTTATACCTGATATAAATGATGAATTGATGGGTGCTGACGAGTTGATGGGTGCAGCACACCAACATGGCACAGATATACATATGTAACAAACCTGCATGTTATGCACATGTACCCTAGAACTTAAAGTATAATAAAAAAAAAAAAAAAAAAGAAAGTAAGGAATTACCCAAGATACTTGCCAAATCCTCAAACATAGCATATACCATTGGTAGCTAGACTGAGAAAATCAATGATTTTTATCCTAATAAATATCTGTAGGGATAAAATGACTGTTATTTGACAAGGATAAGATAGGAGCTGAAGAACTGTCATCACTTGTTTACTGGTAGAAATAAAAAATGTAGATCCTCTAAAAATCTCGGTTGTGCTGTCTTTTTCAACTTCTTCACCCACAGTAAAGAGCTATAGCATTTCAGAGCTGAAAGAGAACTCAGAGTTCATCTAGTTCAAGTAGGTCAAAATAATTTGATTTTATTTGGCCACATAATATCCCTGTGAGGTTCAGAGAAGCAGAGATTACAGATGGACAAGCTAAGGCACCCGAGGCTTCACCCAAGTCTTGGGCTTATGTATGTCACAGAACTCCTGGCTTCCAGTTCTGTGTCTCTTCTTCAGCAACAGTTACATAACAGAACATACTTTATTATCTTAAAGCAGTTGCTTCGTCAAACTTAAAAAGAATAAGGCTTAAGAGCTCCACTTCACGGCTGGGCACACTGGCTCAGGCCTGTAATCCCAGCACTTTAGGAGACCAAAGCGGGTGGATCACCTGAGGTCAGGAGTTTGAGACCAGCCTGACTGACACGGAGAAACTCCACCTCTACTAAAAATACAAAATTATCCAGGCATGGTGGCGCATGCCTATAATCCCAGCTACTTGGGAGGCTGAAGCATGAGAATCACTTGAACCTGGGAGATGGAGGTTGCAGTGAGCCAAGATCCCATCACTGCACTCCATCCTGGGCAACAAGAGCGAAACTCCACCTCAACAAAAAATAGAACTCCACTTCAAAATAACCACAGCCCAGAGGGATCACACAAGAAAAAGACCTTAAATGAATACAAATGAAATAAAAAGTAGAGACTTAGATGAGGAGATTCTTTCGGGGCCTAGTGGCCTCTACAACAGCATGTGTTCCAAAAACTTCTAAGCTTCCTCTCTGATCCTATCCTGTTTATTGAGATGAATTGCTCAATTCACCAAAATTCTCCAGGCCCAATTTTCATCTGCTAGGTAAAAAGAAGTTCTGATAAGCCAGCATGCTATGAGGAATACAAATGAGCAAAATGAAAGGGACACTCTCTACAGCATGAAGAGATGAAGATCTATAAAGTAATGGGTTGATAAAGTTGAAAAGAGGCCTTGACAGGTAATCTGGCTGCAAGATATAGGATAAGGCAAATTATTATCTGCTACCCTGGCAGCTATTAGAGAGTTGGAAATACATGTATTTGTATTTCCAGAACACTTTGTCATGCAGTTGGGAAGAATGCAGAGTGGGGAGCAATTCATTTATCTACTTCTACTGCTTCCTTCCACGATGGGGGTTTTTGCTTAATCCAAGATGAGAGTTGATTGGAGCAAAAGAGGTAGCCATGAATTAGAATGAAGTTTATTCCTGGAAACATTCCGCCCATTTCCATTCTTACTGCCACCCCCACACTACTACTTAGCTGCTCCCTACTATCTTTTGCCATATTTAATAACTGTCTTTATACTATCCATCATTATCCAAGGCTTCACACTATTAACTACTACAAGGAATGTTTTCCCCCAATAAATAAGTTCCTTTTCCCTCTAGACTTACTAATAGTCATCACATCAACTTCATGTACTCTTCCACAAACATTTGTAGACCCTATTATTTATTAGGCACCAGCTTTAGCATGTAGCTTCTCATCTCACCAAAATCCTTAATCAGATAAAATGCAGCTAGGTTCCAAAATATGCTGATGCTACAAATGTCAGTTGCACAGCAGGCCAACAGAGCCTGGTACTTCCAACCCCCAGAGATAGGGCAATGAGTCATGTAAGGCAAGGCTGCTGCTTGAATGGCTGAGCAGAGTCAGGATCTGACAGTGGCCCTAGACCTCCTGTTCTCTGAACAGCTGCTGAGCCTGAGCTTTCATCAGCGGACGCGTGAGTAGAAGGGAAGTTCAACCCTGGGTGGCCGCCATGCAGTAAGAGGATGTGAGTGACCAGCAGATATTGATCTGGCTTATTCCCCTCATGCCCCAAAGACAAATAGATCTTTTCACAAAAAGTAGAATGAGGTCTAATGCACACACGTGACCTCAGGTTGAGGAACAGCAAAGTGTTTTCACATATCTCCATTGATGTTCAGAAAAATGCTCCATTTTCCTCCATGCAGTTGAAGTGCCGTTTTTTCAACCCTCATAGCACCTGTTATGAATAAACCAGACAGACTTTGTTACCATCTGAAATTCTATAACAAGCATTTTTCAGCCTTGGCCAGCATTCTAATGAGAACAGCTTAATTCTCACCACTGCAAAGTCCAAGGAAATCAGATTATGAATCCACTGTTGATATATTTTCTTTTGACATACACAATTTTACTGAAACTGCTGACTTGGAATTTGAAATGCAAAGATGTTTCATTTGAAAATTTTACAGGGACTATGGCTTCAGGAAAGCTCTTTATATCCCTATTTCAGAAATGCCATATTGCTTATCTGTTTGAATTCACTATATTCTTAAATCTAGAAGCCTTTTCAAAAAGGTTCAAACTATAATCCCCAACATAAACCTCCTTTGTCTTTATTGTTCACTTTATTGTATACCAATGACCAATATGAAAGATGTTTCATTTAGCCCTATAGCTAGCAGTATATCCATTCCTGCATTTCTGAGACAGCTGCCAAGGTCCATGTTTGAGCAAAAATATCACATATTCTGTGTTGATCTCAATTTCTCAGGAAGATATGTGAGATGGGAATAGGCAAATCGACATTGTACTTTAGTGTCTGCTGGAATCATTTTGGATCCTTGATATAAAGAAAAGTGGTTTGGATAGTTGACCAGGCCAGACATAGTGCATCCCTGCTTCAAGGAAGGCACAGCAATACACTGGGCCATTCCCAAGCATTGGGGAAATGCTGTTTGATTAGGGAAGTTGCTAGTTCTGAAGATTGAGTGATTTAAATATGCTGTGAGGAAAGTTATTGGTCAGTTGATAGGTCAGCCATGGTCTGAAGACTTTTTCTTTTAACATAACAATTTGTTTTCAGACTTTTGAAAACCTCCAATAGACTCAGTGCTAGCCAAGTATTTGGTGGTTTTGTGAAGGTTTTTGGTATTCGTGTTGACTGCAGTTCTTCAGAAACCCATTTAAAATGTTGTTTCCTTTCCATATGGCATTCTGAAAGGGAACAAGGGATTACAAATTTAAGATTGTGACAAAAAAGAATGTTCTTTGTAACTATTTCTGTATTTTCTAGGCTTTGTAAATGAGTTTGACTCATATTTTGCCAAGACTAAATACTAGATTTATTATTGGATTGTGATTTAAAACAAAAACAAAGATACATATATCCTTGGCAACTGGAACATATTATATATGTATAATTGGTTGTAGGCTTTTGGTTTTCATTTTTCACTATGTTTTGAAGTTTGATTGACTCTATAAATGAGTCTCGAAGAAGGATAAATCATCTAAGCTTTATTTCAACACTTTCAAAGCAGGTTTAGCACAATTTTAAAGTCTAAGACACTCAGCATTCTTTGCAAGGCTCACCTCATTATCTCACATTGCACACTGGGAATACCACATTTTCATGGACTTTCAAACACTCTTAAGGCTGTAACTTTGTCCACTCTTACAAATTTGACTCTACTAGACAAGCCAAGTAATGTAGCCTTCTGAGAAACCTTGGAATCTCTGCTGAGACCACAGCTCCCTTCAGAATGGTTCTCCATTCATAGATTGCTGCACTTTATGTCTTATGATCTTCACCCCTTACCCTTCAACTCTGGTTGCAACATCTCTGTCCAGATAATGCATGGCCAATCCAAATGCAGCATCCACAGACTGGGCAAGAACCACAAGAAGTGCAGCTGGAAAACTCCACTCAATAACATAATGGAATGACTGATACCATTAGATCTCTCAGTGAGAGATCTGTCTGAGAGATGTACAAACTCAGAGTCAGTAGTGGGAAAGAATTTAAGAGATAAATGAAACAAGATAGAAGGTGCAAACAAGGGGTAGAAGCCTGAAGGAAGCACAACCCATAGGTTGCAGATTTCGTTCTCAAGCAGAAGTTATGGCATGGAAGGAAGGAGAGAGAATAGAAAGATGTATTAGTGGTAGAAGGTTTCGAAGAGAAAATAGGTAGAGAACAAGGCAGAGGGGAAACTGAACCACGAACATGGCAGAGTATCATCAATGGAGGTTGCCATGGACCACTACAGCTGAGATATTAGAGAAACAGATGCATTCTGACCTGCTGCCCAGTCCTCTGTAAGTGTGACTGTGGAGTTCTTGAGGTTATACCCTGTCCTCCTTTATTCCCCTTACAACTCATCCCCACTAACTAAAACAAAAGAGTAGAGCTTCATCCACTTTCTGACAAAAGATATTGAAACCTTAAGTAAATAATTCATTTACTATAATGAAATATCTATTTTGTGGGTTGGTGCTTTGACAGGTTCTGTGAAGACTATAAATATGAAAATCTGCAATCACTGCTTTCAAGGGGCTCATTTGTTTAAATATATCAGTCCATAGTGTGCTGACGAAGGGAGCAAAGGATTAAAAACAGGCACCATGGAACCAAATTGCCTGATTTCAAATCCTGACCCCAATATCAACTAGCTGTATGACCTTGGGCCAGTTTCTGAACCTCTTTGTGCCTAGGTTTCCTCATCTATAAAAGAGGGAAACACTCTAAAACCTACCTCATAGTAGTGTTCTTGTAAGGGTAATATGAGTTAAGTCCTACAAAAAGCTCAGAATAGAGTTCAGAGTAACAGGTTGTTCAGGCTCTTCTCAGATATCTTGAATTTTTGTGGAAAAGGAAGGAATTGGGTGGATTAGAAGCACCTATTCCTCACGGGAGAACAGTCTTTATGCCAAACCAGGCAGGGTGGTTCAGGAGTTATACCTATATTCCAAGGCAACTATCCACAAAACAGACATCGACCAGTGCTCCTGAGTCTTGGCACAGAAGATCCCTCCTTTCTTCAGTCACTCACATGCCAGGGAAGAAATCTGGCTCTCCTGCCTCCCTGCCTGGCTCCTGTCAGCCAGACATCCGCTACGTATGCTGCTGTTGTTTCTGCTTCACCTTTCCCCACATGATCTTATTCTTGCCCCTTCTCTTCCCTCTTCATACTTTCTTACAGGAAAGATGCTGGGGCAATTTTCTTTATGACATATGGAACCATGCAAAACATATATTTCTGCTTGACTCTGGTGGGTTCTCGAGTCAATCAAGACCATCTGGGCTTGCATATCTAATATCCCCCAGTCTACCCCATCTCCTAAATCAAATCCTTTCTGTATAATTTAACAGTGTCTTTGTGCTACAAAGCCCTTAATAATTTTTAAACAAAATTGCCTTAATACATAGCAATTGCTAAATGCAATACGGAAATATTTATTTCTCTTGCCAGCCATGGATTCCAAAGGCTGCCTTGCACAACGTGCAGAACTCTTTGTGATACAAACTATATAAGACATGTTTCTCAAAAGCCACTTTTTTGGGGAGTCTAGCCACACATCACATTCAATTCTACTAGATATGAACATTGAAAAATTATCAGCAAGTTAATTGCCCAAGGAAAGAACTCAAACTAGCCCTGTAATATTTAATTTCCCCTTGTCCCTTCCATGGCTGACATCTGATATGCTGAGTCTTTCTGATGGCACCTGTTTTCCAATTGTTGACTTGTACTTATCATCACTGCAAAACACTAAGGCATGAATTCTACTGACAGAGGGAAATCCAGCTGGAAAGTAACACCATCAGAGCATCCTGGAATTTGTGATACGGTTACATAATTAGAGTCATGTATAAGCACCAAAGATAAACAATCATTTTTGTAATCATATACTTATAAAATCATTTAAATGATCAGGAATTTTTCAGTAGATTTGGAAATATTTCAAAGATTATTCTTTCAGGGATTTTTAAAGTCCCACAAGTATGCCATTTTCTTGAATGAATCTTTGAAATTGCTTCAGTTCTTCTGATGCATTCAGCAAATGCTGCGATCTAAACCTTTGTTGTAAGCAGTAGACTTGGATAGATTCTGTGAGGAATACAACAATACATCAGACACAGATTTGAGGCTCCAAGGAGTTTACAATCTAGTAAAAAGAGATAAGACATATATACCTGTGTTCAGCAGATTGATAGCCATCTTAAAGATGTTTGTGTCCTACACTCAGGAACCTGTGAATATATCACCTTACATGGCAAAAAGTACTTTGCAGATGTGATTAAAGTTAAGCATCTTGTGATGGGAGAGATTATCCTGGATTATCTGGGTGGGCCCAACATAATCACATGATTCCTTAAAATGAGAGACTATTTATAAGCAGAGAAAGATGTAAATGGTCAAAGAAATACAATATTGCCAGCCTTGAAGATGAAAGGGGCCCATGAGCCAAGGAAAGTAGGTGGCCTGAAAAGCTGGAAGAAGCAAGAAAATTTTTCCCCTAGAAAATTTTCCAAATGAGAACTCAGCCCTGCTAACATCTTGATCTGAGCCAAGTGACACCCATGTCACATTTTTCACCCCCAGAACTGTAAGCTGACAAACTTTGTGTTGTTTTAAACCAGTGAGTTTGTGGTAATCTATTAATGTAGCAACACAAAACTAATACAATGTGTAACTTGAATACAAATTAGAATGTGCCAGTTGCTGTAGAAGGGATATAAAGTGAAGGAGATCTTAGATGAAGGTTAGCATGGCAAAATCAACTATCTATCTTCTCTCTGATCTTTATCTTTCTTGATTCTATGACTTGGATTTGTAACAAATAACATCTATATTGAAACAGCATTGTAATGTCCTCCCCATCTTCCTGGGAACTCTGCATCACAAAACTAAGGAAATCATGCAAATGAGATGAGTGACTTTTACAAGATAGGAAGCTAGCAAAATTGGCTATTCCTGCACTGAACACAATTCACACCCAAGAAAAAGTTTCCAAAGCCATGTCTAATGCAGCCCAAAGTAAGTTTCTGAAATCACAAAGGGAGATTTATGATAGGATCACAGTGGCATCAAACGCTATTGCTACCTAAGACCTTTTCATTAAAAAATAAATTATAGAATTTCCAGAATGTGACACTCAGTTTAGCAAAGATGGAGTTCAAATAGGTTAAACGTTTTTGACTCAATTAAAGAGATAATCAAAAACAAAAAGTGGGGGGAAGGAATCTGTATGAGAGTCAATAGAAATAATACCTTATACTTGCACATGTAGAGTATATTTAGGTATAGGATCACACTTAATACTTACAACAATGCTGTTAAGGTCTTATTATCCTTGCTTTTACTGGTGAGGAAACCAAGGTCCCAGAGGTTTGATGGCTTGTTACTAAGTAGCAGAGCACAGGCTCACACCTAAGAGTAAGTAGAAACCCAGATGTCTTTTTTTCACTAGTCTAGTGTAAGAGAAAGATACTAGGCTATAGACTCCAGGAGAGCAAGGGCTCTGGATACTCCCAACACTTGGCACAATATCTGCACATAGGAGGGTTTCAAAAGTGATTGTGAAATGAAGGAGCGCAGTCTGGTGAGTGACAGTACTCTCTGCACATTCCTTTACCAGACAGCCCTGGAAAAGAAGACAAAATAGCACGCCTTAGGACCACCTCCTCAGGTGATTTTAGGCAGAACTTTTAAGCCTTTGGCACATATTTGAATCATCTGTGGAGCTTTCAAAAATGCAAACATCCTGGCCACACCCTAGACCTGCTAGCATAAGATCTAAATGAGACCCTCTAGAGCTGGATCGCATCTATTGAAAAACAATCTTTGCTATGGAAAAACAAGTTTTGAGTCAGCACAGAGCAGAAACCAAATGGTTTTGTTGTTTCTTTTTTTTCCCTAAACAAATGACACCTGAATCTTTCCAGACTCCTGATGTAAGTAAGTACAGTGCTGAACCCTGAGCAGGCCTGGATTCCTTAGTAATGAGTGCGCCCAGACGAGTTCTCCTTGCAGCTGACAACCAAATTCTGTTGGTGGAGGGAGAGCAATGGGCAACTGAAAAACTAACCTTGGCACAGGGAGGGTAACAACACACACTGGGGCATGTAGCAGGGAAGGGAGAGCACCACGACAAATAGTTGGTGCATGTGTGGCTTACTACCTAGGTGACAGGTTGATAGGTACAGCAAACCACCATGGCACACGTTTACCTATGTAACAAACCTGCACATCCTGCACATGTATCCCAGAACTTAAAATATAATTAAAAGAAAAAGAAAAAGTGTTCTTGGTATGTTGGAGAGGTCTATATGCTTGTACATATAGCCCAAAATAGTGAGAATATTATATCATAATGCTCTTACCTCATTCTTTACTCTGAGGGACCTGTTTTTCTCTTAATAGAAACCTAAATGGGAACTCTGCAAACATTATATATTCTCTCTTATTGTAGCATCTTGTTTATTTTCAGCAGGAGGGCACAGAGATCTGGGTGAGTTAAGAACAATGGTCACAGTTTATTGAACTCACCTGTTTTCTTTAAAAGGCTAAATTATGCCTGATGCAGTACAGGGTTCTTTTAAGTCTCCCAGGGGGATGGGCCAGACACAGAGATTCTTGAAAGATGTCCATAGGTCACTTGGATGCACACCAGAACTGATGACCAATGTTCTGTAATCAAAACCCCAGCTACTCATGTAGGTAAACCATGCCCAACCCTTCATAAATTCATCATAAAATGGGTCTGATCCTTGAATCTACACTCCCTCCATTGTCTTAATGAAGTTACTCTTCTCAAGTCTCCTAAATACAAAGAAAGAAACTGGTGAAATCTAGGAAGGGTAATATTTTAAAACAAACTTTTGAAATTGTAGCTGAAAAGAATTGGAGAAATAACAAATTATTTTAAGAGGTCTAATGGCAGAATTCTCTCAAAAGGAGAAAAACAAATGTTCAAGTATTCCTTTTGCAAGACAGGCCCAACGATGAGGTCAGTCAAGCAAAGTGGCATTTTTCCTTGGAATTCATTGAGGTATTCAGGTCATAATTGGCTGTAGGATTTGGGAAAATGTGGGAGAAGAAACTTGGATTTGGAAAACAGGGGAAAATTATCTCAATGCCCCACAAGCTCTCTCAAACTACAGATCTGCAGTGGGAAATTTAGAGTTAGAATTTCCAGTAATGAAGACAATATATCAAAGCCCTGGATTTCAAACAAGGGGGAAGGTCAGGGAAGTGGTTAAAAAAGGAAAAGAAAACTCTGAAATAAATAGTCTTGGACAGTTGAATGGTCAGATAATCTAACTGAGTCATAGGAAAGAATGATATGGTGTCTAAATGTTAAGTTGGGGGTGGGTGTCTTGTGCTTATGATCTGATTACACATTGTTAAACAGGGGTACACAAAACAGATGCAACACCCACTAAAAAGTTTAATTTATCAAGTTTAACATAATAATTCCTTCTTTAACATATTCCCTCTTTAGAATCTGTCTTGCTTGCTTTTCATATTCCTTCCTCAGAAATATTAAGGGTTATTGTTATTCTCAATAATAATATCAGTAATCCATCACTTGAGCACATATTTCAGTTGTACCTACTATGTGTCCGATACTGTGCTGAGAAATATAAGATCCACAATAGAAGTAAAACATGATGTCTATTCACACAAAACTTAAAACCTAAGTGGAATAGAATTTGTGCACATTCAGACATTAAATAATAATAGCCTATATGATACCAATAGGAAGTGTGATGTGATATGATTTCTGGAATGGGAGGTATCAGTACAACTAGGCTATGTTGAGACAAACCCCAGAGGGAAGTTGGGGACTTGATCTGGACCTTGATAATGGGGCAGAAGTGGAAGGTGTTAACTATTAGGTTGATGCACAAGTAATTGCAGTTTTTACAGTTAAAAGTAATGGCAAAAACCGCAATTACTTGTGCACCAACCTAATACTAGCATGTGGAACTAACTGAGAGACATGTAAAAGTTCAGCTGGTATAAAGAAATTGGTATGTTTGCTTGACCATTGGAATTGAAAAGTCTATATTTAGTATTTAAGTTACAAGAATCATAGAAAAAGACTGTAGCCTGATGGAATGAACACAGGTTTTGAGACTGGATTCTGATTTTGCCAATATAACCTCAGCTTTCATCTAAAATAAGAAGAAATTTTGTATTTACTTATTTGAAAATGGCTTCTGACTTATTTCTGCTTGAATATTGCTCCTCAGCCCCCTGTGTTTCTCAAACTGCTTCCCCCTCTAGCCAAATGCCATCATTACTTTCCCCGTTTTGAGCCCCACCCAGAACTCTTAGGTACTGTCCACTTCATAGGGCATTGCTTCCTCTCACGTGGGAAGAGTCATGTTGAACAAGTTTCCTTAAGATCTATCCACCAGGGTGGATATCAGACAAACCTGTCTCTTCCTTTGATTGACCCATGAGTAGTTGCTGAACAAAATATATACATTGCTTCCAAGGATAAATATTTATTCTCAGAGACTGTACAGTCTAAACCCATGAAAAGGGTGGAAATATATTTATAATTGTCTCATGATTTCTCCAAAAAATTTAAACTTATTTGCCATTCAGGGCTACATGTGTGGGTTTCTTATACAGGCACTCATGTCACGGGAGCCTGTTGTACAGATTATTTCATCATCCATATATTAATCTTAGTATCCAATAGTTATTTTTTCTGATCATCTCTTTCTCCCACCCTCCCCCGCCAAGTAGGCCCCAATTGTGTGTGTTCCCTTCTATGTGTCTATGTGTTCTCATCATTTAGCTCCCAGTTAAAGTGATAACAATGTAGCATTTGGTTTTCTGTTCCTGTGTTAGTTTGCTAAGGATGATGTTCTCCAGCTCCATCCATGTTCTGCAAAGGGTATGATCTCATTCTTTTTATAGCTGTGAAGTATTCCATGTTGTGTTTGTACCACTTTTTCTTTTTCTTTTCTTTTTTTTTTTTTTTTTTTTTGAGATGGAGTCTCGCTCTTTCGCCTGGGCTGGAGTGCAGTGGCCGGATCTCAGCTCACTGCAAGCTCCGCCTCCCAGGTTCACGCCATTCTCCTGCCTCAGCCTCCGGAGTAGCTGGGACTACAGGCGCCCGCCACCTCGCCTGGCTAGGTTTTTGGATTTTTTAGTAGAGACGGGGTTTCACAGTGTTAGCCAGGATGGTCTCGATCTCCTGACCCCGTGATCCGCCCGTCTCGGCCTCCCAAAGTGCTGGGATTACAGGCTTGAGCCACCGTGCCTGGCCCTACCACCACTGATGACCATTTAGTTTGTTCCATGTTATTGCCATTGTGAATAGTGCTGCAATGAACATATATTGCATATGTGTTTATGGTAGAATGCTTTATATCCCTTTGGGGATATACGCAGCAATGGGATTGCTGGGTTGGGTGGTACCTGTTTTTACCTCTTTGAGGAATTGCCAAACAACTTTCCACAATGGTTGAACTAATTTACACTCCCACCAACAGGGTATAAGCTTTCTCTTTCTCCACAACCTTACCAGCATCTACTTTTTTACTTTTTAACTAATAGCCAATCTGACTGGTGTGAGATAGTATCCCATTGTGGTTTTGACTTGCTTTTCTCTAATGATCAGTGAGCTTTTTTTCATAGGTTTGTAGGCTGCATGTATGTCTTCTTTTGAAAAGTGCCTGTTCATGTCCTTTGCCCACTTTTTAACAGGCTTGTTCTTTTTTCTTGTAAATGGGTTTAAGTCCCTTATAGATTCTGGATATTAGAGCTTTGTTGGATGCATAGTTTGCAAATATTTTCTACCATTTTGTGGGTTGCCTGTTTACTCTGTTGATAGTTTCTTTTGCTGTGCAGAAGCTGTTTAGTTCAATTAGATCTAATTTGTCAATTTTGCTTTTGTTATGATTGTTTTTGGAGTCTTCATCATGAAATCTTTTCCAGTTCCTATGCCTAGAATGGTATTGCCTAGGTTGTCTTCCAGGGTTTTCATGGTTTTGGGTTTTACATTTAAGTCTTTAATGCATCCTGAGTTGATTTTTGTATATTGTGTAAGAAAGGGGTCCAGCTTCAATCTTCTTTATATGGCTAGCCAGTTATCCCAGCACCATTTTCTGCATACCATTTACTTTCCTATTTGTTGAATAGGGAGTCCTTTCCCCATTGATTCTTTTTTGTCGGCTTGGTCGAAGATCAGATGGTTGTAGGTGTGTGGCCTTATTTCTGGGCTCTCCATTCTGTTCCATTGGTTGACGTGTCTGCAGAGATGTGTTATTTTCTTTCCTTCCTTTTACTGCTCCCATTCTGTGTCTTTTTCAGTTTGTGGTCACTTTTGAACCACTCAAACATAAGAAAAATGCCAATGTTGTACTGTATCCATTTCATGGCATGCTGTTAGCCAGACAGTAGCTGAAGTTTGAGGATTATTTCCCAAAAGAATTAACTGCTCAAACACTTTTTGTTTCTCTGTGAGGGTTGGGAAAATGTAGTTGTATTCTAGGTAATGCCTAGACTAATGTATAGACTTGGTTGGGTTGCTTAGCCTTTCAGAGCCTCAGTCTTTTCATCTGGAAAAACATAGTATTAGCATCAAGCTTCAAGATCATTAGGATAGTTACATCTAATTTATGGAATTATGTATATGGAGCATAATGGATGGAATATGAGAGTGTTCCAAAATTGACCATTATTATTTCCACTCAAAAAAATAGGCCAGTATCTCACTTTAAGTAGAAAAAGAAAGCAGAAAAACATAATAGAAGTAGATGGAAAAAGAAGAAAGAACAATTGATGCTATTTGAATGCCCACTATATGTCAAACATTGTGTGAAGTTCTTCACAAATATATTATCTCAGTAATAACTACCTATGCAATGGATATTAATATGCTCATTTTTGTAGATGAGAAAATTGGTACCTAGGGAGTGTAATAATCTATTTAATGTAATAGAAAGGAAGTGACTGAGCCAAGAATAGAAGATTGATTTTAGGCAACCTTTATTAGTGATCTTTTCTTGGGCTACCTTCCTCTCCTATCCCCATTAGATTGTGTATTTGATTCCACAAAGGTTTTTGACACCTGCAGCTCTCTTTAGGAGGTTCAAACCATTGAGAAATTCTCAGTTGCTGTATGTGTGCATGTGTTGCAGGTGTGTGCAATTCCTCTCCCCATTTCAGATGAGTTCATTTCTATTCATGCAAGATTCATCTCACTTCTCACTTTATTACTCATTTTTTAAAATTATCATTCATCACATTGGTGCACAAATAATTGTGGGTTTGGACTGTGAATTTTAAATAATTATAACTAGGCTAAACACATCTTTATTAATTAAAATAGGAACAATTACAATCAACACATTTTTGCCAATGAGAAATAAGTATGTTTATTCCTGCAGTATAAAAATCCATATTTCAGGGTCTGATGAACTCTTGGAGAGCATTTTCTGCATCTTGCTGGTTGTGGAAGCGTTTTCCCTGCAAAAAGTTGTTGAAATGCTTGGAGAAGTGGTAGTCGGTTGGTGAGAGGTCAGGTGAATATGGTGGAGGAGGCAAAACTTTGTAACACAATTCATTCAACTTTTGAAGCACTGGTTGTGCAACGTGCATTTGGGTGTTGTCCTGGAGAATTGGGCTGTTTCTGTGGACCAGTGCTGGCTCCAGGCATTGCAGTTTTCAGTTCATCTCATTGATTTGCTGTGTATACTTCTCAGAAAGCAGTAGTGGATCAGACCAGCAGCAGACCACCAAACAGTGACCATGACCATTTTTGGTGCAAATTTAGATTTGGAAAGTGCTTTGGAGCTTCCTCTCAGTCAAACCACTGAGCTGGTCATCACTGGTTGTCGTATAAAATCGACTTTTCATTGCCCATTACAATGGGATCAAGAAATGGTTTGTTGTTGTGTTGAATAAGAGATGGCAACACTTCAAAATGACAATTTTGAAAAATTTTTGGCTCAGCTCACGAGGCCCAACTTATTAAGATTTTTCACTTTTCCAATTTGCTTCAAATACAGTGCTATGCTTCTCATCTTCAAGGCTCTCCTCTCCTTTGCAAAACTTCTTGAACCACCATTGTATTGTATGGTCAGTAGCAATTCCTGGGGCAAATGCATTGTTGATGTTGGGAGTTGTCTCCGCTGCTTTATGACACATTTTGAACTCGAATAAGAAAATTGCCCAAATTTGCCTTCTCTCTAACATCATTTCCATAGTCTAAAATAAACACAAAATAAACAGCAAGTAATAAGTCATTAGCAAAAATACATAAAGTGAGAAAAGTCCATTAAAACACTGTATAACATAACCATATTTACTTAACAATGTATTCCAATATCTAATGGCAAATTCCAACAATGCAAAAATTGCAATTACATTTGCACCAACCTAACATTTCACTTCCTCACTTCAGTTATTATTATCCTTCCCTGGGACCTCATTCAAAATGTCTTCAAATTAACCTTTATTTACTTGTACTGTTGGAATAGCTATATTGATGTGTGTGTGTGTGTATGTGTGTGTGTGTGTACATGCACGGTATGATGAATATGTTTCTAACTTTTTCACTCAATATTAATTTTGGGAATTCTGCTTATGCTACTCTGTGGACATTAAGTATTTCTTCTATTGTTGCACATATTCCATAGTGTGCACTAAACCACATCTGCCAATGGCAGACACCAAGTTTGACTGTAATACTCCAACGCCGCAAACAATACCATTTCATTGTAGACTTATGTGAGAATTTTTCTAGGTTATATATCTAGACATAGGATTTCTGGACCATATGGTTAGTACAGGAGTGTTTAAACTGAATTGAGCGCTACATCCTTCTCATTAGAATGGTCCACATGCAATCCCACTTGTTCAGGAGGGTTTCTACTTTATCCCTAGAGAGGCTTCTGCACTTGCCTTTGTGGAAGAGCCTGCCATGTTAAGATAACATTCATGTCTATTAACATTAAGATCTTCAAAAGCCTTTAAAATCACACTTTATAAAATATAAAGAGAGATAGCCCCCAAAAGGACATTTCACAAATCAAATTCAATTCTCACAGTAGAATAGTTGTGATCCTTTTACAAGAGATTGGAACATACTAAGTTTCATGTCTCCCCTGTGGGGACGATATTACACGCCCTCCGTTGGAGGGAGAGTCTATGCTTTAGCTTAATGGGAAAATGTCAAGTTTTTCTTGTGTAACCACTGTGTATTGTAAAAAATGACTTTTAAATGGGATAATGAGATGGGCACTAGTACCCAGGTACTTGGCAAGCCTACCAAGGACTAAATGAGACATCAGAGCTTCGTATAATGGCATGGACCTAAGAAGCCTCCAAGACTATGGTGACGAGCAAGATGCAGACAGTCCATGACCTCACAGAGCTTACAGTACAGTGGGAAGGTCAAAAAACAAACAATTATAAAAAAATTGTGAGTCTGAGATTTTGGTAGCCTTACTGAAATAAAACTTTGGATCATCTGCATGTCAGAGAGAGCCTGGTTATGTGGAACGTGTAGTTCATTGTTTCTTATCTCTCAACTGAGAAGCCTTTCTCAGGCTAAGTCTCCACTGTCTGCAAGGAACATGAGGTCTCTTGCTTACATAAGCTATTTTCTAACTCAGTGTGTTCAGGCCCTCACTCCTTTTATTTAAGCAAGATTGTCTCAATTTAAATTTGTCTGGCACAGCCAGACCCATCTTTTTGGCCAGGACTTCACTCAAAAATGTATGGCTCTGAGAGAATAATGTTCTTCACTCTAGATTTCTGAGGAGCTATTCAATGTCTTTCCTAATTCGGCAGTGAAAATAATGAGCTGAAACAAAAGTAACTGTGACAGGAATTGTCCTCATTAATTATTTTCTCAACATCTCAAGAGGATCTGGTGGGCTCTTGACCTTGCTCCTTAAGTTAAGTACTTGGAATGTATTTTGACTGCTGGCAACTTAGCCAGTGCTATGATAAATGTGACTTAGCTACCTTAGTTCTGGTTTGTGGGAAACAGTTGAATTTTGTATGGTTATTTTTGTGCACTGTTAACAAAAGAGAAATCTTTTTTAAAAAATATGTGTGGGCAGGAAGGACTGTGAAGGAAAAATTATATGGCAAATCTGATTGACTCCTGGGATTTCAAATATGACAAGCAGTGCTTTTTCGCTCCACATCATCAATTTCATGCTGTTTAGAATAACTGCTAGGTTTTCTTTTAGGTCTATTAGAAAATATTGGTATGTGACTTACTATTGATAAGACACATGAGATAAATGTTAACACAAGGGATGCTCACTTCCTACATGATATGTGGGTTATTATATGTGTTAATAAAAAAATACTGTGCTTTTTTATTTTACTTTGTAGATTTTAAGATCTGTAACTAGGGATGTATTGAAATTTAAGGAACTCTAGTATTTTCTTCTTACAGCCATTTTTATGGTTAATAATTATCATATAAATTATGAAACTCAGAAGATTCTATAATAAAACCATTCATTGGGCATTTACTTCATTTCAGGCACTGCATCATTTGTTCACTCATTTATGCATTTAAAAAATATTTATTGAGTACTTAATATATGTCAGGCATTTTGACAAAAACTGAGGCTATAATGGCAAGACATAGACAGTCCTTAACCAGTGGGAAAGGCAGAACCCAGAAAGATAACAAGCAGACAACCACAAGAAAATGTTTCAAATGTTATAATAAAAAAAGGGACACTATTTATTTATCCTAATAAAGAAAAAGAGAACAAAAGTAAAACTAGACTAAGGGGCATGGAGAGAGAAGATTATATTTAAGCTGAAACCTAAAAGATGACTGAGAGTTCTGCTGAGGAAGAGAGGGGAGGAGTGATTTGCAGGCAATGAAAATAGCCTTTAGGAAGAATATAAACCAAAAGTAAGATTACAGCATATTCACACAATGGAAATGAGTCCTGGTTTTCCTAAGCTGTGCAATGAAAGGTGGTCATAAGCAGTGGCTAAATTATGAAAACCTCCTAAAGTATGTTTTGGACTTCAGAATTTATCCTAAAACCACAGATAGATAAATACTATACGACATGGACAGACAGTATTATTTTCACTTATTAGATAAAAAATTAGCATAGAGAGGTTAAATATGCTTTTGTTTATTCAGCAAGCAATTGGTCAAACCAGAATTTTTTTTCTTTTGATACTTTAAGTTCTAGGGTACATGTGCATAATGTGCAGGTTTGTTACATATGTATACTTGTGCCATGTTGGTGTGCTGCACCCATCAACTCGTCAGCACCCATCAACTCATCATTTACATCAGGTATAACTCCCAATGCCATCTCTCCCCCCTCCTCCCTCCCCATAATAGGCCCTGGTGTGTGATGTTTCCCTTCCAGAGTCCAAGTGATCTCATTGTTCAATTCCCACCTGTGAGTGAGAACATGCGGTGTTTGGTTTTCAGTTCTTGCCATAGTTTGCTGAGAACGATGGTTTCCAGTTGCATCCATGTCCCTACAAAGGACACGAACTCATCCTTTTTTATGGCTGCATAGTATTCCATGGTGTATATGTGCCACATTTCTTAATCCAGTCTGTCACTTTTTTAAACAATCACTGCCTGGCTCCAAAAACTTGGACTTTTACTTTATATGTTATGGCCTATCTTCTAACTCACATAAAACCTAGCCGCTGTGTGGCCTTATCTTGACCAACTATTGCATTCAGAGAGACATTGATCCAACATTTAAACATGATTTTTTAAAGATTAAATATATACTACTGTGCCTCAAGAAATTTCCAGGATGGAAGGAGGTTCTATTCATATTTCAAGTAAAGTTTTATATCCTTCTTTTCGTCTCTTTTGGTCTCAATGACACCTACACTTAAAAGCTGTTTCTCACGTCTCTCCTCTTTCCACATCCAAAACAAATATTCCCTAAGTCTTATCCACATGGGCACTCATACCTGTTTGGATGAATGGAGGCAAGATGGTGCACTTCCGGGTTCTTCATCACCAACTTTTCCCGTGCGCGCGTAAATGCAGCCGGTGCCTGGGACGGTGCAGACCAACCAGGCATGCGCCAGGTGACGCCAATCCGAAGAGACCAAGATTTACCTGGTCGCACCTGTGGAATGCCCCCCGACACACCCGTGCCCTGCCTATTGCCCTCCCACTCCTGTCAGGACTGCATTAGGAACTTCGCCCGAGAGCTCCACTGGGCGACTCTCTTGGCCTCCTTTGCCGGAGGCCGACAGACCTCTCCCTACCCACCTTCTTCCCTGAAGCTAGGTGACCAAAAATAAATTTGCAGTTTTGCTCCTACCCTTGCCTACTCGCTGGTTCTTTTGTGCCTGCTCTGGTGGTCTTAGAAAAACAAATCAGTTGGTGCCGAACCTGGGAGGAGACCCCTCCTCAGCGCTCTAAGGGTTGAGGAACCTCCTCCTGCTCCCACGCCACAGACGGATCAGGACCTGAGACCCGCTTCCCTCACTCTCACGGCCTCTCTGGGGTAAGTGCCTTTGTCTCCTCTTTACCTCCCTCGGCCAAAAATCCTGCGCAGGTCTGAGGCCCACTTTGGAGCCACCAAGTGGCTCAGGAGACCCATTCAAGACGGAGATGTCCGCCTGAAGGTAATCTCACACCTTGGCTCCAAGAGCCTCCAGTCTGTCTCTGGTGGTTCCAAAGGACACTTTGAAGCCAGGCAGAGATCCATTTCCATTTCCATTGTGTCCATTGTGTACGTAAAGAGGAAACAAATGGGAAACCCCCAGTCCAAAAGAGCACCCCCTTAGGGTGCCTCCTAGCCAATTTGAAAACCTTACAGCTCAAACAAGACCTTAGGAGGAAGCAGTTAATTTTCCTTTCCACTGTGGCATGATTGACCTCAGCAATTTCTGCCAGCAGCTAGGCAAGTGGTCCGAAATTAATTACATACAAGGCTTTTGGGCCTTACGCTCTCGTCCCTATACTCCTCCTTCTCTCCCCACTCTCCCCACCCCCTCCCTTCCTGCCCAGACTCCTCCTCCTTGCTCCTCATCGACTGGTAGCCCGCTCGCACCCGTGCCCCCTTCCACGTCCTCAGCCAGCCGCCTAGAGTCCCCTATCTCTGCCCACACCCTCCCACAGTGTTAGCACCTTTGCGAGAGGTAGCTGGGGCGGAGGGGGTAGTCAGAGTACATGTCCCTTTTTCACTGGCCGATCTTTCCAAAATTGAGAAGCGTTTAGGTGATTTCTCAGCTAATCCTACCATATACATAAAGGAATATAGATACCTTTGTCAGGCCTATGACTTAACTTGGCATGACCTCCAGGTTATCCTAACCTCTACCCTCAACCCTGAGGAGCAAGAGCGCATCCTAGCGGCCGCCAGGCAGCACGCCAACCAACTACATTTAACTGACGCTGCCATTCCACTAGGGGAGCAAGCAGTCCCCTCGGCAGACCCAGACTGGAACTACCAAGCAAACCAGCCTGGGTACTGTAGGCGAGACCTAATGGTCCAGTGTTTGTTTGCTGGTATGCAAGCAGCCTCAAACAAAACTGTAAATTTTAACAAATTAAAAGAAATTGTTCAAAATCCAGAAGAAAATCCAGCCACATTCTTAAATAGGCTGACTGAGGTTCTAACCCAATATACCCGGTTAGATCTGGCCTCCCCCACAGGGGCCACCATTTTGGCATCTTATTTCATTTCTCAATCAGCTCCTGACATTCGTAAAAAACTTCAAAAGGTAGAGGATGGTCCTCAGGCACCAATACAAGACCTGGTTAAATTAGCTTTCAAGGTCTATAACTCCAGAGAGGAGATGGCTGAAGCACAGCGACAGGCTCGCCTTGAACAGAAGGTTCAGCTCCTAGCAGCGGCTTTACAGCCGAGTCGTAACCCCAGACCAGAGAGCACACACCCCGCAGACTCCAAGGCTGCAAAAGGAGTCTGCTATAAGTGCGGCAAGGCAGGACATTATGCCAACAGGTGTCCACAAGGTCCCCGAGCCCCAACGCAGCCTTGCTATAAGTGCAAGGCATCAGGACATTGGGTCAGTGAATGTCCTAACCCTCATCAACCAGCAACCCCCTGCCCTGCTTGCCAGCAGGGAGGACACTGGAAGTCTGATTGCCCCACCCTGAGAACAGGCGCCGCGTCTCCACGTGACCCCCTTTCCCAGGATCCTGGGAGCTCCTTCCAGCTCCTACATCTGGATGACAACAACTGAAGGTGCCAAGACTCGGGGACCCCCATCACCCTCGCCGAGCCGTGGGTAACTCTCCTGGTAGCGGGTAAGACAATTAATTTTTTAATCAACAGCGAGGCTACCTAGTCTGTTTTGCTGTCCTTCTCTGGACCTAGCCTTCCATCCAATATCTCTGTAGTAGGAGTAAGCAGAAAGCCATCCACTCCATAAAAAACTCCACTCCTTAATTGCTGCCTGGCCAACAACTACTTTGCGCACTCGTTCCTCATTATACCCTCATGCCCTACCCCCTTACTAGGCCGAGAAATCAGTTCAACTTTCCCCCACCCTTATTTTATTCTTCATCCGTACGTCCAAATACCAACCATAGGCCCCAACCTTAACAACGCCCCTTAACAGCAGGAAGTAGCTAGACAGACCACGGTGCCCCTTTATCACTATTATCAATAAAAGGTTGGACTGTTTGGACGAACGGAGGCAAGATGGTGCACTTCCGGGTTCTTCATCACCAACTTTTCCCACGCGCGCGAAAATGCAGCCGGTGCCCAGGACGGTGCAGACCAACCAGGCATGCGCCAGGTGACGTCAATCCGAAGAGACCAAGATTTACCTGGTCACACCTGCGGAACGCCCCCCGACATGCCCGTGCCCCGCCTATTGCCCTCTCACTCCTAGAAAAGCCGCTCCCGGCAGACGCACGGTGCGGACTTCCCAGCCCCCCCACTCCTGTCAGGACTGCATTAGGAACTCCGCCCGAGAGCTCCACTGGGTGACTCTCTTGGCCTCCTTTGCCAGAGGCCAACAGACCTCTCCCTACCCACCTTCTTCCCTGAAGCTAGGTGACCAAAAATAAATTTGCAGTTTTGCTCCTACCCTTGCCTACTCACTGGTTCTTTTGTGCCCGCTCTGGTGGTCTTAGAAAAACAAATCAATACCCCTTCATTTTCTCACTCTTAGTGTAACCTTCATTTATTTCTGGGAGCAATTCTTGTTTTATTCCAGTGTGAAATTAGCCATCTTCTACAGATTCTCTCAGAGAGAGAATCTTTTGTCTCTCTACAGACAAAATCTATCTCTACAGAGAGATTTTTGTCTCTCACCTTTCTCCAATTAGCAGAGGCAGAATAAGCCACATAGTACTCTGCCTGACAATGTTCTATTGAAGGACAAAACTCCTAAATGATCATGGCTGAGAAGAATTCAGACATACATTAAATATTATATGAATGAGGTGCATGAATGGGGTGTTACTGAGAGCCCAGTGACTTGGAAAGAGGGTTGCTTCTGTGCAAAGACAGATGCCACAATTCCAAGTGCCCTGGGGTGAAAATCACATGGGATATCTGGCCAGTTACTAAGGTGAATTTATTGGCATAGGAAAATACAGCTTGCTATGTGCCACTCTAGAAAAAGCTGGCCATTTCCTTAACACAACGGCCCCAGCAGTAAATTTCAAACTGCTTCCATTTCACCCTAAAGAAGAAAAACCATTCCTTTGAAAAGCCTCAAGAGAAAAGCATCAACTTGCCAAACTTGTCACCACCTGGAGGAAAAAACTCCCTATGCCATTATTCACTTTCCAACAACATTTATTGATAAGAAAAAGCAATGGGTCTATTTAAGGGACATAATAGCTTAAGAGAAGATGATGGCATCAAATAATAAGGACACTGTAAGCAGAACTAATGGAAGAAACATGAGATTCTAATAAAAACCTTATGAAAGAGACAAATTAGAGCACACACACACAAAGAGTATTTGGACCAAAATAAAGAGGAATCCAAACTTAAAAATTAGAGAAATTGAAAATAAGTTGGCTACCAATAAAAATTATGTTGTGTAATTTAAAGTATAAATTGCAAAGTACAAAGAAAGGAAATTCATAAATGAAATCTTAAGAGATATATAGATGAAAAAATAGATTAAAAATGATAATCAGGAAGGGACTTCAAGATGACTGACTAGAGGCATCTGATACTCGCTCTCCTCCTCCACCAAGAAAAACCACAAGAGTGAGTAGATAATCACACTTCAAATGGATCATCTAAGAGAGAACACTGGAATTCAACAGAAAAATAACAGAAAACACCTAGCACAAGGAGAAAGAGGAAAATGAGTCAGACCACTTGGCAGGGATTGGCTGGTGAGACTGGAGAGACTTCCTAATATGGGGAAAGGGAAGTGAATGACCCCCAGGAGTCCATATTCCCACCACGGATTCCTACAATCCTGGCCACAGTAGAGTCTCTAGACCCTTGCAGGCCCTAAGACTAACATACGTAGTGTCTGGATATCACATAAAGGCATTGCTACAGGGAGAGAACTCA
The DNA here is from genome assembly GCF_002776525.5 of Piliocolobus tephrosceles. NCBI lineage: Eukaryota > Metazoa > Chordata > Mammalia > Primates > Cercopithecidae > Piliocolobus > Piliocolobus tephrosceles. The sequence goes on along the minus strand of NC_045435.1, from coordinate 8,362,123 downwards.
CACTGGGTCCTACACACCTGTAGCTACAGCAAGGCTCATATTGAGAGCCCAGTTCCCACTGGACTGTATCTTGCTTTGGAGCCTACCACAATTGGTTCTTAGAAGCAACCCAATGCCCATCGATAATAGACTGGATAAAGAAATGTGGCACATATACACCATGGAATACTATGCATCTATAAAAAAGGATGAGTTCATGTCCTTTGCAGGGACATGGATGAAGCTGGAAACCATCATTCTCAGCAAACTAGCACAGGAACAGAAAACCAAACACTATATGTTCTCATTCATAAGTGGGAGGTGAACAATGAGAACACATGGACACAGGGAGCGGAACATCACACACCAGGGCCTGTTGGGGAGTGGGGGGCTGGAGGAGGAATAGCATTAGGAGAAATGCCTAATGTAGGTGACCAGTTTATGGGTGCAGCAAACCACCATGGCCTGTGTATACCTATGTAACAAACCTGCACATTCTGCACATGTATCCCTGAAATTAAAGTATAATAATAAAAGAAAAAACGCTGATGAAATAAATTGAAAAGGAAACAAACAGATGAAAAAGTATCACATACCCATGGATTGAAAAATTTAACATTAAAATGACCATGCTGTACAAAGCAATCTGCGGATTTAATGCGATCCCTATTAAAATATCAATGTCATTTTTCACAGAAAAATAACAACTATAAAATTCATCTGGGTGAAATAAAGGGCCCAAATACCCAAAGCAGTCCTGAGTGAAAAAGAACAAAGCTGGAGGTGTCACATTTCCTGACTTCAAAGTATATTACAAGGCTTTAGTAACCAAAACAGCATGGTATTGGTATAAAAACAGACACATAGACCAATGGAGAACAGAATGGATAACCCAGAAACACATCCATGCATTTACAACCAACTGCTTTTCAACAAAGGCACCAAGAAAATACAGTGAGTAAAAGACCTCCTCTTCAATAATTGGTACTAAAAAAACTGGATATCCTTATGCAGAAGAATAAAATCAGACATCAATCTCCCAGCATATGCAAAAACAATTCAAGATGGATTACAGGCTTAAATTTAAGAGCTGGAACTACAAAAACTACTGGCAGAAAACATAGAGAAAATTCTTCAGAACATTGGTCTAGGCAAAGATTTTATGGCTAAGACTTCAAAAATGCAGGTAACAAAAAAAAATAGACAAATGGGGCCATACTAAAATAAACAGCTTCCACACAGCAAAGGAAACAATCAACAGAGTAAGGAGACAACCTGTTGAATGAGAAAACATCTATAAACTATTCACCCACAAGGGACTAATATCCAGAATGTGTGAGGAATTCAAACAACTCAAAAGCAAAATACAAATAATCTCTTTAAAACGTACGCAAAGGACGTGAATATCAAAATAAGACATACAAATGACTAAACAGGTACATGAGAAAATGCTTAACATCACTAATCATCAGGTAAATGCGAATCAAAACCACAATAAGATATCATCTTACACCAGCTAGAATGGCTATTATTAAAAAGACAAAAAATAAAATAACAGATTCTGGTGAGGCTACAGAGAAAAGGAAACTCTTACACTGTTGGTGGGAATGTAAATTAGTATAGCCACTATGGAAAAGAGTGTGGAGATCTGTCAAAAAAACTAAAAAACAGCTACTATATGACCCAGAAATCCTACTATTGGATATTTACTCAAAAGAAAAAAAAAAATCAGTATATCAGATGGATACCTACATGTTATGTTTATTGTAGCACTACTTGTAACAGCAAAGATATGGAATCAATCTAAGCGTCAATCAATGTATGAACAGTCATACATTTTGGGTGTCTGTCCCCTCTAAATCTCACGTGATTCCCAAAATTGTGTGTGGGGCCTTGTGGGAGGTGATTGGATCATGGTGGCAGATCCCTCATGAATGATTTAGCACCATCCGTTTGGTAATAATTGAGTTCTCACTTAGTTAGTTCATGAGATAATTAAAAGTCTGGGAGCTTCCCCACCTCGCTCTATCTTCCTCTCTCTCTTGCCACATGATATGCCTGCTTCCGCTTTATCTTCAACCATGATTGTAAGCATTCTGAGGCCATCAACAGAAACCAGCAGATATTGGTGCCATGCTTGCACCAGTAGCCAAGCAGATATTGGTGCCTGCAAAACTGTGAGCAAATTAAACCTCTTTTCTTTATAAATTACGGAGTCTCAGGTATTTCTTTATAGCAATGCAAGAAAGGCCTAAATGGATAAAGAAAATATGATGTATATATACACAATGGAATACTATTTGGTCATAAAAAGAAAGATATCATGTCATTTGCAGCAACATGAATCGAACTGGAAGTTATTATGTTAAATGAAATAAGCCAGGCACAGGAAGATAAATAGTCCATGTTCTCACTCATACATGGGATCTAAAAAGTTGATCTCATGGAAGTAGAGAGTAGAATGATAGATACTAGAAGCTGGGAAGGGTGCGTGGGTTCGAGGGGCAGGGAGATAAAGAGAAGCTAGCTAATGAGTACAAACATATAGTAAGATGGAATAAGTTCTAATGTTTGATAGCAGAGTAGGGTGAGTATAGTTAACAGCAATGTTTGGTATATTTCAAAATAGCTATAAGAGAAGACTTGAAAGCTTCCCAATACATAGAAATGACAAATATTTGAGGTGATTGACATCCCACATATCCTGACTAGGTCATTAGAGTATATGCATGTAACAAAATATTTCATGTATTACATAAATATGTAAAAATATTATGTATCAGTAAAATTAATCTTAAAAATTATAATCAGATGAATATTAGAATGCAAACTCAATGAGAACAGGAATCTTGTACTTCTTCATTATTGTCAATTGCTATAATGATGCCAAACCCATAGCAGGTGCTAAATGAATGAGTGAATGAAGAAACAGTTAATAGGAGAAAAGTTACCTAAGCTTAAAATTTTTTAAATAGCCTACTAGATGGGTACAGGCCTGATTGTCCCTACTCCTCTCTAGAAAGTATGACTATAAACTCTGGAAATGGTGTAAACAAACAAACAAACACATTAGAAAGAACTCTGAAAGATGTAAAGGAGAAGGCAAGCTAGTTTGGGAGCCTAGAACTAGAGGAATGGCACAGTAGTAGGATGTCTTGCATACCTCACCAAAGAGGAGTGTCACTCAGCCCCATCTTTCATGGTCCTCAACCTAACAACAGAAGGCAGCTGTGATAGGCTCATCCCTTCACCAGATTGAACAGAAGTCCCTCTGGCAACATTAGGTGAGACAGACCACATGGGTTAGGTGAATGGATTTAGAGCCCTGCCAATAATAAGCTGCCTGAAGAAGCATTCTTCTTTCCTGTAGAGCCTAAGACTCCTATGTTCCATCAACAGATGTTAAGCCAGGCTGGAGAGACTGGCAAAGAAACCCAGCCTGTCTAGGAAGTTCTTTGCTCCAGTGCCCAAGAATCTCTGCCTCCTGCCCAGAGATATCATGATACCCAGGAGGCGTTATCCCTCCCCAGCTGAGAGACATTCAGCAGCTTCATCTTGGGAAACTCCTTCTTCACTCCCAGGTAACACTGTCAGAGAGCAACTGTTGTTCCAGAACCACTAGGTAAATCAAGTAGACCAAAAGAATACCACAAGGCTCAATTTTCTGAGCCTCAGAACAATAGCTCACAAAGGTCACAGGATGATCCTAAATAGGACATGGCCTCTAAAAATTGAAGACTTAAATAAGATTCCACATCTCCTCACATAATAGACAATAATGTCAAGAAAATAATTAAAAATCACCCATCATACCAAGAACCAAGAAAATCACAATGTAAATAAGAAATCAACTGACAGCAAAATAAAGATGAATCAGATGTTAGAATTACCTTACAAAGACTATAAAGGAACTATCAGAAAAACGCTCCAACAATCAATTACAAATTCTCTTGAAAAAAATAAAACTAGAAAATATTAGTGCAAAACTAGAAGTTATAAAAAAGAGCCAAATAGAAATGAAAAATGTAACAGAAATTGAAACTCACTGAATGGGCTAAATAGTAGAGTGGAGACGATGACAGCGAATAGTGTCAGTGATTTGAGGAAAAAACAATCGATTGGCTCTTTACCAAATCTGAGCAAAAGAAAAAAAATGAATAAAACAATTAGCAGAGTTTTAGAGACCTGACGAACAATAACAAAAAAAAAAATGTTCATATCATTGGCATTCCAGAAGGAGAGGGAAGATAAAAGGAGACAAAAAAATTATTTGAGGAAATACTGCCTAAAAATTTTCCAAATTATATATGTTAAAGACAAAGACCTACAGATCCAAGAAGCTGAGCAACACCTCTCCAACCACCAAAAAAATTAATAAACTCAATGAAATCTACACCAAAATCACATAAACTTTTGAAAACTAAAGGTAAAGAAAAAAATATTGGAAGCAATCAGGCAGAAGTAACATATTACCTATCGAGGAGTTCCAATTCAAATAACAGTAGATTTCTCACTGGAAATCATGCAGGTCATAGGATGTGGCACTATATTTTTCAAGTGATAAAAAAACTGTCAACTGAGAATTCTATATCTAAAAAAACCCTATTATTTATGATTAAAGGGGAAATAAAAACATTCTGAAATGAAAAAAGTAACTAAAATAACTTTACACTAGCAAGCCTATTCTTAATTATTACCTAAAGGAAATTCTTCCAGCTGAAGTGAAATGAAAGAATGAAAGATGGAAAGAAAGATAGCGAGGGAGGGAAGGAGGGAAGAAGAAAAGAAAGAGGAAAGAAGAAAAGAAAGAAGGAAGGAAGAGAACCTTGGGATTTTGTTTTCAATCAGAATAGTTCCCTGGAGAGTCATCAAGTTGTTTGTATAAATTATCTGTTATTTTTTATTGATAAGTGGTATTTTGTGGTATACTTTTACTAAATTTTGTTGAAGCATTCACCTGCAGAAAGGAAAGACAGATAGTGACTACCAGGAGTTAGGGTTGAAGAGAGGGTGAGAGGTAGTGCAAGAGAACGGAGGGTGTAGTTATGAAAAGATAACAGGAGGAATTTCTGTGGTGTGGGAAACTTGTGGTGCAGTATCTTGACTGAGGTGTTGGATGCACAAACAATGCATGTTCTTTAATTGTACAGAACTCAATATATACATGCAGACATAAGTACATACATGCACACAGAGATTAGTAGGAGTAAAACTAGTAAAGCTAATAGAAATGGGTGGGTTATATCAATGTCAATCTTCTGGTTTTAACAATGTTTCACTATAGATTTTCAAAATGTTACCACTGGGAAAATTTAGACAAAGTGTGCATTGGATCTTTCTGTATTGGTTCTTACAGCTACATAAACATCTACAATTGTTTCAGTGCAAATCTCAATGAAACAAAAAGTAGACTACTGTGTTAGTCAGCCTCCAAGACAGCTCTCCCTGATCCTGGGATTCCCACTCATCCCCAGTATTCAGCCCTTGTGTAGCTCATAAAAGACATTGTAGTTTCTACCTTACTTTTCCATGGATCATTCACTTTGGGGAAGCCATCCATCTGGCATCAAATGTCTCATCTTCACCAATGGAAAATTCAAGAGATAGCTACATTTATTGACTAATGAGAAAAAAAAGTGCTACCATAGAAGATTATTATACCTCCCTAAGATATCCTTCATTTTCAGATATCATAAAGATCTAAAACTTATTCAGCTACTCACTCCATGCACTATGACTGAAGCAATTACCTGAGAAAGCAGTCTGATTCACCAAGAAAATTGTGTACAATCTCTCTAGATGTAAACAGTGCCTATAATAGAGCATTGTGCACAATTAACTTGGTAATATTCACAGTGAATTCTGAATAAATACTTTTAATATAATTAAAAATTATAATATAAGTGAGTGAGAATTCATGTCATAAAACAGACATTCTGTGAAAAAAAATATATACTAACAAGGAAGCAAAATACAAAACTACTTTAGCAAACCCAGGAGTTGGAAGAGAAGTGAAGGATTCATTTGGAGAGTATAACTATCCTAAAGGTCTAGTTCCTGTGGAGATAATGGATAGATTTGGCCAAGTAAATACAGTGGGTGGAGATCATAACATCATTTAATTTTAGTAAATGATGTAGATGTAACTGTTACAGGTAAGATTTTAAAGATAAAAAAGCAATCACTAGTTAAAAAGTAGATGCCAAATTATACTTCCAAGTTAGGAGGGAGAGAAAGAGAATATTTGGAAAGGAATATGATAAAACTGGCTCATAGAAATTAAGGTTCTTGCTTTAGATTAGACAGAGAGGCAGAGATGTCTACACTAGGTCCATCTGGCTCCAAAATTCCTGTATTTCTACTCTATTATGTGGCCTCTATTTATGATTATAACAGGCTTTTACTGAAGACTTTCCAGGTTCACAAGCATCTGCCCCATGTTTTCATCATTTCCAAAATCAGTGAACAAAGCAAATGTTAACAACTTACCCTAGTAGCTTAATTTGGCACTGCAAAATAGTTGGAGTAACCAGCAACAGGAAAAAAAAAGAGAATAGTCATTCACAAAAGGAAAAATGAGTTAGATATTAGTAAAGGACATCTGACTCATTCAATGACCACCCAGGAGATCAAGAAGGAAGAGACTCAGAGAATTGATGGTGTCTAGGAACTCCAAAGATGTTTGCAATATGTTTTTTCTCATCATCTGTATTTATGTTACAAATAACAATACATAGCAGTTCTAAAGAAATCATCCATTTCTTAGAATATCATGTTCCGATGATCTTACAACATTGGCTTGTAAAGAACCCCAACAAAAATGAATTTGGATGGCCAATAAACTTATTTTAAAAATGCTCGACATCAGTAATCATTATAGGAAAATGCAAATTAAAATCACAATGAAATACTGCTTTACTTCTGCAAGAATGGCCATTATTAAAAAGTCAAAAAACAGTAAATGTTGACATGGGTATGGTGAAAAGGGAACACTTATAAACGGCTGATGGGAATGTAAATCAGTACAATCTCTATGGAAAACAGTATGGAGGTTACTTAAAGAAATAAAAGTAGGTCTACCATTTAATTTAGCAATCCCACCACTGGGTATCTACCAAAAGGAAAATAAGTCATTATATCAAAAAGACACCTGCGTGCATATGTTTCTTGCAGCACAATTTACAATTGCAAAGATATGGAACCAACCTAAGTGCCCATCAACCAATGAGTGAATAAAGAAAATATGGTATATATACACACCACGGAATATTATAAAAAATAATGAAATTATGTATTTTGCAGCAAGTTGGGTGGAGTTGGAGGTCATTATTCGAAGTGAAGTAACTCAGAAATGGAAAACCAAATTAAGCTATGGGTATGCAAAGGCATGCAGAGTGATATAATAAAATATGGAGACTCACAGCAGGGAGGGTGGCAGAGGGACAAGGTTTAAAAATTTACATATCGGGTACAATGTACACTATGTGAGTGATAGGCACACTAAAATCTCAGACTTCACCACTATACAATTCATCCAAAACCACTTGTACCCCAAAAGATATTGAAATTTTAAAAAACTTTGCACCTGGAAAACGAAATTATTTTGGAGATCTCAGAGCATGTAGTGAGAGTGAGTTTGATTTTTAGAGAAATTTGAAAGAAAATTCTCTTTTCTAATCAAAATTTTATTTTTTGAAAAACTGTATCCTTCCTTCAGAAGAAAGGTGCCTCTTTCAGGATGTTTCTAAATGCTCTGTGGTAAAAGTATTCCTTTTCTTTCAGACAATGCAGTATTGGCCTTCTGCCTAATGGTGCCAAGTGCTGTGAATGCGGTTTCGTGGAAAAGACAGGACTTAAACAAGGAGAATTTTATCCAGGCAGAAGCACATTGCTTAATGTTACAACTGAAGCTAATGGCAACTGTGGCCCTGAATTGTTTCTGTCCCGCAATGAGTGTGGATATTATCTTGAAGTTTCTGAGAAAAAAGTCTCATGCTGAGGTTTGGAACTTTTCATTCTGAAGTAGTCAGAACATTTTTTAAAATGACAAGTTCTGAGCACAAATGTCAAAATATTGAATAAGCTGGGGCACTGGATAACAGAGAAAGATGAAAGATCTAATTCAAATGACTGGGCCAAATAATGACTAAGGAGAAATAATAACCATCTGTAAATATTTTAGGAAAATAGGGAGCAAGAAGGTGAGAGGAATTTCTCTGAATTATCCAAAGGGGTATAACTAAGAGAAACAGGATTAAATTGAGCAAAGAAAAGGTAGGCAGAGAATGAGGGGGAAAATGACCACATAATGAGATCTGTCAGTCTGTGAAATAGTCCTTCAAGGGAGGTGGTGGAAACCCCATTGCTTGAATCATTTTCAGCTAAGTTGGAAAAATTGATCTATTAAGAGTATTATCCAACCATGGAAGAAGAGAGGCTTGAGGAGGAGCAATGTATCTTTTCCATCTTTAACTTCTATATTTTTGGAAAAGGAAAAAAAAAATGAAGATAAGGAAGCAACCTAGTAGAATATCTTGGAGAAAAACAAAAATAATCTAGAAACCACAGGATAACAGTGAAAGTGAAACAAATGGAAAGAGAAAACCCACGAAACACACCACTTTCAAAAAATATGTAAACACTTCAAACATGGCTAAAGAAGGGGTGACTACAAAAAGAGTTAGGAATTTATTTAAGGGTTTCTGTTTTTCTATCTATAATAAAATATCAAAATCACAACATTCCTCTTAAGTAACTGAAGGACTGTCGTGATTATTTGAGTTAGGCTAACACGGTTGTGTTTGTTTAGGACCCCAGCAAATCTGCATGCTTCAGAGAAATCTGGATGATCTGATCCTCTATAGTGGCCAGACCCTGGTAATACAGGTTAAGCAAAGTGATAGAATAATCACAATTAAATAATATATAATTAAATTATTAAACATCATATAAACTATGTAAAAATATTGAGCATCGACCACCGGCAAAGCACAATTTCAGATAATGTAAGGATTACAAAGTTTTATAAAACTTGGTCATTTTACTCCTTGAGATGTGAGTCTATTGGAAAAGACAGACTGATGGGAAATGTAATATGTCTCTGGGCAACGAAGCACCAATGCTCCTCCTTGGACAGAAATGTTCTTCTTACTCCCACTCAAAGTCTCAGGGACTCATCCTGCTTTTCTCTTCTCAGGGTGGCTGCTTCTTCCCACTCTTTCTCCTTTCTGCAAACTCAGCTTTACCATTTCTTACTACCGTGAAGAAGAGAAATGAGGGCTTTTTCCTTTTTCACATGTAATCAGTATTGGAATAGCAATGGAAACTCATAACAATATCATATTTATTTTGTGCTTATTCTATGCCCAGATACTATAATGGGTCCTTAAAATGCGATGTTTATTTTAATCCATGTCAACATCCTGTGTGTTGAGTAGTAGAATTACCCATATTTTATAGATTTTCAAATTGAGGCTTAGAGATGTTTATAACTTGTCCAAATTCAAACAGGAAGGAAGCGATGGAGCTACGATATGAGCACATGTTGCTATCAACTGAGTTCTGTGCCTCCAGATTCATATGTTGATGCCGTAACCCTCAATGTGATTATTTAGAGAGAAGGCTGATGAATACTGTATGATTTCACCACAAAAAAAGACAGATCTTGATTTATATTTTGTTTCTTCCTATTATTAGCACATAGTTGCAAGCATGGCCATATTTCATTTAATAACCTAATTATTGGTTTAATAAGTATATTTTTATAATTTTTAATTTTATTTCTCAATGTAAAATCAAATAAACCCTTTGTTCACTGTCACTGAAGTTCATTTATTTTAAGTAGCCTTTCTGCAGAACAAGTTATAAAGCTTACAAAACTTAGATAACAAAAGTTCTTTCACCTCTAGCTCTCTATATACTTTTTAAAAATAAAATGGAAGCTTCTTCGGTGTGTTTTATTCTACTTTTGTATCTAAGCAACACAGTTAACAATCAATCCCCATCTCTCCTTTTCTGATATCTGCTACTACAACAATGATAACAGACAGCAAAGTCCATACGTATGGTCCCTAATTTAGGATAGTTTGGCTTACAATTTTTCAACTTTACAATGTGTTTATTGGGATCTTAAATACATTTCTGAGAGTGTATATTTTACTTATGATGGGTTTATTGCGATATAACCCTATTGCATACCAAGGAACATCTGTATATTATTTGCGTTTAAGTCCTGAATTTAATTAACAATCCTACAACTCTTTATTTTGGTTGACTCTTTTGGTGAAAATCCAGGCTACAAAGAAATGCTCTATGTTCTCTAATGGGACAGTTGTTTAGGCTAAATAAGTCCAACAGGTAAAAAGGAATCTGCTCTAAAAACAAAGCAGGATGCTATCTGGGAGTGGATAATCATCATTACAAGAAAGCATCCAACACATGTACATTTATGGAGCAAATATATATCCATGATTACAAATAGGAGGCTACAAGTTAATATCCTAGGAAAATGCTACTTTGGCAAGGTTCCCAAATCAGTTTGGTAGCAGAAATTCTTGACAATACTACCTAAAACTCCTCAAATCTACTTTTTCTGAGAAAGCATTGTCTTTCAATCAGCAGTCTGAAGCAAGATGTGTAACAGTCTGAAATATCCTTTCCATTGTTGAAAGCTTCAAACTTTTCCACACTAAGAGATTTATGACTATTTCTGATATATTCAGTCATTTCCCCTATATTTTTCCTGGCACTATGTTGAAAGGATAATTTAAACATTAAGATTTATGTGCCATTTAAAGTAAAGACAGTCGGTTCATTCTCTAAGAGGTGTGATTTGACTGCCATCTGGCTAAAGTAATGGCTTCTTTCTAGGTTAGTGACAAGTGAAAAGAAAAAAAGTGAAGAAGATTAGAGAAGGGTATTCCTAAATAAACTCCAAGCAACAGATGAGGGGAGCCATTTGTATACCAAATGTTATAGAGGAGAGGTTAGGAAGCATTGGTTTTAGTGTCAGAAAAACACAAGTCCTGGTTCTGAATCTATTTACCATATGTATAAACCTTGGCTGAGCTTCTGAGTACTCTGAGTTTTAGCTTCCTCATAGGTGAAATGGGAACAATAACAGGGTTGTTGTATATATTAAATGGGGTAATACACATATAGTGGTAAGAGAATGGACATATAACAAAGTCAATAAAATTATAGATTATATCACTATCAAAATACCTTATAAGAAGTAAATGAAAGTTAATTTTTTATACTCCTTAACCACTAAATTATTCTTTCTGAGAATGTGGTATGAGGAAAATTTGCATCAACATCACAATGTGAGCTACTTGTTAAAAATGCTCATTTCTAACTCCCACCCAACTATACTTAATTTTTTGAATTTATTTTTCTGTTGAATGAATCAACAAGTATTTTGGAACACTTGGTATATGCCAGTCACAGTACTGGAAATAAAATGATGAATATGACAAACAAGCTCCCTGCCCTTATAGAATTTACATTCTAATGGAGAAGACACAGTAAATAAATAACATAATTAACAGATTGTGTTAAATGCTATGCAGTAAGCAGGTTGATGATACAGAACAACCTGAAAAGGCCACTTTAGATAGGGTGGTTTGGTGAAGACATTCAGGGGAGATGACATATGAGTTGAGACTTGAAGAAATTGAGACTACTATGATAACAGCCAGAAGAAGGGCATTCCTGGCAGAAGGAAGAAAAATCCAATGGCCTAGAAGTTTGAAAGACTTGGAATGTTTTTATAAGGAGATCAATGTAACTGGAATGTTGTGAGAGAGGAATGGTATGAACTGATATTGAATATATTGAAGAGAAAAGCCCTTGTACTTCTTGGATCCATTTGCTTTCTATTATAAATTCATCCCATCCACTTTTCCAGAATTGTGGTTGGTATCTTTTCCTGGGGAACTATACTAAGGAAGGTTAATGGGATAAACTACAAACCGCACCATATTGCTGTCTCAAGATTGCAACTAATGCTCATCTTTCTTCTCTGCTATCCGTTCTAGATATTCTTTCAACTTCAGCACTTCTGCTGGTCCAGGTGGCTTATTTAGTGAGGTGATCCAGACCCTCACATGGAATATAAGCTTCTGGTCACCATGTTGTTGTAGGCCATGACTATTGCACTTTACTACTACTTAATTTTACTACACTTTAAAATTAAGAAGAGCTGCAGGAGCATACTAAAAAAATTCCCTATTGTATCACCCAGTTGTCAAACATATTACTTCCTATTTTTATTGTATAGTAGCTCTCCTGCTTCCTTCTGGTCTTCAGAGCCTATTACCCTTTGTGCTGATCTCTTTACATGGAGATCCCAAAGTAACTGGATGGAAACCATACCTTAGAGTTTAATGGGATTTTTACTGTGTTCTCTAAAGGAAGCATTATCCTTCTCAGTTAACTAGAACTCCTAGCCTCAAAAAACATAAAGCTGCTGGGCTGGAAAGCACATATGTGGACCACTGGAGGTGATGATATGTGGGGATATTCTGATTTCCACAATTTGGTTCAAAAACCAATGTGTTTAACCTACGGGGAACCCTGCACCATATGATAGTTATTGACTTAGAGCAGGTGTCAGCATATTTTTTTTTGTAAAAGTCCAAACAGTAAATAGTTTGGGCTTTTCAGGCAATATGATCTTCGTTGCAACTCTTAATTCTGCTGCTTTAGTGTGAAAGCAGCCATAGGCAATATGTAAATGAAGGAAAGTGGCCATGTTCTATTAAAACATTATTTACAAGAAAGATGGCAGGTCCTTGGACTGTAGTTTGTTGACTCCTGATTTAGAGGTGTAGCGCATTCTAGGGAATGGCATTCCATTCTTGCAGAGTAACATATCCCACTGATGCCAGAACTGAATATTCAAAAGGCAAATCCATCACTCTACTGGGTGGGTAGCTTCTAAGTAGTGGGCTGTCATGTGACAGAACCGACAACTATAACCGTTTCATTGTTGTAGGTGGTGTTTTGGGTCTTATTTGTTATTATGAAGGACCGTTTATTATCTGTTCAGTTGATTTAATATTCTGTAGCACTCAGATGATAGTGCTAACCAAGACTATGTCAGCAGGAAAGACAAAATGAATTGCTGTCTTTTCCAGAGTAAGAGTGATTCCATGTAATCAGTTTACTATCAATAGGCTGGTTACCCTTCTGCTATACTGGGGGCTCAGTATTAGTATCCCTTGCTGGATGCTGAATATTTAGAAGTGGCAGTAGCTAGATAAGTTTTGGTAAGTGGGAACAAATAGGGGATATCCTCTATTCTTGCCATTCTGGTTACTCCTCTCATAAGCCTATTGTCTCAGCAGTGAGGTGGTAGATGATAGATGCTATCTGATATCAGTTGGCTCGTAAGTTCAACATTGTGCTCTTCCTCACCACAGAACCTCTGGTAGCATAAGATCTGCTGGACCTTATGACCCAGATGATAGAGCTGCCTGAATTCCAGCCTAGACATCCTGCAGACCTCTTATCTGTGTTGAGCCCTGCTAAGAGCAGATAGCTTTAATATCACTTGGTTAGTGGGTTTAAGAAGTATTCCCAAGTATGTAATAGTTTCTCTCCAGGAACTGAAGGGGCTAACAAGGCATTGTGCTACCTTTCTAATGATAGGAGGTGTAAGTTTTAACAGTTTCTCCCTTATTTTGGAGGGGATTTACATGCATGCCCCTGACTACTGTAGAATTCACTGATGCAGCAGTCCTTGAATCTTCACAGGGTGTACCTTCCATCTCTGGACTATACATGATTTTCCAAGGAGCACATACATCTTATCAGAGCCTCCAACATACTTGCCATTTTTTGCTTGTTTGTTCCAATTAACATGGGTCATCAATACAGTGGAATAATATGACATACTGCAGAATATCCAGACAGTTGAGGTCTCTTGGAAATATATTACAAGAGAGGGTTGGAGATTTAATATAGCTTTAGGCCAAGACTGTATATATTTATTATTGTCTGTTCCATGTGAATGAAAACTGGTTTTAAGCCTCTTTCTTGACAGAGATGGAAAATAACACATCTGCTAAGTCAATGGCCAAATGCCATCTACCCAAGTCCATGGTAATCTGCTCTAGCGATGATACCACACCTGGCATAGAAGCTGCAATTGGGACTAGTATAATAGTTTGTTGAGTCTGCAGCACTATACTATTATCCAATAGAATCCCAACATTTTCACAGGGGCCAGACTGGTAAATTAAATGATAGCATCAATCATCTCTGCCTCCTCTAGGTCTTAATTTCGACCATTCTTGCTGAAATGAAATATTGTTTTTATTTATCATTTTGACTGGGTGTGGAGTGGGCAGCTTCAATAGCTTCCACCTAACCTTTCATACCATGATAATGCTTATTCCACAGGCCAAGGAATCAATGTGAGAGTTGTGCTCATGATGAATTACACATTTGGAGATAGGAATAAGAAGTTACCTGTGAGCCATCCCTGGGCCAGAGCTCCACTTATTACCTGGCTTTCATAATCACCATTGTAAGGACATCCATGACAATGCTTCATGTTTCTGAGTATCAGTGCCAACTCAGAGCCTATGAACGAGAGTCCTTGAAATTTCTGGAAATTCCTCTTTTCCCAGTGTATGGTGTTACGTATAGTTATATTTCCTTTGGGGAAAGAACTGGAAGAATTATTCCTAATATATTTACCATAGAGTTGCAGAGCCCCTTGTTCTGAGCACCCAGTCGCTCTCCCCTTCAGTCAGCAGGTTCTGGGCCCAAGATTTGGCTCAAGTCTGGAAACTGGGCCAACGATTGTGGTATATTATTGAGGGAGGTGCTCTCAGCCTCCTAATCATTAATTTTTCTTGTATTTGGTAGTATAAATTAAGCAATATCCCTGTTTGCTGCCCATGTATCTTTCTCCTCAGGAATTTTGTATTCTATTAATCATTTTATAGCTCTGTGCGGGTCAGACCCCGAATTGGCACTCCAGTTTTGCCTGTCATTACAGTAATTGTGCACAGCTTGCTTCTGATGATTAAGCACCTGCCCTCTTTCATCCTCATTGCCTGTTTTGGGACAGCATTTCCTCCTATCAATCCTGGTCTGCAAGGGAAAGCCAGCATTGAGCTTCCCGTTGACACTGGTATCCCTCTCCCAAGTGCAATCCTTGTTCCCTCGGTAAAATGATTGTCTGCCTAGCCCTCCCACAAACATTGTCAGCTGGTAAGTTTTCCAGCCATATGGTAGTGTATCCTTTCTAACATGTTCACTTCTCTCTTCCTATTGATCCCTCTGTCAGCTGTTTGTCCCTGTAGTTCTAGTATTCTTACTTCATTTAGAGTAGTCTTTGTTTTTGTCAAGCTTCCAAGGAGCATCCTAGCAGTATATTAATATTTTCTTCTAAAGTCTTACCAAGGGGTTAAATTCTATATCCCAGAAAAGCAGCAAATAAAGTCTTGCTTATCCAACTTTATATCCTGCCCCCCTGATGCAGCACCTCAGGAACAAATTTCAAAAAACACTCCTGGCCCCTGCTACTGTCTGTTGACTGGGTATCACTGATCCTTTGGATTACATTTCTTTTCCTTTTTTGGCATATCTGGCACTTCTCTGGCTGGGAAGTATTATGAATTAACCCTACGTATTGGTCTGGTGGTCAGGAGAGGAGAGGGGAACAGATCCTGAGAGGAGTGCGTACTGTCTTTTCAAGCAGGATGTGGAAGCACTGGCCTTTTAAAGGGATATGTGGGTCATTCCTGCAGGCCCGAAGGGAACAGAGTATCTGGAAATCCAGGATTTTTGATGATTTGACCCATAATGGCCCCATCTCTAGACTCCGGATTCTCCGCCTTCATAATAGGCTTCTGATCTCAGCATGTCAGATTTGCCATGGTTGACAAGTCAACTTTCTCTGGAATTCTACTAGTCTTACAACATTCTTTTCTTCCTTTCAAATTCCAAGAATTGAGTTTCTTTTCTACTACCAAAAAAGCTCTCCAGTTTTTAGAGCTATTATTTAATTAATTGTTAATTATCGTCAGCATTTTAAGGTATTTCTTCAATGACTCAGTAGCACCCAGCAAAGGCTGTCTGATTGATTTCACAGCCTTTATAATTACTGGTTCCTCAGAATCTTTCAAATGCCTAATACGCTCTCACACTTGTGCATTTCCTTTCACCAGGTATCTTGTTCCAGTTCACCATTAATGAAAGTTTTCACAATAACCACTATAACACGTTAGGGGCCATGAGTACTCTACTCACCTTCTATAATGGGGTCCTCATTACCAGTTGGCCAGAGGGAGATCCAGCTCCCAGACTTTCACTTTATAATCTATTTCCTGGAGTCGCTCCTGACTTCGTCTGCCAGAGGATAGGTTCCCTGTGAGAAATACTCTAAGATAAAAATTTGTATACAGGAGATTTTTGTGGGAGAGAGCTGTTGGGAACAACACCAGTAAATGATGGAAAAACTGCAGTATTAGGGAGAGGAACAAGTGGAACTGCAACACAGTCAAACAGAGGTCTCAGCCAGTCCTCCAGGAAGCTCGGAGCTGGGAAAGGCCTTCAAAGTAGTCCAAAATGGAGGCAATAAAGTTGGGCCATTGTACCTTCATCAACAGTCAGTCACTGGGTGCAGACTGTCCCAGGGAAGGAAGCACAACTTTAGAAGAGGTGGCTTCCTGTAGTTGAGGGGAATTCCCAGAGAAAAACTCAGAGCTGTTTGTAACCAACACCTATAACCCAGGATACTGAGTGTCCTGGTCCTGAAAGCAAGGATCTGTATTGTACTCCATAACATTTACTAAATCATCACTATTGAGTTCACTTTTTAGTGAGTCTAGAACCCTAGATATCTTTCAAAATCACCATGGTGGCAAAGATACTTGGAGCCAGGAGAGTTTTTAGATGTGTGATCAGTAAATGAGATCTGCACAAGAAATGGTTCATCTCAAGTGTCCAAAAATTTTTACTTTACCACAGCTGCCTTCAGTATAATTCACAATTGTTTCCAAAGATCCAAGACAATTACTCACTTATTTCTTCCCCAAAAAATCTCTTCCAATTTTACAAGTGAGGAAAGAATGTCATAATATTTAGAATAATAGAATGAGTTGGTATGCTTGCAGCAAAGCCAATCCTACAAGTGAACTTCTAAGCAGATCTTCCTGTGAATAAATGGCCAACAGAATCAAAGTCCTCCCATCATCTTCTGAGTTTGGCTTAGAAGTCTGCACATGTACCGGGATTAGAATTCCCATTTACCCTTTATAATTAAGGCATTATCCAGTTAAGCAAAATATTTGTTAAACTACTGTGTGCCTTTAGCAAGAACTATAAGACATGGGGTTGTTGCAACATCAATGACTCAAAGGTTAAGGATGCAATTTCTCTCATCAACATTTAATGTGATGAAGTGACTTTTATGACTTTTCACTCTGCATATTTTTTAAGCTGGTAAGAATTATGGTAATCATTGACACATCAACTTCCTAGAACTAAAGAATTAACAAGGTTCAAAAGGAAGTTCGTTGCTCTACTTCGTCATCTGAATTCAGTTCAACTTAGATCTAAATCCATGGAATCTTCAAAGAGAACCAGTAAACCCCTAATATCTACCCTTGTTGATTTCTGATGATCCTTGTAGGATATCTTTCTTTGTGAGGAAAGAAGAAAATAATAGTGCATTGCAGTCAATCATTAAATCATGGAAGCTGGTCATGGTATTGAAAAGAAAACTAAACATTTTAGCTGTCAGCAATGTTTAAATACTTTAAAGAATGCCAAATTTGAAGACTTAACCAAAATCCTATTTAAATAGATTTAGTATAAAACCTACATAAGGAAATGAGTTGGTATAAGTATGTGAATTCACATTAAGTTGTTTATAAATAGCAAACAGTTTAGGGAGCCTGGTTTTATGTACAGTGCATTCTTCACTTGGTACTTACAATGCATTTGGGAAAATGAAAATATTTTCAGTATTACAACTGGAAAGTCAGTAAGCCATTTTATGCCAATGCTTCAGACTTTTCCTAGGACAAGTCTGGAAATATGGATCCCATATTCCTAGGAAACACTTGAGATGGTACTGGAGTTTCAACCTTTTCCTGGCTACAAAGAAACCTGGAGATGGCACTTCCTGGCTTCCTTCTATACAGAATAGGCACTGAGAATTTTCTAGGCTGTATAACCATGTTCCTTGTCACAATGCAAGTCACATCACCACTTGTTAAAATCCTGTGAAGGTATTACCATTATCCCCATTTCATAGATAAAGATTCTGAAGCACAGAGATGTTAAATGTCTTGCTCCAAATCATAAAGTAAGAAGGGAGACATAATTCAAACCCAGGCAGTTTGCTTGAAGAACTTGTGGGTTTAATTACTTGGCAATGCTGACTTCTGCTCACATTATTTATTAACAGTATTAATAAAACCAGGAGAATTTGAAGAGAAACAGAAATGAAAATATATATAAATCATACCATTGAAGCTGATTACCCCATTTGATTCTGTTTTGTTACCCAGTCAGTCAGGCATCTGCATTTGATTTGCAAATCTTCACAAGAATTATGACTCTCAATGGATCAACAAATGTTCCAGACACTTAAAAGAAACAGGATGAATAATTTTGGTTTTGGTAGTTGTATTAGTCAGAGTTTTACAGAGAAACAGAACCGATAGGATATATAGATATAGAGAGAAATAGAGATAGAGGTATAAGAGTAGATTTATTATAGGATTGGCTCACATGATTATAGGGGCTGAGGATTGGCATGATATGCTGTGTGCAGGCTGGAGAACCAGGAAACCTGGTGCCGTGATTCAGTCCAGTTCCAAAGGCTTGAGAATGAGGAGTGCTAATATTTGAGGGCAGGAGAAGATGGATGTCTCACCCAAAACTTCTGCCTTTTGTTCCACTGGGGCTCTCAACAGATTGGGTAATGTCCATCTACATTGGTGAGAGCCATCTGCTTTACTCAGTCTACAGATTCAAGTGCTGATCTCTTTTAGAAATACTCTCACAGCCCCACCCTGAAATAGTTTTTTATCAGCTATCTGGGCATTTCATAGCCCAGTTAAGTTATCATAGTGGTGTTGAAAATACTGTTACCCAGACTACTCCTTTTAAAGTTCTGAGTTATCCCAGTGGCATATTTGCTTTGCCAGCTAACTAATCTACAAAATGAATTACACATGCAAATCTATCAGCTGTGCTTCTTGAGTCTCTTTAATTCATTTTTTGGCTATAATTTTCTAAATAGAAATGTGAAATAAATTATATTACCATATCTCATTTCTTTCTGATTTTAAACTCAATATACACTTACTGTTAAAATGTACTAAATAGTGAAATACATACAATTGAAGATACACTTAATTTATACTCTTACCTAACAAAGAAACTAGTAATATTTTCATAGATTTTTCTTCCTCTTCCTCCTCTTTCTTTTCCTCCTCCTCCTTTTAGATTTTCTATAAAAGTACATCCTGCAGGTGTGGCTTTCCATTCTACTTTATATCACTGTATATTTGTCTTAGTCATTAACTATTCTTCAAAAGCAAATTTCAGTGGGCAACTGAATAATATCATATTACATGGATACAGCTTAAAGGACATTTGGACATTGTATCAGTTCATTTTCATGCTGTCAAGCAAATGGGGAAGCCCCTTATAAAACCATCAGATCTTCTGAGAACGCACTCATTATCATTCACTGTCAGGAGAATAGCATGAGCAGCATAAAGGTAACCATCCCCATGATTTAATTACCTTCCACCAGGTCCCTCCCATGACATGTGGGGATTATGGGGACTAAATTGAAGATGAGATTTGGGTGGGGACACAGTCAAACCATATTATTCTGCCCCTGGCCCCTCCCAAATCTCAGGTCCTTGCATTTCAAAACACACCCATGCTCTTCCAACAGTCCCCCAAAGTCTCAAGTGATTCCAGCATTAATTCAAAAGTCCAAGTTCAAAGTCTCATCTGGAAGGGACAAAGCAAGTCCCTTCCACCTATGAGCCTGTAAAATCAAAGGCAAGTTAGTTACTTCCTAGATACAATGGGGATACAGGCATTATGTAAATACAGCCATTCCAAATGGGAGAAATTGGCCAAAACAAAGAGGCTACAGGTCCCAAGCAAGTTGGAAATTCAACAAGGCAGTAATTAAATCTTAAAGTTGTAAAATAATCTCCTTTGATCCTATGTCTCACATCCAGGTCGTGATGATGCAAGAAGTGGGCTCCCATGGTCTTGGGAAGCTCTACCACTTTCACTTTGCAGGGTATAACCCCCCTCTAGACTGCTTTAATGGGCTGGTGTTCAGTGCCTGTAGCTTTTCCAGGCAAGCTGTTGGTGGATCCTCTATTCTCGAGTCTGGAGGATGGTGACCCTCTTATCACAGCTTCACTAGGCAGTGCCCCAGTGGGGACTCTGTATGGGACCTCTGACACCACATTTCTCTTCCTCACTGACCTGGCAGAGGTTCTCCCTGAGGGCTCCACCCTTGCAACAAACTTCTGTCTGGACATCCAAGCATTTCTACACATTCTCTGAAATCTAGGCAGAGGTTCCCAAATCCAATTCTTGACTTCTGTGCACCTGCAGGCTCAACACCACATGGAAGCTGCCAAGGCTTGGGGCTTGCACCTCCTGAAGCCACAGCCCAAGCTGTGCTTTGGCCTCTTTTAGCCAGGGCTAGAGTGGCTGAGATGCTGGTCACCAAGTTGCTAGGCTGCACACAGTAAGGGGTACCTGGGCCCAGCCCACAAAACCGTTGTTTCCTCTAGGTCTCCAGGCCTGTGATGGGAAGGCTGTTGTGAAGGTCTCTGACAGGCCATGGAGACATTTTCCCCATTGTCTTGGGGATTAACATTTGGCTCCTCGTTACTTATGCAAATTTCTGAAGCAAGCTTGAATTTCTCCCCAGGAAATGGGGTTTTTCTTTACTATTGCATCATCAGCCTACAAATTTCCAAACTTTTATGCTCTGCTTCCTTTTTAAACATAAGTTCCAATTCCAAGTCATATCTTTATGAATGAATAAAACTCAATGATTTTAAAAGCACCCATGTCACATCTTGAATGCTGTGCCACTTAGAAATTTCTTCTGCCAGATACCCTAAATCATCTCCCTCAAGTTCAAAGTTCCACAGATCTCTAGGGTGGGAACAAAATGTCACCAGTCTCTTTGCTAAAGCATAACAAGAGTCACATTTATTCCAGTTCCCAACAGGTTCCTCATCTCCATCTCAGTCCACTTTAGACTAGACTTCATTGTCCGTATCACTATCAGCATTTTTGTCAAAGCCATTCAACAAGTCTCTAGGAAGTTTCAAACTTTCCCACATCTTTCTGTATTCTGAGCCTTCCAAGTCTCTAAGGAGTTGAAAACCTTCCCACATTTTTTTGTCTTCTTCTGAGTCCTACAAATGGGTCCAACTTTTGCCTGTTACCCAGTTCCAAAGTCGCTTCCACATTTTTGGGTATTCTTATAGCAGTGCCCCACTACATGGTACCAATTTACAGTATTAGTTCATTTTCACACTGCTATGAAGAAATATCCAAGGCTAGTTAATTTATAAAGAAAAGAGGTTTAATTGACTCACAGTTGAGCATGGCTGGAAAGGCCTCAGGAAGCTAACAATCATGTTAGAAGGGGAACCAAACACATGCTTCTTCACATGGCAGCAAGAGTGAGAAGAATGAAAGCCTAGCAAAGGTGGAAGCCCCTTATCAAACCATCGCATCTCATGAGATCTCATTAACTATCACAAAAAAAGCAAGAGCAGAATGAGGGTAACCACCCCCATGATTAAATTACCTCCCATTGGGTCCCTCCCATGATACATAGGTATTATGGAAACTACAATTCCAGATGAGATATGGGTGGGGAAACAGGAGAGAATAGGTTGAGAACACAGCCAAACCATATCAGACATGGTTTACTTAAAAAAAAAAAAAAAAACTATAACAAACTTTTCTGTTCACTTCTCTAGTCAAATTATTATCACCTATTTCTTACTTTAAACGTCTCTTTAATGAGCTCCTACAACTCCTCTTAATTTCCTTCACTCTATCTTCATGCAGCAGCCAACACAATCTATAAAACTAAATGGTTACTCTTGGAATAAAGACCAGAGACTTTATTATGGATCCCCAAATCCCTCGATCACCTCACTGCTGCCTCAATCACCAATCTTATTCTAAACCCTTCTTAGAATTCACCTTTTTCACCGTATTTATTTATTTAGAAATAAGGTCTCACTGTTTTGACCAGACTGGACTTTAACTAAAGCAATCTTCCCACCTCAGCCTGCCAAATAGCTAAGACTACAGGCGTGTTGTGCCATGTGTGATTTAGACTATTTAATTCTTCATCGTTCCTCAAGTTTCAGGTCAATTACCACTCTTCAAGGGAAAACTCTTATGTCCAGAACTCTGATTTCTTGTTATATGTTTATATGACATATGTACATTACATTCATAGAAGTAATTACACGTGGTAATTACCAATTCTGTGTAATTATTTTATTAATGCTTATATTCTTCCCTATACAATAAGGTAATTAGATCAGCAACTAAGATCATTTTTCATGGTATTGCTACTGCTTTGCAATAATAGGCTCATAAAAGTCACACAATGAGTATTCATAAAATAAACTGATTTCTAGAAGAATTTTCAAGCATAATCACATCATTTTGACAGCTTATCAAAATTTAGTTTTATACCAGCAATATAGTAGAAGCATCTTTTATCAGTATCATCTTTACCCTTTATAAGGAATTCTGACTTATTTACTTGACATGAAATACCATACCGCTGTTATTTTGTTTCTATTCATTTAAAGGAAACATTGTTTAAAACTTCATAGTTTTTCATAGTCTTTCATAGACTATGTCTTTCAAAGACTTCATGGTCTTTCATAGTTTTTCTCCAAATCCTCTATATAGTCGTTGCTCATACTTCTATTGTGGTGCTAACGTGTTTCTTATTAATAAGTGCTCTTAATTTATGTAAAGTTTTAACCATATGTCTTATTTCCAAATATTTTCCTCTAGGCCAATATTTGCTCTTACAATGAGTTTACAGTAATTTCGGTGTTTACAAATATTAAATTATGTCCAGTAAGATTTACCAATAATTATCTAATAGTTTCTTAACATTCTCATACTTGAAAAGGCATATGTTATCCCAAGACCAGTTAGTTACATATTTTTCTAGTTTTGTACAGTTTTAGTTTTTATTATGTTTTCTTCTTGTCACTTATGGAACTAAGCTGAGCAGAACAGATTTAATTATAATCCTTGGCTCATGACACACTATCATCCTTGGTCTACGCACCGATCATTTGTATTAATTAATTAATTGTTAAATAAGAAAATGAATACTGAATCCCATTACCTATTAAAAATATTTGCAAAGGCCAGGCATAATGGCTCACACCTATAATCCCAGTACTTTGGGAGGTTGAGGTGGGCGGATCATGAAGTCAAGAGATTGAGACCATTCTGGTGAACATGGTGAAACCCCATCTCTACTAAAAATACAAAAATTAGCTGGGCATGGTGGTGCACACCTGTAGTCCCAGCTACTTGGGAGGCTGAGGCAGGAGAATATCTTGAACCCAGCAGGTGCAGGTTGCAGTGAGCCAAGATTGCACCACTACACTGCAGCTTGGTGACATCTCAAAAAAAAAAAAAAAAAAAAAAAAAAAAGACACACACACACAAAAATACTCACTGTTTTGAATTGTTCATTTATAATTTTTTTCTTTGTGAAAGTAGTTTTAATCATGTGTATATAAATATATGTGTATGGTATATAAAATCAATATATGTATACATAAATATATGTATAGATGTATCTATAAATATATGTTTCAAAGCATGTATATATGAATATATGTATTTGAATATGTATTTATGGACACTTTGCATATTGCTTATTTTTTAATGTCATAAAAAAATCGTACATTTGCAGAGTATGCAAGTACTTGTTAGTTGTTTTCTTAGCATTTTTTTTTTAAGTTTAGCCAGACTTTATTATATTCAAATGCTCAGTGGTTGCTAGATGTGGAATTTGTTTTTATTATTATACTTTAAGTTCTAGGGTACATGTGCACGTTCAGGTTTGTTACATATGTGTACATGTGCCATGCTGGTGTGCTGCACCCATTAACTCATCATTTACATTAGGTATTTCTCCTAATGCTATCCCACCCCCCTCTCCCCACCCCACATCTGCCCCCAGTGTGTAATGTTCCCCATCCTGTGTCCAAGTGTTCTCATTGTTCAATTCCCACCTATGAGTGAGAACATGCTGTGTTTGGTTTTTTTGTCTTTGCGAGAGTTTGCTCAGAATGATGGTCTCCAGCTTCATCCATGTCCCTACAAAGGACATGAACGCATCCTTTTTTCTGGCTGCATAGTATTCCAAGGTGTATATTTGCCACATTTTCTTAAACCAGTCTATCATTGATGGACATTTGGGTTGGTTCCAAGTCTTTGCTATTGTAAATCGTGCCACAGTAAACATATGCGTACATGTATCTTTATAGCGGCATGATTTATAATCCTTTGGGTATATACCCAGTAGTGGGATGGCTGGGTCAAATTGTATTTCTAGTTCTAGATCCTTGAGGAATCGCCACACTGTTTTCCACAATGGTTGAACTAGTTTACAGTCCCACCAACAATGTAAAAGTGTTCCTGCTTCTCCACATCCTCTCCAACACCTGATGTTTCCTGACTTTTCAATGATCGCCATTCTAACTGGTGTGAGATGGTATCTCATTATGGTTTTGATTCGCATTTCTCTCATGGCCAGTGATGATGAGCAGTTTTTCATGTGTCCGCATAAATGTCTTCCTTTAAGAAATGTCTGTTCATATCCTTCACCCACTTTTTGATGGGGTTGTTTGTTTTTTTCTTGTAAATTTGTTTAATTCTTTCTAGATTCTGGATATCAGCCCTTTGTCAGATGGGTAGATTGTAAAAATTTTCTCCCATTTTGTAGGTTGCCTTCTCACCCTGATGGTAGTTTCTTTTGCTGTGCAGAAGCTCTTTAGTTTAATTAGATCCCATTTCTCAATTTTGGCTTTTGCTGCCATTGCTTTTGGTGTTTTAGTCATGAAGTACTTACCCATGCCTATGTCCTGAATGATATTGCTTAGCTTTTCTTCTGGGTTTTTATAGTTTTAGGTCTAACATTTAAGTCTTTAATCCATCTTGAATTAATTTTTGTATAAGGTGTAAGGAAGAGATCCATTTTCAGCTTTCTACTTATGGCTAGCCAGTTTTCCCAGCACCATTTATCAAATAAGGAATCCTTTCCCCATTTCTTGTTTTTGTCAGGTTTGTCAAAGATCAGATGGCTGTAGATGTGTGGTATTATTTCTGAGGGCTCTGTTCTGTTCCATTGGTCTGTATCTCTGTTTTGGTACCAGTACCATGCTGTTTTGGTTACTGTAGCCTTGTAGTATAGTTTGAAGTCAGGTAGCATGATGCCTCCATCTTTGTTCTTTTTGCTTAGGATTGTCTCGGCAACGTGGGTTCTTTTTTTGTTACATATGAACTTTAAAGTAGTTTTTTCCAATTCTGTGAAGAAAGTCATTGGTAACTTGATGGGGATGGCATTGAATCCATAAATTACCTTGGGCAGTATGGCCATTTTCACGATATTGATTCTTCCTCTCCATGAGCATGGAATGTTCTTCCATTTGTTTGTGTCCTCTTTTATTTCGTTGAGCAATGGTTTGTAGTTCTCCTTGAAGAGGTCCTTCACATCCCTTGTAAGTTTCATTCCTAGGTATTTTATTATCTTTGAAGAAATTGTGAATGGGAGTTCACTCATGATTTGGTTCTCTGCTTCTCTATTATTGGTGTATAGGAATGGTTATGATTTTTGCACATTGATTTTTGTATCCTGAGGCTTTGCTGAAGTTGCTTATCAGCTTAAGGAGATGTGGGGCTAAGATGATGATGTTTTCTAAATATACAATCATGTCATCTGCAAACAGGAACAATTTGACTTCCTCTTTTCCTAATTGAATACCATTTATTTCTTTCTCTTGCCTGATTGCCCTGACCAGAACTTCCAACACTATTTTGAATAGGAGTGGTGAGAAAGGGCATCCCTGTCATGCGCCAGTTTTCAAAGGGAATGTTTCCAGTTTTTGCCCATTCAGTATGATATTAGCTGTGAATTTTTCATAAACAGCTCTTATTATTTTGAGATATGTCCCATCAATACCTAGTTTATTGAGAGTTTTTAGCATGAAGGGCTGTTGAATTTTGTCGAAGGCTTTTTCTGCATCTATTGAGATAATCATGTGGTTTTTGTCTTTGGTTCTGTTTATATAATGGATTATGTTTATTGATTTGCATACTTTGAACCAACCTTGCATCTCACGGATGAAGCCAACTCAATTGTGGTGGATAAGCTTTTTGATGTGCTGCTGGATTCCACTTGCCAGTATTTTATTTAGGATTTTGGCATCGATGTTCACCAAGGATATTGATCTAAAATTCTCTTTTTTTGTTGTGTCTCTGCCAGGCTTTGGTATCAGGATAATGCTGGCCTCATAAAATGAATTAGGGAGAATTTCCTCTTTTTCTATTGATTGGAATAGTTTCAGAAGGAATAGTACCAGCTCCTCTATGTACCTCAGGTAGAAGTCGGCTGTGAATCCGTCTGGTCCTGGAGTTTTTTGGTTGTTAGGCTATTTATTATTGCTTCAATTTCAGAGCCTACTATTGGTCTATTGAGGGATTCAACTTCTTCTTGGTTTAGTCTTGGGAGGGTGTATAGTCCAGGAATTTATCCATTTCTTCTAGATTTTCTAATTTATTTGCATAGAGGTGTTTATAGTATTCTCTGATGGTAGTTTGTATTTCTGAGGGATTGGTGGTGATATCCCCTTTATCATTTTTTATTGCATCTATTTGATTTTTCTCTCTTTTCTTTTTTATTAATCTTGCTAGCAGTCTATTTTATTGATCTTTTCAAAAAACAAGCTCCTGAATTCATTGATTTTTTGAAGGCTTTTTTTTGTCTCTCTATCTCCTTCATTTCTGCTCTGCTCTTAGTTTTTTTCTTGCTTTCTGCTAGATTTTTGAATGTATTTGCTTCTGCTTCTCTAGTTCTTTTAATTGTGATGTTAGGGTGTCAATTTTAGATCTTTCCTGCTTTCTCTTGTAGATATTTAGTGCTATTAATTTCCCTCTACACACTGCTTTATATGTGTCCCAGAGATTCTGGTACATTGTGTCTTCATTCTCATTGGTTTCAAAGAACATCTTTATTTCTGCCTTCATTTTATTATGTACCCAGTAGTCATTCAGGAGCAGGTTGTTCAGTTTCCATGTAGTTGTGCAGTTTTGAGTGAGTGCAGTTTTTAGTGAGTTTCGTAATCCTGAGTTCTAATTTGATTGCACTGTTTTCTGAGAGACAGTTTGCTATAATTTCTGCTCTTTTACATTTGCTGAGCAGTGCTTCACTTTCAACAATGTGGTCAGTTTTGGAATAAGTGTGATGTGGTGCTGAGAAGTGTGCATATTCTGCTGATTTAGGGTGGAGATTTCTGTAGATGTCTATTAGGTCCTCTTGGTGCAGAGTTGAGTTCAAGTCCTGGATATTCTTGTTAACGTTTTGTCTTGTTGATCTGTCTAATGTTGACAGTGGGGTGTTAAAGTCTCCCATTGTTATTGTGTGGAAGTCTAAGTCTCTTTGTAGGTCTCTAAGGACTTGACTTTATGAATCTGGGTACTCCTGTATTGGGTGCATATATATTTAGGATAGTTAGCTCTTCTTGTTGAATTGATCCCTTTACCATTATGTAATGGCTTTCTTTGTCTCTTTTGATCTTTGTCAGTTTAAGGTCTGTTTTATCAGAAACTAGGATTGCAACCCCTTCTTTTTTTCATTTTCCATTTGCTTGGTAGATCTTCTTCCATCCCTTTATTTTGAGGTTATGTGTGTCTATACAAGTGAGATGGGCTCCTGAATACAGCACGCTGATGGGTCTTGACCCTTTATCCAATTTGCCACTCTGTGTCTTTTAATTGGGGCATTTAGCCCATTTACATTTAACGTTAATATTGCTATGTGTGAATTTGATCCTGTCATTATGATGTTAGCTGGTTATTTTGCTCATTAGTTGATGCAGTTTCTTCCTAGCATCGATGGTCTTTACAATTTGGCATGTTTTTGCAGTGGCTGGTACTGGTTGTTCCTTTCCACGTTTAGTGCTTCCTTCAGGAGTTCTTGTAAGGTAGGCCTGATAATGACAAAATCTCTCAGCATTGGATTGTCTGTAAAAGATTTCATTTCTCCTTCACTTATGAAGCTTAGTTTGGGTGGATACGAAATTCTGAGTTGAAAATTCTTTTCCAAGAGTGGCCCCCATTCTCTTCTGACTTGTAGAGTTTCTGCTGAGAGATCTGCTGTTAGTCTGATTGGCTTCCCTTTGTGGGTAACCTGACCTTTCTCTCTGGCTGTCCTTAACATTTTTTCCTTTATTTCAATCTTGGTGAATCTGACAATTACGTGTCTTGGGGTTGCTCTTCTCAAGAAGTATCTTTGTGGCATTCTCTGTATTTCCTGAATTTGAATGTTGGCCTGCCTTGCTAGGTTGGGGAAGTTCTCCTGGATAATATCCTCAAGAGTGTTTTCTAACTTGGTTCTATTATCCCTGTCACTTTCAGTTTTATCAATCAGATGTAGATTTGGTCTTTTCACACAGTCCCATATTTCTTGGAGGCTTTGTTCATTTCTTTTTTCTCTAAACTTCTCTTCTTGCTTCATTTCATTAATTTGATCTCCAATCACTGATACCCTTTCTTCCACTTGATCAAATCAGCTACTGAAACTTGTGCATGCATCACGTAGTTATCGTGCCATGGTTTTCAGCTCTATCAAGTCATTTATGGTCTTCTCTATGCTGTTTATTCTAGTTAGTCATTCATCTAATCTTTTCTCAATGTTCTTAGCTTCTTTGTGATGAGTTCAAACATCCTTCTTTAGCTCAGAGAAGTTTGTTATTACTGATCTTTTGAAGGCTACTTCTTTCAACTAGTCAAAGTCATTCTTGGTCCAGCTTTGGTCCGTTGCTGGCAAGGAGCTATGTTCTTTTGGAGGGGAAGAGGCACTCTGATTTTTAGAATTTTAAGCTTTTGTGCTGTGGTTTCTCCCCATCTTTGTGGTTGCATCTATCTTCGGTCTTTGATGGTGGTGACCTACAGATGGGGTTTTCTTGTGGATGTCTTTTTTGTTGATGTTGATGCTATTCCTTTCTGTTTGTTAGTTTTCCTTCTAAGAGTCAGGACCCTCACTGCAGGTCTGTTGGAGTTTGCTTGAGGTCCACTCCAGACCCTGTTAGCCTGTCTATCACCAGCAGAGGCTGCAGAACAGCAAATATTGCAGAACAGCAAATGTTGTTGCCTGATCCTTCCTCTGGAAGCTTTGTCTCAGAGGGGCACCCCGAATGTCAGTTGGCCCCTACTGGAGGTGTCTCCCAATTAGGCTACTCGGGGGTCAGGGACCCACTTGAGAAGGCAATCTGTCTGTTCTCAGATCTCAAACTCCATACTGGGAGAACCACCATTCTCTTCAAAGCTGTCAGACTGGGAATTTCTTAGCATTTTTTTTTAAACCAAGGTTTATCCATATTATTGTAGAGAATTGCATTCTTTCATCTATGGTTTATTGCACTATAAGAATATGCCACAATTTACTAATCCATTCTCCTGTCAATAAACATTTCATTTCAATTTTTTTGTTATTACAAACGGAACAAAGCGGGGATCAAAGGTGTGCACCACCACACCCAGCTAATATTTGTATTTTTAGTAGAGATGGGGTTTCAATGTTACCCAGGCTAGTCTCAAACTCCTGACCTCAGGTGATCTATCTTCCTCAGCCTCCCAAAGTGCTGGGATTATAGGTGTGAGCCACCACACCTGGTCCAGAAATAACTTTTTTTCTGAATTTCTGGGATATACAATTTGTTCATTTAATATACCAAGAAAAGTCACAAATCTCGCCAAAGTCATTGTAACAATTTACATTCACCAGCAATGTAAATGAGCTTCCCCCCAGATCTACATTCTCTCCAAATCTTGGTACTGTCAGATTTTCTTAGGTTCTGCCAAGTGGGTGTAAAGTGGTATCTCATTTGGGTTTTGGTTTTATTTTCTTAAGTTCTGAACATCTCTTCATGTGTGATCATGTGTTTCCTTGTCTGTAATATGACTCTTTATGTCTTTTACCAATTTTTCTTTTGAGGTTTTTTCTTTTATCATTGTAAGCATTCTTGATACGTTTTTGAGGGTAATCCTTTTGTCACAGATATTTACTACCAGTTTGTACCTGGAAAGCAAGTTTCTTTACTTTAAAAAGTTTTTTCTTAAACATAATTTTAAAATTGTAGCCCAATTAACTTATTAGTCTTTTCTTTTATGGTTAACATATTTGTCTTCTTTAGAAAATCCTTCAGCTATATTTTAAGCTAAAAGAATGAGGTTTTTCTCTTCACATTTCTTAATCTGCTAAGTTCTTTTTTGTCCCATACAGACAACTGATTTTTCAATCTTCACTTATTGAATAGGTCTTTCTTTTCCCAGTGACTTGCCATTTCACTTTTGTCATTCGTGAAAGTTCAAATATTTGTGTTTATTGGCTCTGTGTGCCGTTCCATTGGTTAATTTCCCTATTTCTTCACTAATATTCCACTTAATTGCTATAGCTCAAAAATAAGTATTATATCTGGCTATCCTCCATGTCTTAATATTCTTATTTAAATATATAGTGACCATTTGTTATTCCAAATCAATTTTAGAATAGGCTTGTCATATTATACTGAATGTATAGATAATTTAGGAGAAAACTGACATTCTGACAATATTGGATCTATCTATCTATAGGATATCTCTCAATTTACATGTATCTTCCTTTGTACTGTTCAGTAAAGTTTTGTTAATTTCAGGAAATAAATCCTGCAAATTTTTATTTGGTTGATCCTAAATTCTTTATAGCTCTTTTTGTTATTGCAAATATTACCCCTTTAAAATTTCATTTTCTAAGTTTTGTATCTAGCATATAGAAATGCACTTGACTTTTGAATATTGAATTTATATCCAATAACCTGACTAAGGTCTCTTATAATTTTTAATAACTCATCTATAGGTTCCACCAGATTTCTCTGTTGACATTTATATCATTTGAAAATCACAACAGCTTTATTTCCTCCTTCCCAATAATTAGGCTTTTATTTGCTTATTGTACTAACTGGGACCTCAAATATAATTTCTCCAGAAGTGGTAGAGCAAGTATTTTTATATGGTTGCTGGTTCTACAGGAAATGCTTCTAATATTTTCAAAGGTTGAATTACATTAATTTAGGTTTTTTATGGACGTCTTTATCAGATTTAGGAAATTCCCTTTCAATTTTAGTTTACTAAAAATTTTGCCATGTTTTTTCCCCTTCATCTGTTGATACAGTTTTCCAGGTTTCTCTTTTAATCTACTGATATAATAAAGCATGTTTAACAAATCTTCCTTGAATTCGAGGTATTAAGTTCAATTCATCATATATGATATATCATGCATTTTATACATTTTTAAATTCAGTTTGCTAACTTTTGGTTCAGAATTTTTGCAGCTATATCCAGGGGTTAAATAAACCAATACTTCTTAATTACTCTTTCACTCTTTCCTGGTTTGGGTAAAAAGTTTACATTATTCTTGTAGGATAAAATGATGACCCTTGCTAATACTTCTCAACACTTTAAAAGACTTTACACAAGATTAGGTGATGACAATTAGATTAGATAATCATTTAAAGCTTGTTAAAACTTACCTGTAAAATCATTTAAGATTGATGTTTTCTCTAAGGGAAGACTCCCTTGCCTACTGTTAACTATTAATTACTACTGTAAGAAACATATAGTCTAGGACACTGAAACACAAACCATCTCTTAACTCCATTTCATCCAACTTTAAAAATTTATATTAACTTTATATCTGTTGATGCTTTCATGGCAAAAACTCACCAAATTTCAATTAAGGAATTAAAACTGTACGTCTTTCTAAAAAGTTTAAATGTTACAATAATATAATATTGCTCATTATATGTTCATTCATATTTTCCTAAGATAATTCTCACAGACTAAGATTATTATTTTCCTTATCTAAAATTTTCAACACTGTAATCATAGTTGTATTGCAGTGAAATATCTTCCTCATTTGCAAAACACTTGTACTGTTATTTACTTAATTTATTTCCTGTAAGTCAACCATTTTTTTTATTTTTATTAATGGGAAATTCAAACATCAGAAAGAAATTTGTATTATGAACCCCATGTACTCATCACCTAGTTTAAATCATTATTAAATTGTGGAAAATATTGTGTCAAATACATACTCAATCACTTCCTCCAACCCCTAGTTATAGTAAAGTTAGTACCAAAAATATTTTTTTTTTCATTTTTAAATATATCAGAATGTATCTCTAATATAGTTGTTTTTTTGAATGCTCTGGTTGACTACTGGTGGTCCCTAAGACCCTTTCAGGGAGTTTATTATTATAATAATACTAAGATGCTGGTTGCCTTTTTATCTCCGTTTTTGTGAAGTTTTCCAGAGGCTACATGACCTGTGATATCACAAAGGATTGAATATAAAAGAAAATATGAGACTCCATTTGTCTTCTACTAAAAAAAACTCTTAAAAATTTGTAAACATGAAATAATGCAACACTTATCCTTTTTTCTTGCTTTGGAAAATGTACTTTTTTTGTAAAAATATGTTAACATGTAATTGGATTATTATAATTTTAAATAAATTAATAAACATGTTTTGTTTTAATTTTTGAGTTTTAAAATTTGAATGCCTACATATCAATAAGTATAATCCAAAAGATATAAATAGACACTTCCCAGAGGAAGCATACAAATGGCCAACAAGTGTAAGACAAACTGCTCAACATCACAAATCAGCGGAGAAATACAAATCAAAACTACAGTGAGATATCATCTTACCCCAGTTAAAATGGCTGTAATCCACAAGACGGGCAATAACAAGTGCTGGCGAAGATGTTGAGAAAAGGGAAACCTTTTACACTTTTGATGGGAATATAAATTAATACAGCCACTACAGAGAGTAGCATGGAAGTTCCTCAAAAACCTAAACATAGAACTACCATGTTATCCATCAATCCCACTGCTGAGTATACATCTTTAAAGAGAAGGAAATCAGTATATTGAAGAGATATCTGTACTCCCATGTTTATTACAGCACTTTTCACGGTAGCCAAGTAGAAATCAACCTAAGTAACCATCAATGAGTGGGTAAAGAAAAAGCAGAGTATATAAACAATGAAATATTATTCATACACGAAATGAATGAAATCCTGTCACTCGCAACAACATGAATAGAACTGGAGGCCATCTTGTTAAGTGAAATAAGCCAGGCACGAAAAGACAAATATCACATGCTCTCACTCACACGTGGGAGCTAAAAAAGAAAAAAAAAAAAAGAACTTAGTGAGCTAGACAGTAGAAAGATGCTTACCAGAAGCTGAGAAAGATAGTGGGGAGTGGGGCATAAAGAAGGGATGGTTAACACGTACAGAAAACAGCTGGAATGAATAAGATCTAGTAGTGAAAAGTACAATAGAGTGACTGTAATTAATATCAATTTATTAAATATTTTAAATAACTAAAAGAGTAAAATTGGAATGTTCATGCTACAAAGAAATGATAAATGCTTGAGGTGACAGATACCCCAATCATAAATATTTATGATTAATATATATACATAATTAAAAATTTAAAAATGTAATAACTTTGGAATTCTCAATATTTTTTTAAAGTATAAGCAACCCTGAAAGCAAATTTTCAGAGGAAACATTCTCATATTTAAGCACTTTAAAAATCCATAGCCATAATGACACTCTAACAGGTAAAACAAATTATAGTTTCTTTTTTTTTTTACTTTTATTTTAAGTTCAGGGATACATGTGTAGGTTTATTACAGAGGTAAACTTGTGTCATAAGGTTTTGTTGTACAGCTTATTTCATCACTCAGGTATAAGGGCTAGTATACATTAGTTATTTTTCCTGATCCTCTCCCTCCTCCCAATCTCCACACTCTGATAGGCCCCAAGGTGTGTTGCTCCCCTCTATGTGTCCACGTGGACATTTAGCTCCCACTTATAAGTGAGAACATGTGGTATTTGGTTTTTTGTCTCTGTGTTAGTTTGCTGAAGATAATGGCTTCCAGTTCCACCCATGTTCTTGCAAAATACATTATCCTGTTATTTTTATGACTGCATAGTATTCCATGGTGGTGAATTTTATTGAAAGCCTTTTCTGCATCTATTGAGATAGCCAAGTGGTTTTGCCTGTAGTTCTGTTGTTATTTCATTTTATTGATAGCTCCCTTTGTCCCTTAGCACGTGATGAAAACCTGAAATAGACTCAAGTACAGTTTATTATAATGACTTTCTAAAAATTACCCTCAGTATACTAGCGATCCCTCTGCCAGCTCTGGAGAAGGCCATTAACATTTAAGAGATTGTTTAGTTAAATAGCAACAGGGTGGAAGTGAAATGCTGTCGGAGCAATGATTGCTGTTAGGGCTTCCCACAGGACATGGTTCCCTCTGGCCGACACAGTCAAGCTCAGTCTGACTCCACATTGCTGGAGGGCCAGCTTACATTCTTAACACAGATGCTATATATTTTGCTTTCACCCTGCATATACTGTCAGCATAAACTGAAGGGAGCATGTGTATGTGTTATCTCAATTCTTAAGTGTTTCATTTCTTGCGGACAAACAAGAAAGTATGAAAGGTGGTTTTTCCACCTCTGGCTTTTGCAGAAAACTTCAAAGAGGTCAAAGCTGATGTGTGAATTTTTATGATTAAGAGGTGCAGCATGTCTTCTCAATCAGGCTTCTTCAAAATCTGGTTGAGAGAGTTTGGTGGATTGATTCAGTAAAGAGTTAGAGGATGCATGTTTCAGAGTGCACTAGAGGTGCTTGCCACTGATTAATATCGGCATCTTTTTTTCCAATTCAAATGGGATGAACAAAACAACACAAGGATAGTAATAAACATTAATTCAAGGGTGATAAACTTCAGCTATTTAATTCTAAACATTTTAATTAAAAACGAAAGGAGTTCAGAGTATTAAAAAAATGTCCTATGGGGCCAGAGACAAAGTTATAGTGCCAGCCAAGCCATTAAAATTTGCAATATGGATGTCCAAGTGTTTCATTTCATGAATCTCTCATGCTAAGAATAACTTGATATGGTAGTTTATAGGTACAAAGGATTTTTGTTTTTGTTTTTGAGATGGAGTCTTGCTCTGTCACCCAGGCTGGAGTGCAGTCGCACAATCTTTGCTCACTGCAAGCTCCACCTTCCGGGTTCACGCCATTCTCCTTCCTCAGACTCCCGAGTAGCGGAACTACAGGTACCCGCTTCCACGCCCGGCTAATTTTTTATATTTTCAGTAGAGATGGCGTTTCACCGTGTTAGCCAGAATGGTTCTGATCTCCTGACCTTGTGGTCCGCCCACCTCGGCCTCCCAAAGTGCTGGGATTACAGGCATGAGCCACCGTGCCTGGCCAGGTACAAAGGATTTTTATACACATTCTCTTAGTAAAACCTCATAAAATTTCTGTGAACCTTCTGTGTTCAAATTACATGCTCTTTCATTCAATCCCCACCTAAGATTTACTTGTTTTGCTTTGCTCTTTAATGAAGTACAGTCAGCCCTTTGTATTCATGG
Source organism: Piliocolobus tephrosceles (assembly GCF_002776525.5). Taxonomy (NCBI): domain Eukaryota; kingdom Metazoa; phylum Chordata; class Mammalia; order Primates; family Cercopithecidae; genus Piliocolobus; species Piliocolobus tephrosceles. The sequence goes on along the minus strand of NC_045435.1, from coordinate 8,326,337 downwards.
GTTCCAGATCGGTGGATTCAACCAAATCCAGATCAAAAATATTCAGAAAAAACCGATTCTGATGCTTAAGTCTGTTACATAAAATGTCACAGTATTTGTGTATAACCTGCATTTATCCTATAATAGACTTAAGCATTAGAGGAATCTGGTACATGAGGGGTGTCCCAGAAGCAATCCCCTGAGGATATCAAGAGATGACTGTATTTTAAATATATAATCTCAGCTATGTTTCAAAGGAAACTACATGGTTAAGTTGAATTCCAAATTCACTCGGCCAGCAATTGTTAATTATCAAGAGATATGTCAAATTTCTAGCCTAAAGAAGCATATGATTTTCTGAATAGACATGACATGGAAGAGAGTAATGGACAGTTACCAATACCACACACTTAATTTCAGAGTGATCATGAAAACGATGGTCCAAATGATAAGACAAACATTGTCTATAGGTTTGAGAGAACCCAAGGAGTATTTCTTGGAGGAGGTAGAATTTTATCTGGACCTCAAAAGGCAGGTAAGACTCAGCTAAGAGGAGTGGAAAAGCCACCTCAGATAAGGAAGCAGATATGGCACAAGTAGATTCCAGTTGAAGAGATATATTCAGTTGAAGCCAAGAGTTCATGATAGGGAATAGAAGAAAGAAAGCTGGAAAATAGATAAAGATGCAGGTCTAGAAGGCTAAATAATTTATCCAATTGGGAGTCATCAAAGATCTTGGAGCAGATAAATACCATGATGATAAATATTGTGTCTAAATATGGAAGTGAAGGGGAGCAAAAGAATTGAATATAACGTTTTTAATATGGATAATGAGAAAAATGGTGTCAGTGACAGAAATAGAGATGCTAGATTGAGAAGTTTTTTCCCCATACCAAACTATGCATATTTTCATTTGAGATTCTCTTCATTTTGGACTTAATTAATTGAAAGATGTTCTCCAAACTCTAACCTTAACTAAGTACCACTTAGCCCAACTACACAATTGACATTCTCACTTGAATTTCTAAAGCACCTATCAATTTTAGTTCTGTCTATCAGAGGCCTTAACTCCCACCCCCTACCAATTACTCTTTCCTGAGTCTTCCTCATGTTAGTAGATGTCATCTATCCATCAACAAAAACTCTTGGCTCCATCTAAAAAATATATTTCACATCTTTTTATTTCTTTTCACTTCTACCATTTTTCACCTTGGTCTAAGTCACTGTTATCTCTAGCTTTGATTATTACGAAAGTATTATTCTATCTGAGCTTCTCTACAATCTATTTAAAAAGTCAGAGTAGTGCTAGGAAAATATGAAAATTTTTTAAACCCCCATATCAAAATCTCCAGTAGCCTCTTACTGCATTTAGAACAAAATTTAATTATTTTTCATAGTCCATTAGGTTCTATGTGATTGATCCTATTCTTATCTATGACTTCTTCCTCCTTTACCCCCATCTCTCTATGCTCTTGCCACATTGCCCTTCTAGAGTAGATTAAGATATTTCCTTTCTTGAGGCCGTTGCCCCTGATGATCCCTCATGCTGGAGTTCTCTTCCTCCAGGCCTTTGCATAGCTAGTTCCTCTAGTCACTAAGCCTCAACTCAGATGTCACCTCCTCACTGACATTTACTTACAAGTAGCCCTTCCCCACTGGCCTCCCCAACACTTTCTATTACAACACTCTTATTTCATAGCATGCACCACTGATCTTATTTATTTGGTTATTTGATTATCACTGCCTGCTTATCCCAATGCCATCCCTTGAGAGGGATTCTAGTCTGCATAGTTTAGCCCTCTATGCCTTCAGTAGTGTCTGGCATACAGTCAGCTCTCATTTAATATTTGTTAAATGAGCAAACAAAGTCTCTCTTATATAAGTCAATATAATTCTAGCTATGAGGAATTCCCATTCTATGCTAGTCTTGAGGATGTGAAAATATGAGGGAAAATTAACATTTTTCAGCAAGCGCTGCTAGAGATCCAGGAGTTTCCCCCTCACAATGGAAAATTTAAACCATGAAGGAAAACAAATGAAGGTTAAATACTTGAGGATATTTGTGGACAGTTATGCTTTCATTCCACAGACTCTGTAAACCTGTAAACAATCAGAAGTTTATACCACATCTTATCTGGTGTTCTGCTGCTTTCTATAGAACAGGAAGAAAATGCAGCTTGTCTATCACAGCAGGACTGGTGACTTGAAAGGCAGCAGGATTTATGTTTTCAAGTGTGACAGGCTCTCTCACCCTCAGCTCCCAGAGGGCAGAGACCAAGGACCACATAACCACCAAAGCCAATGCTCCGATCTCTGGAGGACTGACGGGCTCCAGGATGAGTAATGAGTTGGGCCTGGCAGATTATACAGTGCCCCTGAGATGAAGAAAAACAGACCAGGGGTGGATGAGTGCCTGTGGGAAAAGAAGTGTATCGGCTCTCACACAACCACCATGCCCTGCGTGACTGGCTTAAACAGAAATCTGGCAGCAAGAAAGGGAACTAAAGGAAGTAAAAAAAAAAAAAAAAATAGCAGGCAATCTCCTCCCTTTTCATTCTTTAACTTTCTGATGAGAGAATAAAATGCTGCTACCAGATGTAGCATGTGCTGGCATTAATTATCTCATTCTTCCATCATCAAGAAATAATCAATTCATATCATCGTTAGCATGAGACCACTTCAGAGAAAGCAGGATGTTGTTGTAATGAATAGTTCAAGCTCTGGATTCCACACAGACCTGGACTCAAATTATGGTTGTTATCATTTAGGGCCACGACACCTTTTACTACGGGAACATTTTACTACCACTACATGAGATTATGTAAGGAAAACATAGACAGTTCATGTGAAATGTTTAATTTAGCACTTGGAGCTCTGAATAAATACTAATAAAATATAAAATTACTATTTTATTATCTAATCTATGTTTTTTCTCCCCCGCCACTCCCATAAAAACCAAGCAGTCTAAATAAACATAAATTTTCTGCACAAGAAAAATCTATCTGATGATGTTCTGAATTTGGAAGAAATTGAAGAACTTTAGAATTTTAAACTTTAAGAAATTTAGAACTTTAAGAATTATTCTGCATCTAAAATATGTGTAGTCCTAGCAAGCCATTCCCACCACCGTTACCAAGCATGAGCTACAGAATTTAATCATTAAGGGTAATCACCAAGCAGTTAAATAGTGAATTAATAAGTAAAATTTTAGAATTAAAATAGAAACTTTTATTCCAATGCAATTTACTGTTGTTATTTTCCATTCACAAGTTTGGTAAAAAGTAAAAAGCTGAATAATAGCTTTTGATAACAATAATGTATATGGAAATGGGCTTTCTAATACAGTATTGTTGGAGGCATGGATAGATACAAACTATTTGAAGGACAGTTTCTCAATAACTGCCCAACTCTTTAGAAACATTTCCCATTAGATCCAATAATTCCATTTCTAGGAGCTCACCCTAATAAAATAACAAAAGAGTTTCACAAAGATATATATATGAGTATCTCATTTTTGGATTGTTTCTAACAATACCTGCTCCCACAAAAACAAACAAACAAACAAACAAACAAACAAAAAAAAACTCAACTGTTAATCATTTGAGACTTGGCTAAATAAATGATGGTAAATATTTTGTAGACACTAAAAATGATATGTAGATAAACATTGACATTAAAATGGTTACGAAGGGTTATTCACTTAAAATTGTTATAAAATAATTTATAGTACAATCTCATTTTTCCTAATACTAATTATTTTTATGTATAGAACAGAAAAGCACTTGAAAAGATATCCTACAAAATATCAACTCTTCTTATTATTTGGCTATAGGATTATAGTTTACCTCTATTTTCTTTATGCTTTGGCATTTTAAAAACATTTTATGATGTCCAATTATTTTCCATAATAATAAATCTATTTTAAAAACTTTATAATAGACTATGAAAAAATCTTTTATACAGAAGTAGTATCTAGGTCTTAACATTTATAACATGTAGGGCCTTTAAATTATATTGAGTCTCTTGGGAGCGTTCTGTGGATAAGTCAGTATTTTCCTGAACTTAGAAACATGGCAGCAGTTCTTTGCTATATGTATCACTGAATAAAAAGAGACTAGAAAGGCATCATGATGACACTAAAAATTACCATGCTAACATGGTCAGTGGAACCATTTTTCCTTGGAGTACTATCAGCATTTGCTTTTAGCCTCTCGCTTTGTCTTATCAGTAAAAGCAATGGTATAGTATTAAATTATTTTTTACCCATTATCATTTGACTAAAATATTGGCTAGACCATAACACATTAAAGTATATGCTACTTCAGAGCTTAGTGGGAATGATGCTCCTTGCTTGTTTTCAGTATGTTGGTGAAGAAAAGTAATCTAGTTTTCTGTGACCATTTCTCCTCTCATAAATGACAAAAATAAATGCCAGTGTCCTGAAAGCATACAAGTAGAAAGCACGATAGTGAGAACATTTTGAAAACCTACAGGTGTCACTACAAGATATAATTCAAAACAAAAGAAGCAAGAAACAATAGGAGAATTTGCAAATAAATATTTTTAAGCCTCAATATTGAAAACCCTTTTCTTCCTTTTTTAAAACCAATGAGAGCTTTAAAAAGAATTGTATTGTTTCCCACTACAACTTACATCATCACTAACACTTATAGCGTAAAGAACACCTGCCTCTTGTCTGCCCTGGGTATTAGTAAGGTTATAGCAGCCACTGAAAGAAAACTCAGATTTTAGTAATAAAAAACATGTTTTACTTGAGTTCTATTTCTCTTTTCTTCCAAGTCAATGTGTATTTAGTTAATAATTTTGAGACCATTTTGGACCGAATAGAATAACCTTTAAGCCAAATGTACAGCTTATTTCATGGTATGTTTAGAATCAGGTCTACACTGCCAAAATGAGAAAGAACTTTGGATAAATCCGAGTAGTGCAGACAGCTCTTCTGGAAACTGCTAAGCAAAAAAGTTTCCTTGTCTGCCTAAAATTACTTGAATTATCAGAAATTGTTCATTTGCACATCTTGTGTTTCAGGAAACCAACTGAACTTGTTTTTTAATATCTCCCATTTAGTTGGAATCTGTTGACCAAAATAATACATTGGAAAATATGGTGACACATAGTGGAAGAATCTTCACCACTCCGAACTACGTGAATTCTCTCTCTGGGACAGGAAATACCAAGCAAGTTTTAAATGAATTCCAAGGCAATGCTTAAAGCCAAAGCATAGTGGAAAATATATAAGAGCTATTCAATAAGTATTTATTACTGTCTGTATCTATATTAATCATTTAAAGCATATTAGCATATTATATTCATAACCAGCTAATCTGTACTGCACACTTACTCCATGTTAGTCCTCAGGCTAAATGCTTTATTCTGTTTAATCCTACATAATCTAGTGAGAGATATATAATTATTATATTTATTTACAGCCGAGAAAACATAGAGAATTTAGAAAGCTTACACAAGGTCAGATTGATCAGTACATGATTAGGTCAGGATTTGATCCCTTAATAGGCTTTGAAATACCAGTCTGATTTCAGAGCCTCACTTTTAGTCACTATGTTATAATTCTTATAGCAGTAGCAGGCATTGAGTGAACTACAAAGAAGTTAAAGGCATGGCCCCAACTCCATAGAATTTCCTTTTCCAAACAAAGTGACTACCTAGAGAGAATGGACTGAGCAGAGTTCTGGTTCACTTTGGGAAGGACCTGAATTTTCTGTATTCCAAAGGTTGGTTTGCTAATAATAGAAAATCCCAAGAAATTCCCCCCAAAATAAACTCCTAAACTAATAAGTGAGCTAAGCAAGGTTATAAGCTAAACGGTAAAAACACATAATCAAGTATATTTCTATGTTCTATCAATGAACCCTGAAATTAAACAATCCATTTACACTTCACTCCAATGAAAAATATATACTTAAGCACACAATTAACAAGACATGCACAGGATCTATTAGGTTGGTGCAAAAGTAATTGTGGTTTTTGACATTGAAAGGAATTTTTTTATGCTGAAAATTACAAAATTCAGATGAAATAAATCAAAGACTAACACAGAAAGACATACTTCATGTTCATGCATTGGAAGATTCATTTCTCCTGAATTGATGTGCAGTTTTAAAGAAAAACCATTATTAAAAAAACCCTAGCCGCACACAGTGGCTCATGCTTGCAATCCTAGCACTTTGGGAGGCCAAGGCGGGCGGACCAATTGAGGTCAGAAGTTCGGGACCAGCCTGGCCAACATGGTGAAACCCCATCTCTACTAAAAATACCAAAAAACTAGCCGGGTCTGGTGGCGCGCGCTTGTAGTCCCAGCTGCTGGGGTAGCTGAGGGAGAATTGCTTGAACCCAGGCAGCAGAGATTGCAGTGAGCCAAGATCACACCACTGCACTCCAGCCTGGGCGAAAGAGTGAGACTCCATCTCAAAAACAATAAGCTAAAATAAAATTTAAATTTAAAAAAAAAAAAAACCCTAACAAGCTTTTTTTGTAAAAATAGATATTATTATGAAATATGAATATGAAATGGCAAAAGAATTAGAATAGCTACAGCAGTGTTGAAAAAGATAAATAAAATGAGAGGAATTAGTCTTCCCAATTTTAAGACATACTCTATACCTATAATAATCATGACTGTTAAGTATTGTAGAGGATAGATAAATTGAAACAGAATACAGAACCCAGAAATTGACTCATACAAATATGCCCAATTGACTTTTGCTAAATGTGCTAAAGTATTTCAATGGAGGAAATATAGTGTTTTCAAAAAATAGTGCTGGAGCAGTTGGATATTTTTAGGAAGAAAATAAACCTCAACCTAAGTCTCATACCTTATATAAAAATAAAAAAGAAGATCATGGCCATAAATGAAAATGTAAAATTATAAGAATTACATAAAAGCATAGAAGGAAATCTTTGGAATCTAAACTTAGACAAAGAGTTCTTCGACTTGATAACAACATCACAATTTATAAAGGAAACCACTGATACACTGTACCTCACCAATGTTTAAAACTTTTGTTCTGTGAAAGGCCTTGTAAAGAAGATGAAAAGACCTACTAGAGACTGGGAGAAAATATTTGTAAACCACATATCTGACAAAGAATCCATATCTACATATATAAATAACCCTCAAAACTAAACAGTGATAAATAAATAAATAAACAAACCAAAAAATCCAGTTAGAACATGGGCAAAGGGTATAAAGACCCATTCACTGAAGATCTAAAGATATACAGATGCAAAATAATCACATGGAAAAATATTCGACTTCATTTGTCACTAGGGAAATACAAATTAAAGCCACAATGAGATATCACTACCTGCCTCTTAGAATTATGAAAGTAAGAGTAGTGATGACGCAAAATGCTGGCAAGGGTATAGTGAAACTAGATCACTCACGTATTGCTGGTGGGAATGTAACATTGTCCAGCCACTGTGAAAAAGTTTGACAGTTTCTTCTAAAATTAAAAATGCACTTATCATACAATCCATAATTTACACCTTTGGGAAACTTTTGGGGATTTATCCCAAAGAAATAAAGACTTGTGTACACACAAAAACCTCTACTGAATGTTTATCACAAATATATTCATATTAACCCCATACTGGAAACAACCTAGATGTTCCTTCAACGCTTAAATGGTTAAACAAACTGTGATACGATCAGAGCACAGATTACTCAGAAGAATAAAAAAGGTGGGGGAATGGGGAACACTGGTGATAAACATGACAGTCTCAATGAATCTCCAGAAAATTAAACCAAGTGAAAAAAATCAGTTTCAAAACTTCTATACTGTATGACTCCATTCATATAACATTTTTAAAATGACCATACAATAGAAATAAAGAACAAATTACTATAATTATTTGTTAGGGATTAAGGAGGTGAATGGGGTAAGAGGGAAGTGGGTGTGGCTACAAGAAGCAACATGAGGAATCTCTGTTGTGATGTAAATGTTCTATATGTCTATTGTATCAATGTCAGTATTCTGATTGTGATATTACAGTATAGTTTTGCGAGATGTTAACATTGGGGAAAACTGGATAAAGGGTAGATGGAATTTCTCTGTGTCGTTTGTTACAACTGCACATGAATCTATCATTATCTCAACATTAAAAGTTTAAAAAACAATAGAACAATGTGTGTGTGTGTGTGTGTGTGTGTGTGTGTGTGTGTGTGTGTGACAGAGTCTTACTCTGTCACCAGGCTGGAGTGCAGAGGCACGGTCCCGGCTTACTGCGACCACCGCCTCCTGGGTTCACGCCACTCTCCTGCCTCAGCCTCTGGAGTAACTGACTACAGGCACCCGCCACCACGCCTGGCTAATTTTTTGTGCTTTAGTAGAGACGGGGTTTCACCATGTTGGCCAGGAAGGTCTCAATCTCCTGACCTCATGATCCACCCACCTTGGCCTCCCAAAGAATAATCATTTTTAAAGGAAGGAGCACAGCATTGGACATAAGTTCTTGTCCAGTAACACCGCTCAGAAGCCGTATGACCTTGGGTAAGTCATATCAGCTTTGACAACCAAAGATTTCTAATGTCTAAATGTGTAGATTAGATAAGTTGATTTTTGAAATTGTGTTCCAGTTATATAATTCTTCCATGGTATTTTATTTCCTAGAAAAGATTGTTTCCATAAAATATACTTTTCTCCACACAACTGAAATAAAGTACATGGGAATTATTTTAAATCCAAGAAAACAGTCATACCTAAGTGTAAAGATCTTGCACTTAAAAAAGACCGATCTGTTTGCTTAGTAATGAAAAAATCTCTAAAAAGGGTCTTCAACCCAGCACAAGACAGCATTTTCCCCAAATATTAGATATGAGAGACTGGTTTAAGATTACATTATAAGCCTCTACCTTTTCAGCCAATCAGAGAACTAAAGAAATATGTCCTTTCTAGCTATTTTTGATGTTTTCAGAAAACCAACCTTTTCCCATGCCCTATTTCTCAGGGAGGGGGAATAAGTGTGTGGCAGGTCCTTTACTTCACTTTAGCTTCAGCGATGTTGGGTTTGGCTTAGTTTTTAGAACTAACATGTTTACATGACATCTGGGGCACACTTCTTCTGCTCTTCTGTCTGTCACCAGCTGATAGACTCCAAGACAGTCTGGATAAGAATCCATTGCTCTTACTGAAAGCTAGTCTGTCTATATTACCTTCACACATGGTTTTTTAAAAGTCATTTTCTCATTAAAAATCTACAAAATATCTTGAAGGAACTTTAAAGGAGCAAAATGGTTATTTAAGTACCACATGGCTCTTAAATTCACAAACAGTTATTATTCTGAGTTCAAATTACATAGGCACTGTTATATACAAAACATAACAGCATGACGGAATTCCACGTATACAATGCATACCTGGTGATGTATACATAGAATGATGCACGAGATGAGGAAAGTGATATTCTTGTTATTCAACCAACTATGAAAAACATCCTACATGTTAAATATAAAACTGGGGCCCATGGGCTGTCTTTAAAAAAAAAGTTAAGGTATTGGAGAACTGTGTGAAGATTTTTGAAAGTTATCATACTTGAATTCTTTTCAGAAGCTCAAAGAGTATGCAGAGTTACAGCTTGCTTACATTTGTTATGGCATTTATTTATTATAAATTTGTATTGGAAGCTGCCATGTGTCATGTACTGTCTAGGTGCTAAGGAGAGATACGAACAGGCAATTACCTTAACACGGAGTACTAAATTCTATGACAGAGGTGAGTACTAAAGTGCTACAGGAGGACGGGAAATGATCTAACCCAACCTTGAGAAGAGTTTTCACATGTATACGACTGCTTTTTAATCTCAGACTCCCATGTGAAGAGCAACATCCTGTTTTTCATGTTATGAATATCAAACAGGTTCCAATGTTTCTAATAGCTGTGTTACAGATATATCCAGAAATCTTCTGTAAACAACTGACAACTCAAATTCAGACTACCTGGTGCCAAGCAGCCCAGCTCACTTGTCAATACTATTTATGTAACCTTCACTTCTCATGACAGAGTGGAGGTAAAAATAGACCCACCACCAAATGGTCATCTATACAGTATGTATTACAGGCTCAGCAGAAGTCTGGCCCCACAGGCTTCTCTGTGGGATGTTCACCTACATAACTTTACTTCTCCTCATAGTAACTCTGGCCTTGTGAGTTTTTCCTTCCTTCTCTAATAAACTAGGCCACTAGCTTCAAAGAATTTATTCTGAACCCCGTTACATGATAAGTGAAAACTCAACTGTACTCCTTTGCAAAACAGGCTTCCTGGGTGAATTTGAAATGGAAATCATATGATAGTATGTCAAAGGTTTTTCCCCAGACTTTTCTGACACAAGAGAGTTGGAGTGAAACTTAGAATTCTCATGTACAGAATGACCTTAGGTTCCCCATGTAAACTCAACTCTCTCCACTCCAGACTGCTGGACTGTGTTAGTGTCTGGTTTGTCTGATTTGATTATGAACCCCCTGGGCAAGAACTTTGTCTAATTCTATGTTCTCTACAGCACCTAGCAATGGTGTTGGCACCATCTAATGCCAAAGGACACTCAATCTCTGTTAACTAATAATAGGATTGACTTCTCAACTCAACATGATGAGGTTTCTGTCATCTTTATGCCAGTGTTTTTTCTGATGTGTATTTCTATTTGTGTCTGGAGAGCAAGCTTCATGTGTTACTGATTCGCTCCTGGGCTGATCTTCTTTTCAGGAAATGTAGGCATGAAGTTGAGATTTTTTCAACCACAAGTTTTGGGAACACAGACTGCTGAAATATGCTAGGTTACATGAAGGGGAAATGTTTTTGAAAGCATCGCTTTTTTTTTTTTTTTTTTTAGCAGTCATGGGGATCTTTGTGAGCCAAGGATGCAGACTGGTTAGCAGATGTGACCATAAAACCAGCAGGTCTTTTCAATGCAAATATTTCGTTTTAGTTTCTCCATTCCTAAGGAAAACAGTCAGCTTTTTGTTCGATTGACGAGTCTTTATAATGATATTTTTTAATTGCACTTCTTGTTTGCTCCAGTACTGAATTATTAATTAAATTTTCCTCACGTTGTATGAGCCATTGTATTGATCTTTGTAGTCATAAATCAGATGTTACGTATGAAATTTTAGAGCACAAATATAACAAAGGATTTTTCTGTGCGATTCCATCTTAATTCAACTGAAGGTGGAAAATATCTTCATAAAAAGAGGACTCTTCGTTATATGGGTTTTTCTCTTGCCATTTAGCATGCTTTGTAATTGGCCTTTAGTGTAAGGTTTTAGGCTAATCTGGCTAGGAGTTGGGCTGTGTTTAATGTTTTCTATACTTGTACATACCAGAGGTTTCAAATCCCTCTATTGCTCTTTTCGCCCCTGTGGGTTTTCTTTTTTTTTTTTTTTGGTTTCCCTAAGAACTCCTCCTCAGAGAGAGCCTGTGTCCTGTGCCTCTTTCAGCTGTAATTATTTGTTATACTGTGTTCTGTTGGTGTGTTGGTATGTTGGTAAGGTGTTGGGGTGGGGGGGAAGGAGCATTCTATAACTTTATAATTAAATCTCAGTCTTTACATGGGTCTGTATCACTCAGCCGTGACCTTAACAAGTATTTCTTAGCTTTACTCCCTACTTATATGAAACAAGGTGGCTAGAAAGAGCTAGAGAGGAGTAGATGCTCTTTTCTCGGTTGGGATAAGGCTCTAGTAATATCTTTTACCCTGGAAGGTGAGCCTTTGTATGGTGATTGCTTTGGGTAAGTCATTTTTTCCCCCTTGTGCCAAAGCTACAAGGGGATCTTTCTTGACTCTACCATAAGAATCTGGTGGAGTTCCTGAAGGCAAAGTCCAAGAATGTTGGCAGGTGGGGGTTGCGGGGTTGGGGGGGGGGGGGGGGAGGCTAACACTGTATTCCTTAGGAGTTTCTCATCCATATGCTCATCCACACTCAGCATGTACAATTCATCAAGTCTGCCATGTAAGTGTTACTATAAATTTATTGCTGGAACTTCTGCTCCAGGTAAGCAGATCTTGGTAGTAACTCTGAATTCGCCTGGTTTGCAGGTGGCACATGTGACCTCAGGCCTCTACTGGGCCTGAGAAAGGTTGTGGTGTTCAGTACATTTAATTTTCATCTTATAATGACAGGAGTGAAAACTTCCAAGTTCTTGACATGTTGGAGCTGAAACATATGATTTTTCACAGGTAAAAATGAATTTGATAAGGGGTTGAAGTATCACTACCAATAGACTAAAGTTTATTTAAAAGTGCTTGAAAACCAATTTCCAATGATGAAGTTAAGTGGATATAGCAATTGAAATGAATAGCAGAGCTTAGCAGGGCTTCCACTGCCAAATTTGGGACAATTTGTGCATTATAACAAATAATAAGTGAAATAAATTATAATACATTAAACAAAGAAGGAATCCACTAGCTCTTAATGATACCTCAAAATAGTAATCTCAAGTGCTGAAGAGAAAATGAATGAAAAGCTCTTTTTTATAGAAACATAACTAATAAATATAGAAGAAATGATGAAATAAGAAAATCATTTGCTGACACTGTAGTAATGATTGATTCAAGCAATATGAATTCATGGATGCCAAACCATCAGGGTTAGAATCATTGAAGAGCAAGATATTTGCACAGTCTCAAAGTATTACCCCACAGATTACTTATTAATCACAAAAAGAAAAGAGCATCTTTACAATGAAGAAATTCAGCAGACACGCCTCAACCAAGTAATCAAGCTAAATTCTTCAAACTAGGATACACTGACGTCATGTACTTCTGACAGGCTGCTCCGTGAAGGACACAGCATGTCGTGTGTATTAGTCCTGACATAAATATTTCACCTGAATTTAATTATGAGAAAATACTCATTTTAGGGGATAGTGTGTAAAAAAATGGTTTGGACTCTAAAAATATCAATATCATGAAATTTTTTAAAAGCTGGGAACTACTTCAGATTAAAGGAGGATAGACAGACTTGAAAACTAAATGCAATGTATGATTCTTTATTGGATTTTGAAAGAAGGGGCATGGAAGAAGGATTTCATTGGGACAACTCTGGAAATTTGATTATGTAGTGGGTTTAGATAGTTGCATTGTATCAATGTTAATTATTTCAGTGATAATTATATTGCGGTTTGTGGGAGAATGTTCTCCTTTAAGGAGAGAAATGTTGAAGTATTTGGCAGTGAGTGTCATGATGTCTGCAATTAACTCTCAGACAACTGAATGTTAACAACTAATAAGTCTAATTGAAGGACCCTTATTGCAACTTTTCAACAGTCTTGATATTTTCAAAATTAGAAACAGGAACAGTAAATAAAATGAATGACGGTAGTAATCATCACTATGAAATCAAATGTTTTATCCTATGGGTGTTAGGTATCATACAGAGAAAAAGTTAGTTTACCTTTGATCGATAAACACATTAGAAAATCTTTTAACATGCTACACGTGAGTTAACAATTTTTGCAAATGAAATCCCAGCTATACTTAAAAAATCAGCCAACTACACAGAAACATAAAGAATACAGTTGATAGTCCAAAACTTCTTGCAAAAGACATAGAATTTACAAGGGCTTTGGCATACAGTTGTAGGAAATTAGAAGTAAAGTTTTGGATGCAATAAACTCATATGTATTTTATTTATTGCTGCATAAACATAAAATGTCAAAAATATTAATAGCAAATATAAATAATTTCAATAAAATGTCCTCCTACCTTAATTAAGCACTTTCCACAAACTTGTTTTCTTCAAAAGGCTGTCTTTTCACTGTACTGGTTACTCTGACAACATGTGAAATAATGAGAACATACACCTAGTCTTGGCTCTGAAGTTTTCCCTAAATAGGGCATTTTTAATGATGCTTTCTCTCCTGCAAGTGATGGTAAAGTGATTAAAACTATGGCAAAATTCAACATAAAGGTCAGACTGAGTCTTGCCAACTGCTAGAAACTTTCGTAGTGTGTGCCTGAGTAATGTTTTTATCCTTCCACATCGCCTCCTCTGCTCATGAATTGTGCCAAGCCATAGGGAAAAGTTAGTCAGTGTGTTCATAGACACAGGGGGAAAGTAATAAGGGGAAGGGGAATTAACTATCTTACCTATCTGGAATAAAATCCTTCTGTTTTGAGACATGCTTTTTAAGTTGCTTCATTCCAATTAGCGTCATTTATGAACTGTCATACTTAATAAGCAGCAAATGCCAGTCAGCGCTGTGGTGTAGCAGTCATCCTTCCAGGATACAATAATTAACTCACCTGCAAATGAATCCCTGCCTTTTTTTCCCTGCCAAGTTCCAAGAACAAGGAGTCCATTTTCAAAGGGCTGTGTCACATTGATAAAAGGGACAATGGCTTTCAAGGAAGAAGAAGAGGTACCTAGAAAAGAGCAAAGCAGGGGCTGAAGAGCCCTGCCCCTCCAAATGCTGTCCTTTCTTACATGCTCTTTGATACTGGGAAGTAGTAGGAAGTGAGTGAGGAGGATGGAGAGAGGCAGAAACTAGTCAGAGATTCACATCTTTACCTCTTTGAGACTTTCATTCTCCTTGCAAGTCACATTTTCTCCTTTTGGAGCAGAAGTAGGATTTTTACATCTCAGAATCTGCAGAAGAAGCCTGAGGCTGGCTGCAGGAAGCACTAAAGTCCCAGGAATTTTCCTTCCATTTCTGCTCCAGCACAGAGGCCGCTGATCTGGGCTGAGTTACAGCACCTAGAAACCAAATAGCATCATGTTTTTGAGGCATTTCTGATGCTAGTTCCTGTGTCTTAAGGCCCTAGGGTAAAGCTTGAACTTCAGAGTTCACGCTTTGAGGGTTAAATCCCAGTTTTACAGTATTTTTTGTTTGATTTTGAAGTAATTTAACCTCTCAGACTCTCAGTATCTTCTGTAAGACAAAAAAAAGTGGAGATGAGGTATAGATACTATTAGCTGTCTCTCAGGTTAGTATGAGGATTAAATGAGAGCATATCTTAATGGTTCAGCAGCATGTCTTACACTAGTAAGGGCTCAACGAATGACGACTGACCACACACTTCAGCCACTGAGGAATGGCAGGGAGCATCGTCTTTCCTTTGAGTCTCTTCTTGCAGCCACAGTGTGGGTTATAAAGGCTGTGACATTCAGTCCATTCTGGCCTCCTGTAATGTTAACATGAGCACATCATGAACAAAGCCTATACAAAGTTGTAAAGCAGACAACGCTTTTCTTTAATGTTCTTGTCCTGCTCCTTCCAAAATTAGATTTCATATCCCAGACTTCCTTTTCCCCAACCTTCTTTACAGTGTTTGGGTTTATGCAGCATGTCCCATACAACCCTGTTTAGCACTTCACTCTCCTGTCTCCTGCGGTCCCCAGGTTCTGTTTGAACACACCACCTGCAACTCCTATTAACCAATCAGTCCTCTGAGGGTAAGTTCAGTTCTCTTTTCTTATTCTATTCACAAGATTTTTCAGTAACAAAGGATTATGGCCCTAGTGCTCATTAAGTGAGCGGTCTTGGAATTTTATTGCTTTAGAAATTTTAAGAATAAATACAATTTGAAAATATTTTTGATATTTGAAATAAAATACCAAACAGTCTTTAAACATTGGGGATATTCTTTGAGTAAAATTGTGGAAGATTTTCTAGTTTTTGTAACTTAAAAAAAAAAGCAAAGAAAAATGCAGAATTGTAGATTTAAAATGAAAAAAAAAAAAATGAACCATGACCCAATATAACTTGCAAATTCATCATTTCCCAATTGCCACTCCTAACCCTCCCTAATTGTAAATGGTGGCATTATAGTTGACTCTATACTTACTCTTCGAAGTCCTCAGATTTTTTTTAAAAGTTCTTTCTGTAAGCAGTCTATTAGTCCTTGTCAAGAAATACAATTATTTTACAGCTTTCTGAAAATATGTTTCAGTCATGCACACTTGGGCACACAGTTTGGAAAATTCAAATTAAATTTCCAAGTATTTAGTTCATTACAGAGTCCACGCTAACCACCTGAGGAAAATTGACTTCTCAATACCTTGTCATGGTGGTCACATTCTTAAGCTATTAGTTTTTCCTTACTGAAATCCACTAGTTTTCTAAAAGTGTAGGTTTTTAAAATAGTGAGATCATAGCATTTCTTTTATGTAGAGCTTCTTGTCATGATCGGGTAATTGTAAGTGGTATTTGGAAGGCCCATTATTGCCTTTTTCTTGCCAGATTTAAATGTATCTCCATTTTAATGACTTTTTCTGATATATTTGTTATGTCAAACCCCAGCATATGATAGTATCTTCCCTTTACTTTATGCCAAGATACCCAGTTCCTTCATCCCCAAAAGATTATTCAGCATTAAACCAGATGTGCTCTTTTGTAACCTATAACTGAATTTTATCCTCTTGGGTACAAAAATTTAAAACAAAAGGTCTCTGACACCTCTTACTACTTTCCACCTTCCCCGACAACCAAAAAAATGCATAAAAATTTAGATTTTCTTTTCAATTTCTGAATAAAGAACTCAAACTCCAGTTTTTGTTTCTTTCTTTCTTTCTTTCTTTCTTTTTAATTATTTAGTAGACTGTCTCAAAGAGTATTTGCTGTAAAGGTGTCCTTGAAGGTAAAATAAAACCTCTATTATTAGGACTGTGTATTAAGTCACTCCACAAGATCTTATAAGCCCATGACTTTTATCGTTTATCCTGGGTTTCCTCTCAAGACTGTGTATTAATGTAAGAAGGAAAAGAGTGAAGCCTCTTTTCTCTTTTCCTGCCTATACTCCATGCTCAGGTTTCAAGGCAAGATGTCACACTAGAAATAAAATAAATGAGGGAAATTTTCCTCTTGGCAATACTTTTCAGAGGCAAAGACTAAATAAACAGTAGCAGAGGTGGAAAGAGCATGATAAATATTTTCACATTATTGGGAAGTCCAAATAGAAAGACGGTCACATTGTGAACTTCGCTGTATTGAGGTTCTGGTAGAAATCTGCATGGAAAACATACCTTGGACTGACACCCTTGGGAGAGGCCTCCCTTAAATTCTTCACAACTGGACTCTGGAGACAGGCAGAGCTCTGCATGCCAAGGACATGAAAGGAGAGGGAACTACCCAGCTGATTTCTGAGGAGGTTGGCTCCCAACCCAAGCATCAAAATTACAGCCAAGACCCTGATTATTTGTCACGTTTTCCCTGCAGTTTTGAATTAGTAATCATATTTCTCTGAAAGTAGATAACATAAAATTATTGCCAGCCAATGTTACCCAATGTTTAATCATTAATTTGTTTAAACTTTCTAAATAAAGGATATTTCAGTTAAGGTTCTGTTGATATTACACAGATAATTCAACAGTACTAAGAGCCCTGATTAATTTCCAAATCTTGTTCCTTTAGGAGGTGAATGAGTTTCTCTTTTCTTTATTCTTTTAGCATAAAGATCAAGACCTAGTTTTTTTTTTTTTTTTTTTTTTTTTTGAGACGGAGTCTCGCTCTGTCGCCCAGGCTGGAGTGCAGTGGGGCGATCTCCACTCACTGCAAGCTCCGCCTCCCGAGTTCACGCCATTCTCCTGCCTCAGCCTCCGGAGTAGCTGGGACTACAGGCTCCTGTCACCGCGCCCGGCTAATTTTTTTGTATTTTTAGTAGAGACGGGGTTTCACCGTCTTAGCCAGAATGGTCTCGATCTCCTGACCTCGTGATCTGCCCGCCTTGGCCTCCCAAAGTGCTGGGATTACAGGCGTGAGCCACCACGCCTGGTCTCAAGACCTACTTTTTAAGGGAGGCTTTTCTTTCTAATAAATACTTGCATCATCTCTAAATAAAAAAATTGCTTGCTTTATTTCCTGTTCCCTTTAACAACTGCTCAGATGAATGCATTCATGATTATTATACATCTCCCATGACTTTATTACTCCTAAACTTCTCAAGACTAGTGATCATGTTCTCTATTATAAGCCATAAGAGCCTAGAAACATGTTCAACATTTGGTTAATAATTTACCTTAAGGTCTATTGGCTGTTGAACAGCTTCCTGTGGGAAAGACAAATCACCTTTTTACTCTCATTGCATTATGAAAGATTGTAATTATTTTAATGTAAGATACTATATTGAATTATTAGAAAATTTAGTATTTGTAATATAGAGATTAATTAAGTTTATTAACTACCAAAGTTTGATCTTATTATAAGAATTAGTGGGTGTTGTTTTCTCAGCATCTATTTCCATGTCTGTAGGCTACTTTGGGTTTTAGTGTCTAATTGCTCTCTTTTTTATGTTTCCTTATCTGCCTTGGCTACTTTCCTAAAGTCCCATAAGGATATACATGCATTACCTGTCAGCTACACAGAAATATTCTTCGGAATGATATTTACTGGGTATTAATATAATATAAATTCTAGTTGATGGTTAGAGTTGGAATAAAAACATGAAATACCTTTCACACCTTGCCATGCTCAAGAATTTCAGTATGTTTAAAAGAATACAGGAATTGAAATTTGCTAACATACATGCTTTCCAACAAATTGAGTATTCTACTATGTATCAGTCCCAGGGGTTATCATTCTGACAATTTCTCACCAGAATTAAACTACAAATCCAATAATAATAATAATAACAACTTAGCTAAGTAGGTCAGACTGCTGAGAGCCCTAGCACTAAGTTTATTTACAACTGGGCAAGAATTCTCTACCATGGAAGAATGAAAATGACATAATGAATCTACCTTGTGCTTATAAAGAAGTGAGTTAATGAAAAAAAGTATATCTCTGATAACATCAAATTGTTCTTTTAACTTAAATCTTGTAACGTTTTTCTCATTTTCTCCCCTCCACATTTTAATGTCATTGGGAAATGTGCCCATTCTTGTTATATCCTGGAACTGTCTAGAGTTCCATTAGTCCATTGTTTATTGGCGTTTTTTTTGTTTGTTTGTTTGTTTTTTGTTTTTTTTTTGACTAGATCAAAACTTAATAGGTTAAACCTTACATATACTAATTGATAGATAATCTCCATCTGTATAGTCCATAAGTGTCTCAAACTTAACTCACTCTCTTCCTGCTCATGTCAATTGGCAAGGCACCAAACTCAGAATTTCAGAAATGTTCTCTCTCTTCATACAGTCAACAAGTCCTATGAATTTCATTTTGAAGCTATAATTTGATTCTGTTATCTCCTTTTTACTCATACTCCCACTTCTCTGTCAACAAATTGATTGTTCCGTCTCTGGTCTCCTTAGTTTTCATATATTTTTCATCCTGCCACCAGAGTTTTCTTCCTACAGGGCAAATCCAATCAAACTATTCTGCTCAAAAGCCTCCAATATCTTCCCTTTATGTACAGAATAAAGTTCAAAAATTATTAACATGAAATTAAGACCTGGTTTGTGACTGATTTCAGTTTACCTCCATGTTGTTTTAAATGAGATTCAGCATCATAATGTGATTAAGAAAGCAGGTTTTAGATGTTAAAAGCCCTAAGTTTAAACTCTGACTCCCACATTTTCAAGCTAATGGACCATGCTTTACAGGCACAATTGGAACCATTAGAAATGATTCTTAACTTTTGCAATCTGTTTCTTTATATATTGAAAATGGAAAGAAAAATGCCTACCTTACATATTTTTTGTGAGAATTAAATTAGATAACCTATATGAGGGTGTATAATAAACACTGGATATATAGTAATTATTACTATTTTTTAACTTTTTGACTTTAGCTACTCCTATCACCCCCCACCACCTTGCAGCTATCCTATACCTGAGGTAGCAAACAGATTTCATTACCCAAGCCAAATTGGTGAAGAGGTAATGTTTGTTTCTTGAGCCCTACACTAAGGATTCTGGGGCAAATCAGAATCAGCAGGAAACAATGTTGAAATAGATTTGTGGAGGCTGCCATTGGACATAGTAAAGGGTGTTAGTTGCATTGATACCGTATACTACATTGTAGCTAATTTGGAATACATGTGGTCCCTTGTATCTCCTACATTCATAAATTTATCTGCTGCTTCATCTGTCCAAAATATTTTATTGTTCTCTCATTTTCCCTTCTACCTGTCAAAATCTTACTCATTCCTTAAGACCCATATCAAATGTATCCCTTGTTGTAAACCTGCCCTCCCTGGGTACTACTAACTGTACTTTGTGTCTCGGTTATAACTCTTCTTGCAGACTGAGTTGAATTATACCTCTTTGTATGTATTTCAGGTTTCTGCATCTTGAAGGTACGGACTACTGCTCATTTACCTTTGTTTGCACTGGTACACCAAGGGCAGTGCTTGCAATAGACCAATAACAGCAACAACCAAAATGTATGGAGCCCTATCTATGTGCCAGGCCTTGTTGTAAGCAGTTCTCATACATACGAACTCACTTAATCCTCACAACACCTCCAGGAGTTACATTACCCTTTTACAAAGGAGGAAATGAGAGGTAGAAGGTGAAGTAACTTGCCCCAGCTCACAAAAGTAGTTACTAGTAGCAGCCTGTCTTCTCAATCACTACACTTATACACCTTAAGGAATTTATTATGTTTACTGAATTGAAGTTTTATAAACTTTTTAATTTGAATTGAAAATACATTTTGATGCTATTCTCTTCACTTAAATGTTTTATTTGTAGACAAAATGCATGACCAGTTACATTGCAAATGCCCACTCTAAATGCATATGTGAGAAATACCATACTGTAAACACAAAGGGGTGTTGACTGCAAACGTTGCAGTAGGGGCTGTGTTTGCTGAAATTCTGTATCATCTATATTGTATGTATGTTTCAGTTCAAGTTATTAATAGATATATTAGTGTATTCTGTCATGTTGAATATTTTTCTTAAAATAAAAATATTTTTCAAATATCTCTAAAGTGCTTTACAGGCATACATTTAATGTCAAAAATTTCTACTGTGAGACTATTGAAACCTGGCCAGAGATGCAACCAAACTGAGAAGCGAAATGGTGCTCATATGTGCCAAGTTAAGCCACGTGAAACCAGGGATATCTTCATCTTGATCAAGCATGCATATCCACATGTGGAAATCTTAAGGGGCAAAGTTGTCATATTTAACTTGGATTTGCACTCTTCCTTTCCTAATATGGATATTTTCTTCTACTTATCATGGGCCAAGTCTCATGCCTTTGGAGTCTCCGGTCTCCTCACAAGAGTTTATGCCTTTGCACTTCCCCCCACCAAAATTGACTAACCAAAGAAACAGGTCTAGGTGGGACATTTGCTATGTTCCTCTGGTTCTCTTAAGTGAACTGTGATGGTCTACTAAAGAGCTGTGTAACTACAGAGCCAGAGATATTCCTGAATAAAGGATAGGGGTGAGATTATGGACTTGTCTTAGAAGGAGGACTCAGCCAGAGTCTCAGTCCATCTAGCAAACTAGATTTTTGCTTAGAATCCCAATGTAAGCTTTCAGAAGAATCTCAGGCATATGAGATTAGGGAGAACGCTAATGAATACATCTTGGTTTAACATTACAGTCACATATGTCTTGAAGACAATTGGAGTTTCCTATACCATATATGTATGCCCTAACTCGGTTTGCCTTTTTTATATTTAATAGATGCCAATATTTCACTTTTTAAAATGCCCTACATTTACATGCAGTCCACCATGCCTGAGCCCCGTCCCCCACCATGGGCTCCCATGAGGCCGGAGCCTCCCCTGCTCTGCAGTGCCGGGTTCCATCAACCGCTCAAGGGCTGAGGAGTGCCGGCACGTGGTGCGGGACTGGCAGGCAGCTCTGCCTGTGGCCCTGGCATGGGATCCACTAGGCAAAGCCAGCTGGGCTCCTGAGTCAGGTGGGGATTTGGAGAACTTTTATGTCTGGCTAAAGGATTGTAAATGCACCAATAAACACTCTATCTAGCTCAAGATTTGTAAATGCACCAATCAGTGCTCTGTGTCTAGCTAATCTAGTGGGGACTTGGAGAATTTTTGTGTCTAGCTAAACGATTATAAATGCACCAATCAGCACTCAGTGTCTAGCTCAAGGTTTGTAAACGTACCAATCAGTGCTCTGTGTCTAGCTCAGGGATTGTAAATGC
Source organism: Piliocolobus tephrosceles (assembly GCF_002776525.5). Taxonomy (NCBI): domain Eukaryota; kingdom Metazoa; phylum Chordata; class Mammalia; order Primates; family Cercopithecidae; genus Piliocolobus; species Piliocolobus tephrosceles. The sequence goes on along the minus strand of NC_045435.1, from coordinate 8,304,322 downwards.
ACCAATCAGCACTCTGTAAAATGGACCAATCAGTTCTCCATAAAATGGAAAAATTAGTAGGATGTGGGTGGGATCAGATAAGGGAATAAAAGCAGGCTGCCCAAGCCAGTAGTGGCAACCTGCTCACAATAAATCTTGCTGCTGCTCACTCCTTGGGTCTGCACCACCTTTATGAGCTGTAACACTCACCACGAATGTCTGCAGCTTCACTCCTGAAGCCTGCGAGACCATGAACCCACCAGAAGAAAGAAATTGCGGACACATCTGAACATCTGAAGGAATAAACTCCAGGCACACCATCTTTAAGAACTGTAACACTCACCACGAGGGTCCACAGCTTCTGTCTTGAAGTCGGCGAGACCAAGAACCCACAAATTCTGGAGACAGTCTTAACTCTGTACACATACATATCTGTGTCCTAATTTCCTCTTCTTTAAGGACATCAGTTACATTGGATTAGAGGCCACCCTAATTACCTTATTTAACTAAGAGTTAGGACTTCAACATATGAATTTGGGAGTGGGGACAAAATTCAGCCCACAAAACCACATATTGATTCTATACCTTGTCTCCTTTTTTGTATATAAACATGTCTTAGCTGAGTCCAATTTGAAGACTATGATTGAGTTGTGAACTCCTGAGAATTTGCTTGAATATAATGTGCATAGGAACTTTTGCAGATGTTGCTGACAAAGAAAGTGTTTGTGTACAGGAGTGTCTGAGAAGAAGAAAGGTGAATATAAAAGTAATAAAAGGGGAAAACATAAAGTTTCCTTTACCCTATCTTGAATTCTGATCAAGTATTTCTGAACCTATAATAAGAGAGAGAGTTTCATGCTAAACTGTGTAAGGCTTTGCATTAGTTCGTTTTTATGCTGCTGATAAAGACATACATGAGACTGGGCAATTTGCAAAAGAAAGACATTTATTGGACTTACAGTTCCACATGGCTGAAGAGGCCTCACAATCATGATGGAAGGCAAAAGGCACATCTCACATGGTGGCAGGAGCTTGTGCAGGAAAACTCTCCCTTATAATAACTGTCAGATCTCATTAGATTTACTCACTATCATGAGAACAGAATGGGAAAGACCTCCCCTCATGATTCAACTACCTATCACCTGGCCGCTCCCACTACACATGGGAGTTCAAGATGAGATTTGGGCAGGGACACAGCCAAACCATATCATTCTGCCCTGGCCCCTCCCAAATGTCATGTTCTCACCTTTCAAATCCAATCATGCCTTCCTAACAGTCCCCCAAAGTCTTAACTCATTTCAGCATTAACTCAAAAGTCCACAGTCCAAAGTCACATCCGAGACAAGGCAAGTCCCTTCTGCCTATGAGCCTGTAAAGTTAACTACCTCCTTTTAGATAAATTGTTAGATACAATCGGGGTACAGGCATTGGATAAATACAACAGTTCCAAATGGGAGAGACTGGCTAAAACAAAGGGGCTAAGGCCCCATGCAAGTTCAAAATCCAGCAGGGCAGTCAAATCTTAAGGCTTCAAAATGATCTTCTTTGACTCCATATCACTTGTTCAAGTCACATTAATGCAAGAGATGGGTTCCCATGGTCTTGAGTAGCTCTGCCCCTGTGGCTCTGCAGGGCATAGCCCTCCTCCTGGCTGCTTTCATGGGTTGGCATTGAGTGTCTGTGGCTTTTCCAGGGGCATGGTGCAAGCTATTGGCGGATCTACTATTGCAGGGTCTGCAGGACAATAGCTCTCTTCTCACAGCTCCACTAAGTGGTGCCCCAGTGGGACTTTGTGTGGGGGCTCTGACCCCAAATTTCACTTCTGCACTGCCCTAGTAGAGGTTCTCCATGAGGGCCCCACCCCTGCAGCAAACTTTTGCCTGTGTATGCAGGCATTTCCATACATCTTCTGAAATCTAGATGGAGGTTCCCAAATCTCAGTTCTTGAGTTCTGTGCACCCACAGGCTCAACACCATGTGCAAGCTGCCAAGGCTTGGGGCTTCCACCCTCTGAAGCAACAGCCTGAGGCTGGAGTGGCTTGGATGCAGGACACCAAGTCCCTAGACTGCACACAGTATGGGGACCCTGGGCCTGACCCATGAAACCATTTTCTCCTAGGCCTCTGGGCCTGTGATGGGAGAGGCTACCATGAAGACCTCTGACATGCCCTGGATTTTTCCCATGGTATTGGGGATTAACATTTGGCTCCTGGTTACTTATGCAAATTTCTTCAGCTGACTTGAATTTCTCCTCAGAAAATGGGTTTTTCTTTTCTATCACATTGTTAGGCTGCAAATTTTCATGCTCTGCTTTCCTTATAAAACTGAATGCCTTTAACAGCGCCCAAGTCACCTCTTGAATGCTTTGCTGCTTAGAAATTTCTTCTGCCAGATACCCTAAATCATCTCTTTCAAGTTAAAAGTTTCACAAATCTCCAGGGCAGGAGCAAAATGCTGCCAGTCTCTTTGCTAAAACATAACAAGAGTCACCTTTGCTCCAGTTCCCAACAAGTTTCTCATCTCCATCTGAGAGCACTTCAGCCTGGACCTTATTGTCCATATCACCATCAGGCTTTTGGTCAAAGCCATTCAATAAGTCTCTAGAAAGTTTCAAACTTTCCCACATTTTCCTGTCTTCTTCTCAGCCCTCCAAACTGTTTCAACCTCTGCCAGTTCCAAAGTTGCTTCCATATTTATGGTATCCTTTTAGCAATGCCCACTCTACGGGTACCAATTTACTGTATTAGTCTGCTTTCATGCCACTGATAAAGACATACCAAAGACTGGGCAATTTACAAAAGAAAGAGGTTTACTTGAGTTACAGTTCCTCATGGCTGGGGAAGCTTCACAATCATGGTGGAAAGTGAAAGGCACATCTCACATGGCAGTAGATAAGAGAAGACAGGCTGTGCAGGAAAAATCCCCCTTATAATAACCATCAGGTCTCATGAGACTTACTCACTATCACAAGAATGTCATGGGAAAGACCTGCTCCCATGATTCAATTACCTCCCATCTGGTTCCTCTCACCACATGTGGGAATTCAAGATGAGATTTGGGTGGGGACACAGCCAAACCATATCAGACATAGATAAATTTATCTTCTTTTGAAGGCAAGAAGACAAAAGTGCAACATACTCTTGGGAGAATAGTGTTTCTTCTTCTTAACACTTACGCACCCACAATCAGATTACTCTGACACAGATGAAAGGACAGCTTTGGTAGACTAGGAGCTTAGTAGAGCGTAGCCACTGTCTTAGTCCATTTTATGTTGCTATAAAGGAATACCTGAGATTGAGCAATTTATAAAGAAAGAAGGTTTATTTGGCTCATGTTTCTGATGTCTGCAAAAGCTCAGGATTAGTCATTTGGTGAGGGTCTCAGATTGTTTCCATTCATGGAAGAAGGGGAAGGGAAGTTGGTAAGGGAAGTTGGTAAGAGATCACATAGGGATAGAGGAAGCAAGAGAGAGCGAGAGAGCAGAGGTGCATGCTCCAAAAGGATGTCATGGAAACTAATAAAGTAAGAACTCACACATTAACAGAAGGGAGAATGTCACCCAGACATTTATAAAATCTGTCCCCATAAACCAAATACCTCCTGTTAGGCCCTAACTCCAACACTGAGATCAAATTTCAACATGAGGTTGGATGGTCACATATCCAAATGATAGCCGCCATCAATAGAAAATATCTGTGCAACATCGTGATTGATAGGGGAAGACAATTAAAGCAGACACAGTATTAAAGCTGCTGAATGGGAGACCACAGTGAAAAAAAATGGAAACAACTTGAAACCTCAGGTGGCCTATTAGGGGATGGTGTTGAAGTCATTAATTAGAAAGTTCTGGAGTCTACTCAGAATTGTGAAGAGCTGGGTATTTATGTAAATGAAATATCATTTATACCCACCAACTGGTAAAGCTGTGGTCTCTTGGGTTGCATTTGTTAATAATCTTCGGTATAATCACTTTTACTCCTTTTCCCCCCTCACAGTGAATATTAGGTGGAGAATCTGTCATCTTTAAATGCCATCATGGACCTACTAACAAGCTGGAATCACCTTTGAATAATTTAAGTTATGCATTTATTTAATGTGCTTTTTCCCTAGTCATTCACTACATGATAAGAAATTGACATCCTACTATGTGGTAGACCCTATGCTTCCTAGTTTTCAAAACTTACAGATATTTTTAATGCTAGTAGTTTTCTCTAGAAGGAGAATAGATATTTACATATTTAAGAATTTGTATAACCTGTTTCTCAGTTAATTAGATCAAAGAAAAGAGTCTACGTTTTTTCACTTCTGGAAACTCAAAATCAAAAGGTAAGGTACATAAATCATAAAATATTTTTTAATATCTGAAATGTCAACTAAAAAGCTTCAAACACAGGCTTCTATGCTGGATTTCATTGCTAGTAATTACCTTATGGTGTAACAGACACATTTTTAGCGCATATGAAAGTATTAAAACTTGGAGTCAGATAGTTTAGATAAAGAAGACTTGAGGGAAATAAATTCTACTAAATCATTATGATAAATATTCTAGAGTAGCCTCAAATGACTGCGACGAAGAATGTCTTCTCTTCCATCTTCTTTAGTGGTAGGGTGCTATGCTTTAAATGGACATCCCCATCCAACACAGCATAAAGCATGTGTTGGAAACCTAATCTTCAATGCAATAGTGTTGAGAAGTAGGACCTAGTCAGAGATTATTAGACTATGAAGAATATGCCCTCATGAATGAATTAATGATGCTATTACAATAGTGATCTTGTTATCAAGGGAGTAGTTTCCTTATAAAGAGACATGTTTGGCCCTCTTATGTGTATGTGTCTCTCTCTCTCTGCCCACATGCCAAGGAATGATACTGTAAGTAAGCCCTTGCCATATGCTGGCTGCTTGATCTTGGACTTCCCAGCCTCTAGAAACAAGAGACAATAAATTTCTATTCACTATAAATTACCCAGACTATAGTATTCTGTTATAGCAGCAGAAAACCGACTAAGACATAGGGTTTTTAGTGCTTACCTGAAACCAATAGAAAGTAAATGAAAGCAGCTAAGTTTGAAATACAGAGGTTGTGAGCTACAGTTTTTCATGTTACAAATGCATTATTGAGTAGTATAACTGTAAAAATATGATGTGGGAAGAGGTTTTATACAAAAGACAATGTCTCTGCTGTTGTAGATATTATTGAAAGCCAAATTTTTTTAAATAATGAGAAAAAATACAGAGTCAATTCCTTTGCACCAATTTTTCAGTAATCTGAATATACAGCCAATTTGAAAAAAATTCAGAACCTTCTCAAGAAATGAGATTTTTAAGAAAGTGAATGATTTCAGAAGTCAAAATCTGATGAAGTTGGGAGCTGTAAGAATTTCTCAAGCTTGAATATGAATCCATGGAATTAGGATGCTTTAAAATTAGGATGTTTTAAAATTTGGCAACTAATGTATGTTAGAATGACTTATGGGTGCCAGACCCAACTAAGCAGACTGGATACTAATGTTTGTTCTGAGCAGAATTCAGCACATTGGACAGGGAGACCAGTACTCTCTGGAAATAGTCAATTTCAAATTATGGAATAAGAGCTAGAAGTGTTGAAGCATTAGGATAAATTAAGAAATCATAGTCAGTGAAGAAAATTATTTCAGGCACAAGAAGTTGCTGAGAATAATTATAATTTCACTGAGAACAGTATTTTTTGACCACTATGTACAGACACTTTCATTGTCTAGGAAATAATGGAGTACTACATGCACTAGATTTTTTTCTGGATGGATTTTGGTTTGTTTTTTTCCACATTCATTGTGCTGAGCATTCTTAAGCTCTTTAATCAATGGTTTTATATCCTTCAATTATGGATGTTTTTCTTCTATTATTTCTTTGATAATTTACTTCTTTTTTGTTTGTTTGTTTGTTTTTCTTTAATGGAGTTTCACTCTGTCACCCAGGCTGGAGTGCAGTGGCACAATCTCAGCTCACTGCAACCTCTGCCTCCCAGGTTTAAGCTATTCTCCTGCCTCAGCCTCCCGAGTAGCTTGGACTGCAGGTGCACGCCACCATGCCTGGCTAATTTTTGTATTTTTAGTAGAGATGGGGTTTCACCATGTTGGCCAGAGTGGTCTTGATCTCCTGACCTCGTGATCCACCCACCTCAACCTCCCAAAGTGCTGGGATTACAGGAGTGAGTTTTTCACTCAATTCCTACTAGTTGTATACTGATGTTCCCATTTTCATATCTGTTTTATTTCAATATTCCTTCTCTTTGCTTTTTAAGACTGTGTTCTGAGTCATCCTCTTGATCTTATCTTTTAAATATTCTAGGAATTTTATTTAAAATTTCAGCTGTTTTACACCAAGGCATACAGAGTGATATAATGGACTTTGGAGACTCACAAGGAGAAGGTTGGGAGTAAAGTGAGGGATAAAAAAACTATGTACTGGATACAACATACACTATTTGGTTGATGGGTGGACTAAAACCTCAGACTTAATCACTATTCAATTCATCCATGTAATCCATATAACCAAAAACCACTTGTACCCCAAAAGCTATTGAAATAGAAAATTTTTTAAAAATAAAAACTCAGCTGTTTTAACTTCAATTTATATTTATTTTTATTTTTTTACTTTTTCTGTTTTTATCACATCTTTATTTCAAGGTTACAACACCTTCTTAATTAACTGAAAGCATTAAGTGTTAATGTACTTAAATTTTTTTTCTCTGCATTATCTCTGTTTCCTCCGAGTTCCTTTTATTAGATTTGTTGTACTTTGATCTTTCTCTTCTACAGTGGTGGAGTTCCTTCAGTATGTGTTAATCTTTGTCTTCTGCAAGAGTCAGGAACCAAAAAAGCTGATTGGAGTTCTGTGTGCATAGATATGGCATGACAGTCAGTGAGCTTTCTTAAAAGCAATCGGATTAAAAAACTGGTATTTTGCTTTCAGGTGTTACAAATGTCAATACCTGCATACCAATTTTATATCTCCTCTAACCTTTCTCCTGGAGGCTCCTCACTGCTAATGTTCAGCTGGTAGGTTTGAGAAGAATTTAGAGTTTCACTAGTTACTGTGTAAACTTACACATAATATCTTCATTTTCAATCCATTGCCTCATGGCTGCCCTCCTTTGTGCTTGGTGCTTCAGCATCAGGAACCTTGCTGATTCCTCCAGAGTGTAGAAGGGAGGCCGCCATGTGATGCTGCATTAGGGTGGGCACCTGGGTCCTAACAACTCCACAAATGGGCTTTCAAATCTCTATTTTCAGCCACCTGCCTAACTTACACTTTTTGCAGTTCTTCATGCTCCTAATTGTTGAGCCTTTCTTGAAATTCTATGTGGTGAACTAGTTGACTTTTTATCAGTTATCTCCACTTTCTCCACCATAGGCAGGTGCTTGAATTTGATCTTTTTTTTTTTTTTCCCCTGCTAAGATCTTCATGATTCCTCCATCTGTTTTCTTTCTTTAAATATTATAATTTAGGATTGTAGATGTCTTTGTGTTTGATTAAGCATGGGGTTTATGTTGCTGTTTCTTTAACTCTTGGATTTTTTGTTGTAACTTTCAACAGAAAAGGGGGATGGAAAGATCTCTACTGCCCTGTCTTAGCATTGGAAATCTAATGCAATACTTTATAACTTTGAAGATAAAACAATACAAATATCTTGAGGCCAACTATATAAATTTAAAAGTGGGACATTTTAATGTAGCCAGTTCATTTTATTGGCAATATCCAGGCACGAGTCTTTATTTTCATCTGCAGCATTATACTTCTCTCTGTTCCTTGATTTTACATTAAAAATGAAAACACACTGAGTCTTAGTAACAGAACTTTCATATTTCACTTGTCATATCCCAAATGTGTCCTGTTCTTCAAAAACTTCTACTCTCCTCAAACTATGGATGTGCCATCTCCTCATTCATCCTCAGCAGACAGTGTCAGCTTGAACTTCTCACCCAGTAAAGGTCTCCACCTCTTCCAACTTCCGGCCATTGTATCTTTGCTCCTTTCCTCCTCTTACTAGGGTGAAAGAGGGGTTTTTAACTTTTTTTTTAACTAATGCCTCTGCCTAGACACTGGATTTCATTCTTTTCTGTTTCCTCAGGGCATCTGCTCTTCTTATTTATTATTTGCTCTTTTCCCTCTCTTCACTGTCTATTGCCCCCTACTTATCAACATTTTAACATGTTTCAAGTCTCCATTTTTAAGGAAGATCACATTTCTGATTTTTACATTTCTCTCCAAATACCAAGTCAGTTTTCTTCTCACTTGCACAAACTTCCTGACTTTTCTACAATCACTCTTTTCACTTCCTTATTTACTCCTCAGCCTCTTCTAGTCTGGTTTCACACTTGTCATTCTATAGAAACTATTCTCACTAAAATGGAAAAAGTTTAAAAAATGGTTTCACTGTAGCCAAATTCAATAGGCATTCTTTAGTCCTATAGTCTTTAACTGCTCTTCAACATTTAGTGTTACTAATTAATCCTTTACTCCAGAAACACTCTTTCTTTGGTTTCAGTCAGGATGAGTTTGCTTATATCACAATAAAAAATCCTTTATATTTATAGAAAATTGACCTCGGGCTCCAATATGATTTCTCTTCACTCCTAGTCATGGTTGATGAAACAGCTAGTATCTAGAACATGGCAAAATATTAAGGCAAAGGAAGAGAGAAAGCATGGCAAGTCATACACTAGCCCTTTAGCCTCCATCAGAAAAAAATACATGCCTCTTCTGTTTACATTCCATTGCCACAGCAAATCATGGCACACCACCTATCTCCAAGGGAACCCGGAAGTACAAATTTACCAAGTGCTTAGGAGAACTAAAAATAATTTGAGAAACACACTAAGGACAATCTACCACAAACTACCTTAATATGCAAATTGAGGCAATCAATATGAACCAAAATACACAATGTTTGGAAATGTTATTTTATCCATTTTAGCAGCTGAATGAACCAATCAATGATAACCACATACAATAGGAATAATTATGGCTAAAATGACCACCTAGATTGTACTGAAAACTAAATATATAAGTCCATTCTGTTTTAGTAACTATCTTTGTCCACTTGCGCTGCTATAACATAATACCTAAGACTGCATAATTTATAAATAATAAAAATTTATTTTGTCATAGTTCTAGAGGCTGGAAAGTCGGAAATCAAGGCACTGGCAGGATTAGTGTCTGGTGAAGGACCATTCCACATAGATAGGGGCCTTCTAGATATTTTCAATGGCAGAAAGGAGGGAAAAGAACAAACCAACTTCCTGAAGCCCTCTTACAGGGGTTGTAAACCCATCCATGAGAGCTCTGCTCTCATGACTTAATCACCCCTCAAAGGCTCTGCCTCTTAATAGTGTCACATTGCTCATTAAGTCTCAATATATGAATTTTGGGGGACACACTCAGACCATAGTAGTCTTCTTGGGCTGATATAAGAAAAACACCATAAACTGGCTGGCTTAGGAATAAGAAACATGTATTTCTCACAGTTCTGGAGGCTGCAAATTTTAGGATTAAGACACCAGCAGATTTTGTGTCTTGTGAGAGTCCATTTCTCAGAGATGCTGCCTTCATGTTGCATCCCCACTTGGTGAAAGGGGCAAACAACCTCCCTTAGGCCTCTTTTATAACAGCACTAATCCCGTTCATAAGGGCTCTCCCCTCATGACTAATTACGCCCAAGTAGGCATAATAACATCACTTTGGGGGTTAAGTGAATTTTTTGGAGCACAAACATCTAAGCCAGAGCACATCCATTTATTCAAGAAATACTAAGCATTTACTTTATTTCCCATAAGTACTTTATACTTGGCATAGTGCTAAATGATAGAGATTAAACAAAACATAACAGAAGTAGGGAAAAATCATATAAAATTTGTAATTTTTAATTCTGCTTCCTAGTCATCAGTGAATTTCTTTATATATGTAAAAAGTGAATCTGAACATAATGTTTCCTACAGAATAGAAATCTGAATATTTGCAAATCTGAAATACCTATTAAGAAGAAAGTAGAACCCTTTTAGTTTAATTGCTTCATAGACTATAATAATCAATTAAGTATATTCTGGTCCTTAGAGATGGGTTATTAAGATCCCTCTTCCTTTTATTACCTAAATCAAAATCTTTCTTCAAATTAGCAATCTTATGAAAATTCTCCCAGATAGCAGTTGGCAATTTCCAAGGGAGTACAATTTTCATTTGGAAAGAACTCTCTGGTGAGGTCATTAACATTAATCTCTCAAAAAATATCACCAGGTAAACATTCACAAGAGAGGAGGTTTAGAATGACTATGATTATATCCAGTCAGTGAATTCATATTTGGAATGACCACCTGAAGTTCTAAACTAATTTCAAGCAATGTGTAGGAGTCTGAAACTGGAAACACAAATGCTGAGCTGCCACTCCATTTCTACTTCTTGTATACACTTCCTCTTTTTCTGACAGACAGGAGCATGTGAACAAATGAGATAATAGCTGGAAACGTGAAGCCCTAGCCACCAAGAACAGAGAGCTCTCCAATTGTAAGAATTCTTCAAAGTATCTATCTTTTTTAAAAATCACAAGATTTTTCAAGTTCTTCCTAGGAGCATGCTGAGATGCAAAGAAAGTTAGATGAAAGATAGTGACTGAGAGCAGACAGCTACTTAGAAGTCTTGTTATGAAATATTTTTTTAGGTGGGAAAACCATGCTAGTACTTCCCACATCAGGCCAAATTTATTTTAGCTTATACAGTTGTTTCCTACTGAGTCAGTGCACTATAGAAGGCAGAGACATCCAACACTTCTGTAATAGGTCAAAGAAAAGAATCTTTGACTGGAGAGAGAGTGCATGAGGCTCACCACAGCATGGTAGGGCTGCCCCAAGAATCATTGTGCATGGAGATCTTACAGGGTGACTTTTTAATCTCAAGGGCAGGAAACATATGTATGAGTCAATGTACATAAATGCATATTCATTTCAATAGATCTGTATTTGGTTACTTTCTGAAGGTCCCAAGTCCTGCCAGTCAGGGAGGCGGCTGAGGCCCGGTGAGAATTGGAGCAGCATGGGCGGGCCAGCAGTGCTGGAGGACCCAGCGCACCCTCTGCAGCTGCTGGCCCAGGTGTTAAGCTCGTCATTGCCCGGGGCCAGTGGTGCCGGCTGGTCACTCTGAGTGTGGGGTCCGCCAAGCCCACGCCCACCCGGAACTTGTGCTGGCCCACCAGCGCCTTGCGCAGCCTGGGTTCCCGCCCATGCTTCTCCCTCCACACCTCCCCGCAAGCAGAGGGAGCCGGCTCCGGCCTCGGCCAGCCCAGAGAGGGGCTCCCACAGTGCAGTGGCGGGCTGAAGGGCTCCTCAAGCACTACCAGAGTGGATGCCAAGGCCGGGGAGGCACCGAGAGCAAGGGCTGCTAGCACGTTGTCACCTCTCAAGATCACGTAAAGACACTAGGAAAAGACAGCCATCTGCAACCCAAGCAGAGAGGCCTCAGAAGAAACAAATTCTGCCAACCCCTTGAGCTTAGACTTTTAGCCTCCATAATAGTAAGAAAATAAATTTCTGTTAGTCTGCAGTACTTTGTTTAGCAGCCCTAGCAAATGAATACTTGTGGCATAAAATTTAAAGCAGAATACAGAAGGAGGGAGGGAGGGAGGGAAATAAGGAAAAAAGGAAAGTAGGGCAGTATAAAGTTTCATCTCAAGAACTTTTTTCAGTACCTGAAGATCTCAGTTTTAAGGATTTTAATTAGACAAAAACTCAAGGAGTTGGAAAAGATATGAGGCATTTCCCTTTTTTTAACTCATTTTTCAATTAAATAATTGAAGGCTCAGAGACATGAAACTCCAAGTTCAATCAGTGAAAAGAAATCCAAGTACCTAATTCTAGAAATAGAGCATTGTTGAAAACTCAGGAGGAAAGTCCATGTCACTTCCAGGGGCATGGTGATTAGAAAGGCAGAATTTGGCTGATGTGGTGGCTCATGCCTGTAATCCCACATTTTGGAGGGCCAAGGCAGTAACTGAAGCCAGGAATTTGAAACCAGCATGGACAACAACAAAGTGAGACCCAATTCAAAATAAATAAATACATAAAATAAAGAAAGAAAAAGGAAAGAAAGAAAGGTTTAAAAAAAAATGAAGAATTTTTAAAGATATCTTAGTATCAGGATATCAGAAAAATGGCCTCACAGAGAGGATGGCTGATTGTGCCACTTCTTTGAATGATGTAATTTTGTCAACCAACTAAACCCCTCTGACTCTTCCTCCTACTTGTTCTTTCCTTCCACTGATTTTCCCTACATTCCAAATTTAGAAACATATACATTTTTAAAATCACTTATTTATGAAAAAGGGAGAGTTACGTGGGATGGCTTTGGGTAGCTGAACCCGAGGAAACCTAGTTACCCATTTTTGTGAGTGCCCATCCCAAATGACATAAATTTAACTAAGAGCAAACTATAGGAGTTGTCTCAGAAGCTTTAGGAAATGCGGAAGTGACAGCAGGCAAAGATTCAATATAACTGATGTACTTAAAAGAGGAAGAAATTAAGACAGAGACATGTACAGGTACAGAGGAAAGACCATGTAAAGACACTAGGAAAAGACAGTCTCTGTTCCAAAGGCCATAATGGGAAAGGAAATCAATATTTTTTTAACAACAAAAACCCTTTTTATATACTGTCTTCCAAAGCTTAATATATACGTCTGATGAAACAAGGTCATTTGTGTCTGCTCTTCCCATTGTCTCAATTATAGCTGTTTTAGGACTTAATTCACAAGAGAGGTAAACAGGTTTTGGTTCAGAAAACAAAAAGCTCCTTTGTTTTCCAGGGAATGGGATGCTGAGGTAATACACTACATTGGTGGAACCTTCCCCAAAGGAGAAAATGGCAGGTTTTCCACCAAGAAATAATTGCTTTTAGAATGATAAGAAAGGAAGCTAGTTACTCTTGCATAAGTGTATCTGTCCTGACTGGCTGTAATTTTTGTTTTTAGTTTGCTCTTTTAGGTCAGATGGTATAAATCATCATATTCAGACAGTTTAATGTTGTTCAGCTACAGCGTGATTTTCTGGCATACTAAATCTAAGTGTTAAAATAAATTGGAGCCAAGTTTTACATTGAATAAAAGTCATAAAACTCTACATATTTGAAAATGAACAGCTTGAAAAGACTTAGTATTGACCTTGTCTATTGTTTCCTGTAGAATAGTATTTACATTAATGTCAAATTCCAAAAAGCAAAACTAAATGAGTCTAATATGAACTACATATTAATTCATACACACACATACATTATTGTGCCTATGTCAGGAAAAGATAAATATACAGCCAGTTCTCATAATTTGCTTTTGCAATCTTTTCTCTTTTGGTTTGTATTGTGTCTATTTAATCAAAGTCTACTTCTGATCCCATTTCTCCCTGTATTGTTTCTCTGAATCAGGCACTTTGTTTTCCTTTCAAATCCAGTCTTAACTTTTTCTTTTTCATTTTTCCTCTCTGCTTTGGGATTCCATCTTATTTTTGTTCCCAGTCAATCTTTCAAAAATGTATTGAGCATCAAGTCTGCACATTAACATATACATGATTATATACAGATGTGTATATGTGCATACACAAAGACACAGAGAATCTTCAACTTGTGAGAACTCAGCTTCTAAATTTCAAAACTTCTACCAAGCCCTTTGCATAACACACAAGACTCTTCATGATCTGGTATCTGCCTACTTATGCGCTGTCTTCTCCACCCCTTCCCCCTTCATACTTCACACTACAGAAACACTGGGCTGCTTGTAACACCTCTCTTCTGCTTGCCTTTGAACGTGATCCACACCTTAGCTAGAACAAACCTAAATCCTCTTCTCATGGGTCATAGCCTTATCACCCTTCAAGTCTGAGTTCAATAGCCACCTCCTCTGAGAAGCCTTCCATAAGCACTCCCAAGGGGCTCATAAACTCTTTCATCTCTTTCACCCAGGCTGTAACCTCTGTGAAGGCAGTAACAATGTACAGGCAGAACAGGATTATTGTTATATCTTTGTCCCCTCAATTCCTAAAATAATTCCAAACATATAATAGAAAGTTAATGAATACAAGATTAATGAATCATAAAGGGAATATACCTCTTGTGCAAAAGTAATTGTCTTTGTTGGACATTTAATTCTTAATTGGACATTTAGAATGCCAAGAAAGTAAATTTTCTCAGGAGATCCTTTTTGTAACCAGGAATTACTATCCCAGCATACTAGTAATGGAGCTCCTTCTCGCCAATGCCTCTTTCAGGAAAACTGTTGCTCTTCAGAGTAAAAACAGATGTATTAGAAGCTGGTATAAATTTATTGACAGAAATCATGGTATACAAGTTGGATAGGCATGGTTAAAATATAAATGCTCTACTTAAGCCATGCTGTAGGTTAAACTGAAGTTTTGTGAGCACATCTGGAGATAACAGACGTTCAATAAGCCTGTATCCCTATGGTAAATTGATTATAGGACCCCAGAAACTGACATAAAATTGAATTTCCAGAATTCAACCAAGCTGGGTGCCTCGGAAACGTTAATTAATTGGTGTCTATATTAGCAGCTTAAAACAACACAAATGTAACAACACAAATAACTAGTTTCTTTGCTCCATGTTTCACAAGGTTTAAATCAAGATGTTGGCTAGGTGAGCTATTATCAGGGAAATAGAGAAATAAGTAGTCCCATTCAAAGCTCATTTAGGTTGCTGGTATAAGTCAGCTCCTTTCAGATTGGGACTGATGTCCTTGTTCCCTTGCTGACTGTCAGCTGGAGATTACTGTTAGCTTTTAGAAATCTCACTCTGGGCCTTGCATGTGGTCTCTGAATCTCAGACCAGCAAAGCATGTTAAATCCTTCTCACACTTGGGATCTCTTACGATTTTTACTTCTGCCATTTCTTTTCTTCCTCTTGTACTGCACTTTTCTTTTCCTTCTAGCCAGACAACCTCCTCCATTTTAAGGACTCATCTGATTAGATTGAGAGGCTAGCTAGATAATACAGGATAATCTCCCTATTTTGTATTCTGTAACATTAATAACATCTGCAAAGTCCCATTTGCTATGTAATGTAACATATTCACAGATTCTGGAAATTAGGATGTGAACATATTTGGGCAATTATTCTCCCTATCCCAGTGCCAATTCAAAATTATAGTTTTATGATGTTTCTTGTTCATTCATTTACAGGAGCAAAGAAAAACTAATTTTATATTAATAAAAAGTGTACATTTGGATTTATCTATTAATTTACTTCCTCTGGCCAAAACAGAGGGCGATGTTAAAGAAAGTATTTCTTATATTTTTGTTCTCTTTGGGGTTTTTTTGTTTGTTTGTTTTATCTTGTTTTGTTTTTTGCAGTTATAGTTAGTCCATTCCTGGACCCAGATCTGAACATAGTGCATTGGTAATTATGATTTCTTCTCTGTGTGTGTTTGCCTACACTCAACTATATATACAGAGGTATGAGAGTTATTTAGAAAACATTCTTGCACAGTTTACCATCTGTAGCTTGGTAAAGCGTTAAAGCAATTGTGCAACATAGAATACCTAAATCTTATGTATCTTGTCTAAAGTATCACTGATCCCCCAGACATGCAGCTGTCACTTCTTTCAGGGATTCTCTTTACACAAGCATTTGCTGGGGAAATTTATGGCCAGCCTGCTGAATTTATGAAAAGGAATGTTTTGCCCAGATGTTTATCAACATTCCAGGACCTACCAGTGTTCCCTGAGCCTAGCACTGTGCTTAGTCCATGGTCAGTGCATAATTGGTGCTCACGTATTTATGAAATAAAATAGGGAATAAAGGAATAACATGAATGAGGTCACAGAAAGCAGACAAACAGTAAAAATTACATATTCTTGACTGTCACTACAAAGATGTAAAATAATACAATATATCAACTTGCAAAATATAACATCACAAAATGAAAATTAAGTAATCTGTATTAATGCATTAACATTAATTTCTCTTTCAAAGAGAATCACATGTCTTAAGGGGAAGTCTTTAAGATAAGTTTTAAATGTCTTTATGAAAATTCTATTTTGCTTTCCAAATCTTTAGTTTATATATTAGAAATCATCATATCCATTTTATACATTATTTATTTATTCAACAAATATTTATACCAGGCCCTTGCATTCTAGAGGAAGAAAACAGACAATAAGCATAACAAATATGTAGTATATAAATTATGGATTAAGTTATAAGGCACTAAGTAAATTATGTAGTATTTTAGAAAGCAATAAATGTTATGCAAGGAAAAAGAAAATGCAAACCATGTTAAGGGGTATCAGGAGTGCGAGGGTGAAAATGTGGGCTTAGAATCATTAAGGTGAGCCTCATTGTGAAGGTGACATTCAAAGTGGTGAATGTTAGCTATGTAGTTATTGGGGAGAAAGTATTTTAGACTATGGTAGAGTTCCAAAGGTAGGAACATGCTAATAAACTAGAAGAAAATTATGAGGGCCAGTATAACTGTGGCAGAATGACCAGTGGCAAACAGAGTAGATGATAAGGTTGAGGAAAGAATGGAGAGTCTGCTCATATAGTGCTTTGTAGGACTTTTAATAAGTTTGGTTTTGTCTGAGTGAAATGGAGATCCATGAGAGGATTTTGAGCAAAAAGTTACTTTTTTTACTTGCCTTACTCTTTCAAATTATATCAGTCATGACTGTGGAAGGACAAATGTGGAAGCAAGAAAGGCAGTTGGGAAGGCATTGTAATTATCCAGGTTAGAGATGATGATAGCTAAGACCATTGAGATAGAAAAGGAAGTGGTAAAAAGTGGTTATATTACACATGTTTTGAGGCTTGTCCCAATAGAATTTCCTGAGAAATGGCTATAGAGTATGAGAGAAGGAGAGGGTTCAAGGATGGTGCTAAGGTTCTAGTCTAAGTAGCTTGAAAGATGCTATCAACCAACATAGGGAAGTCTGTCAATAGAACAAATATGAAAGGAAGAAACAAAAGTTCATTTTTAGACACGTTGGGTGTCAGATGTTGATATTGTTCGGATGGTTCCCACCCAAATCTCATCTTGAATTGTAGCTCCCATAATTTTCACGTGTTGTGGGAGGGACCCAGTGAAAGATAATTGAATCATGGGTGTGGTTTCCCCCAAACTGTTCCCGTGATAGTGAGTAAGTCTCACGAAATCTGATGGTTTTATAAGGGGAAACCCCTTTTGCTTGGTCCTCATTCTCTCTTGTCTGTTGCCATGTAAGACATGGCGTTCACCTTCTGCCATGATTGTGAGGCCTCCCAAGTCAAATGGAACTATAAGTCTATTAAACTTCTTTTTCTATATAAATTACCGAGTCTCAGGTATGTCTTTATCAGCAGTGTGAAAGCACTATTCAGCAGCATTAAAACACACTAATACAGTACAATGGTACTGGTAGAGTGGGGGCACTGCTGTAAAGATACCTAAAAATGTGGAAGCAACTTTGGAACTGGTTAACAAGCAGAGGTTGGAACAGTTTGGAGGACTCAGAAGAAGACAGGAAAATATGGAAAAGTTTGAAACTTCCTAGAGACTTGGAGGGCTCAGAAGATAGGAAGACGTGCAAAAGTTTGGAACATCCTAGAGACCTGTTGAATGGCTTTGACCAAAATAAAGATAGCAATATGGACAATAAGGTCCAGGCTGAGGAGGTCTCAGATCAAGATGAGGAACTTGTTGGAAACTGGAGTAAAGGCAGTTCTTGCCATGTTTTAGCAAAGAGACGGACAGCATTTTGCCCCTGCCCTGGAGATTTGTGGAACTTCGAACTTGAGGGAGATGATTTAGGGTATCTGGCAGAAGAAATTTCTAAGCAGCAAAGCATTCAAGAGGTGAGTTGGGTGCCATTTAAAGCATTCAATTTTGAAAGGGAAATAGAGCATAAAAGTTTGAAAAATTTACAGCTTGACTGTGTAATACAAAAGAAAAACCCATTTTCTGAGGAGAAATTCAAGCCAGCTACAGAAATTTCATAAGTAACCAGGAGCCAAATATTAAACCCCAAGACAATGGGGAAAATGTCTCCTGGAGACATGTCAGAGGGCATGTCAGAGATCTTTGCAGCAGTTTTTCCCATCACAGGCCCAGAGCCTAGGAGGAAAAAATGGTTTCCTGGGGCAGGCCCAGGACACCCCTGCTGTGTGCAGCCTATGGACTTGGTGCCCTGCATCCCAGCTGCTCCAGGAGCCAAGCTAAAGGCTAAAAGGGGTATCAGGAGTGCAAAGGTGAAAAGATGGACTTAGAATTCAGAGCCAAGTACCATGGCTAAAAGGGGCTGTGGTGTAGCTCAGGCCATGGCTTCAGAGGGTGCAAGCACAAAGCCTTGGCAGCTTCCACTTAGTGTTGAGCCTGTGGGTACAGAAAAGTCCAGAATTGAGATTTGGGAACCTCCACCTAGATTTCAGAGGCTGTATGGAAACACCTGGATGTCCAGGCAGAAGTTTGTTACAGGGGTGTAGCCCTCATGGAGAACCTCTGCTATGGCAGCGTGGAAGGGAAATGTGGGGTCGAAGCCCCCTCAAAGAATCCCTACGGGGGGACTGCTTAGAGGACCTATGAGAAGAGTGCCATTGTCCTCCAAACCCTGGAATGGTAGATTCACCGAGAGCTTGCACTATGTGGCTTTCCACAGACACTCAACACCAGCCCGTGAAAGCAGCCAGGAGGGAGGCTATACCCTGCAAAGTCACAGAAGAAGAGCTGTCCAAAACCACGGGAACCCAACTCTTACATCAGCATGACCTGAATGTGAGACATGGAGTCAAAAGAGATAATTTTGGAACTTTAAGATTTGAATGCCCTGCTGGATTTTGAATTTGCATGGGTCCTGTAGCCCTTTTGTTTTAACCAATTTCTCCCATTTGGAATAGCTGCATTTATCCAATGCCTGTACCCCCCATTGTATCTAGAAAGTAACTAACTTGCTTTTGATTTTGCAGGCTTATAGGCCGAAGGGACTTGCCTTGTCTCAGATAAGACTTCGGAGTGTGGACTTTTGAGATAATGCTGAAATGAATTAAGACTTCGGTGGGCTATTGGGAAGGCATGATTGATATGGAAATGTGAGGACATGAGATTTGGGAAGGGTCAGGGCAAAATGATATGGTTTGGCTGTGTCCCCACCCAAATCTCATCTTGAATTGTAGCTCCCATAATTCCCACATGTTGTGAGAGAGAACCCATGGGAGATAACTGAATCATGGGAATGGTTTCCCCCATACTGTTCTCATGGTAGAGAATAAGTCTCACAAGAGCTGATGGTTTTATATCAGATTTCTCCTTTTGCTTGATCATCATTCTCTCTTACCTGCTACAATGTAAGATGTGTCTTTCACCTTCTACCATGATTGTGAGTTCTCTCAAGCCACGTGGAACTGTGAGTTCAATAAACCTCTTTTTCTTTATAAACTATCCAGTCTTGGGTAAGTCTTTTTCAGCAGCATGAAAACAAAGTAATACAGATGTCCATCAGACATACAACTTGAGATGCCAGGTAGGCAAATGTGTATATAAATCTGGTATTCTAGAGTGAAATTTGGCCTGGAGATAAAAATTTAGGGGTTTTCAGCATACCGATGGTATTTTTTAACAGGACTGGATAATACTACATAGAAAATCAATGTAAATGGAGAAAAGAAGAGGAGCAAAGAGATACACTGAAGTGCTCCAGCACTAAGCGATAGGAAAAAGAGGAAAAATTGCAATGGAATCGTTGAAGGAGCAATCAGTGACATAGAAAAAAATCCAAGACTATGTTGGGAACTGGAAGCTAAGTGAAGAAAGTATATTAAGAAGGAGTGATCTGTAATCCCAGCACTTTGGGAGGCCAAGGCAGGCAGATCATGAGGTCAGGAGATCGAGACCATCCTGGCTAACACGGTGAAACCCTGTCTCTACTAAACATACAAAAAATTAGCCAGGCGTGGTGGCTGGCACCCGTAGTCCCAGCTACTTGGGAGGCTGAGGCAGGAGAATGGCATGAACCCAGGAGGCAGACATTGCAGTGAGCCGAGATCACGCCAGTGCACTCCAGCCTGGGTGACAGTAGGAGGTTCCATCTCAAAAGGAAAAAAAAAAAAAGGAGTGATGAGTGATCACTGTGATAGGTTACATAAGATAAGAACTGGAAGTTGACCTCATCATTTAACAGTCAGAGATCATTGGTGATGTTGGCAAGAGCAATTTTAGAGGATTAGGGGCAGTGTAAGTTTGACTGGAATGAGTTTAAGAGAGAACGAAGAGGTGGAAATTTGAAGACATTGGAGACACTGAAAATCAAAGAATCTTTCAAAAAGTTTGCTGCAAAGGGGAGATAAAAAGTGGGAGAATATCTAATGAGGGGAATAGGAGGAAACAACTGAGCAAATGAGTGGCAGAGCTTCAGTATCCCCTAAAAGAAAATGGCAGAAAACGCTTCTCATTATATTATATTGACTTTATATGGATACATTATTTTTTAAAAAGAGCTTCAAAGATCACTTACTATAATCAGGCTTTAAATCAGTCCATACATGCAGTCAGAATCATACAATTTCATAGCAGTAAGCAATATTCAAAATTCTATATTCCAAACTCCTTATTTCATAAACAATAACTCTGACAATAGAAAGGCTAGTCTCTTGCTCCAGTATAAGTTTGTTACAACCCAAAAACCACAATCTAAACATCTTGGTTTCCAGTAGAGTATTTATTGTTCATGGTGGTGGTAGTCTATTTAAACAAAACTGCAATAATTTTTGTGAATGCATTCCTTCCAAGGGTTGTATAATGTACATATATTATATTCTAAATCCCTCCCCTTTTAAAACCATCAATTTTTCCTGATACATCTATAAAGAATTGTGGTCTCTTAATTTATTGCTCCCCCTTCTCCATCCTCTTCAGTCGTTCTAATAAACTCTGTGTTACTCTAAATTATTTCTGAAACAAGGTACTATATAAACCCTAAAATTAAATAAAGCCATTTGGCACTATTAAACTCTCCCTCTTTCCTCCCTTTTTCCCATTTTTTATGTTCCACCAATGTTTGTCAAGGTTTTATTAGTGTTCTGGTTTTCATGTTTTTGTTAAGGAGGAGACAATTACAGGTTCACTAGTGTCATTTCACTAGAGTACAGCAAAAGTTAAGCACAGCAAGAGAAGATACTAAGAACTAGGCACAGGAAGAAATGAGCACAGGATGCTGTTGGAGCTTAATTAATCCCCTGTTTTCCTAGTTTCTTACATCTGAAACACAGACATTCTATCCTTATTTCATTTTCCAAGACTACAACTTCCTTCTTTTCTTTCTCTTTTATTAGTATCATGTACTTCTCCATATCATCTACCAACCTGTGAGTATGTATTCTAACATAAATTTTTAATGATGACTCTCTTTTTTATCAATTTTTTTTATTTCGATAGTTTTTGGGAGAACAGGCGGTGTTTGGTTACATTAATAAGTTCTTTAGCGGTGATTGGTAAGATTTTGGTGCACCCATCAACCGAGCAGTATGTTGTACCCAATATGTAGTTTTTTATCCCTCGCCCTCTCCCACCCTTTCCCCTGAGTCTCCAAAGCCCACTCTATCATTCTTATGCCTTTGCATCCTCATAGCTTAGCTCCCAATTATGAGTGACAACATAGGATGTTTGGTTTTTCATTCCTGAATTACTTCACTTAGAATAATGGTCTCAAATTCCATCCAGGTTGCTGTGCGTGCCATTATTTCATTCCTTTGCATGGCTGAGTAGTAGTCCATGGTGTGTATATACATATATATCACATTTTCTTTATCCACTTGGTGATTAATGGACATTTGGGCTGGTTTCATATTTCTGCAATTGTGAATTGTGCTGCCATAAACATGTGTGTGCATGTATCTTTTTCATATAATGACTTCTTTTCCTCTGGGTTGATACCCAGGAGTGGGATTGCTGTATCAAATGACAGATCTACTCTTAGTTCTTTAAGGAATCACCACACTGATTTCCACAGTGGTTGTACTACTTTAGATTCCTATCAACAGCGAAAAAGCATTCCCTTTTTACCACATCCATAACAGTATCTTTTTTTTTATTATTATGGCCATTCTTTCAGGAATAAGTTGTTATTGCATTGTGGTTTTGATTTTGCATTTCCCTGATAACTAGTGATGTTGAGCATTTTTTCAGATATTTGTTGACTGTTTGTATATCTTCTTTAAGAATTGTCTATTCATATCCTTAACCTACTTTTTGTTTTATTTTATTTTAAGTTCCAGGATACATGTGCAGGATGTGCAGGTTTGTTACATAGGCAAATATGCACCATAGTGGTTTGCTGCACCTATCAACCCATCACCTAAGTATTAAGCCCAGCATGCATTAGCCATTTTTGCTGAAGCTCTCCCTCCCCTGATGGGTTTCTCCAATGCTTTCTTGTAGTAGTTTCATAATTTGAGGTCTTAGATTTAGGTCTTTAATCCATTTTGACTTGATTTTTTATATGTTGAGAGATAGGGCTCTAGTTTCATTCCTCTACACATGAATAACCGATTTTCCCAGCACAATTTGTTGAGGAGACTGTCTTTTCCGCAGTGTAAGTTCTTGATGCCTCTGTCAAAAATGCATTTACTATAGCTGTATGTATTTGTTTCTGTGTTCTCTGTTCTGTTCCATTGGTCTTTGTGTCTGTTTTTATGCCAGTACTGCAGTGTTTTGGTTACTAAAGCTCTGTAGTATAAATTGAAGTCAGGTAATGTGATTCCTCCAGTTCTTTTATTGTTTTTGCTTGGGATAGTTTTGCCTATTCTGGGTCTTTTGTGGTTCCACATAAATTTTACAATTTCTTTTCTTCTCTTATTAATTTCATTGATATTTTGAGAGGGACTGCATTGAATCTGTAGATTGTTTTGGGTAGTATAAACATTTTAACAATATTGATTCTTCCAATCCATAAACATGGAATATGTTCCTTCTTTTTATTTTTTCTGGGGTCCTCTTCAACTTCATTCATCAGTGTTTTATATTTTTCATTATAGAGATCTTTCACTTCTTTGGGTAAGTTAATTCCTAGGTATTTAATTTTATTTGTGACTCCTGTAAATAAGATCACTTTATTTCTTTTTCACATTGTTCACTGTTTACATATAGAAATGCTACTGCTTTTGTATGTAGATTTCGTATCCTGCAACTCTACTGAATTTGTTTATCACTTCTAATAGTTTTCTTGTGAAGTATTTAGGTTTTTTCAAATATAAGATCATATCTGCAAATAAGAAAAACTTCACTTCTTCCTTTCCAATTTAGATGCTCTTTATATCTTTCTCTTCTCTTATTGCTCTAGCTAGGACTTCCAGTACTATGCTGACTAACAGTGGCAACAGTGGGCATCCTTGTTGTGTTCTCAATGTTAGAGGAAGGGTTTTCAGTTTTTTTCCAATCAGTATGATACTAGCTGTGGGTGTGTCATATATGGTTTTTATTACATTGAGGTATGTTCCTTCTATCCCCAGTATTTTTAGAGTTACTATCATAAAACGATGTTGAATTTTTAAAAATGCTTTTTCAGCATCAATTGAAATGATTATATAGCTTTCATCCTTCATTCTGTTGTTGTGATGTATCACATTAATTGATTTGAGTATATTGACCCATTTTTGCACCCCAGGGATAAGTCCTATTTGATCATAATGAAGGATCTTTCTGATATATTGTTCAATTCTGTTTGCTATTATTTTGTTGAGAATTTTTGCATCAATATTCATCAGAGATATTAGCCTGTAGGGTTTTTTTTCTGTTTTTGTCTGATTTGGGTATCAGGGTAATACTGGCCTTGTAAAATAAGTTTGGATGTATTCCCTTCTCTATTTTTTGGAATAGATTGTGTAAGATTGGCATTAGTTCTTCTTTAAATGTTTGGTAGAATTCAGCAGTGAAGCCATCAGGTCCCAGGCTTTTCTTTACTGGGAGAATTTTTACTATGGCTTCAATCTTGTTACTTGTTATTGGTCTGTTCAGGCTTTGGATTTCTTCCTGGTTCAATATTGGTATGTTGTATGTATCTAGGAATTTGTCCATTTCTTCTAGATTTTCCAATTTATTGGCAGATGGTTGCTCAAGTAGCCACTAATGATCCTTTGAGTTTCTGTAGTATCAGTTGTAATGCCTCCCCTTTCTCATTTCTGATTGTATTTATTTTGATCTTCTCTCTTTTATTCTTATTCTGGCATTGAGGAGTTAGGCATTTAGTGCAGTCTTCACTGTCTGGGCTAATTTGTAGCTGTCCTTCTTGGAAAGGCTTTCCAGACATTTGAAAGGACTTGCGTCCTGATCTAAGCTGTTTCGGCTTTAGGGGTCACCCCACCCACAGTAACACTGGTTTCTGCAGACTTGTAGAGGTACCACCTTGATGGCCTTGGAAAAAAATCCAGGAGAATTCTCTGGATTACCAGGCAGAGAATCTTGTTCTCTTCTTTTACTTTCTCCCAAACATACAAAGTCTCTCTTTCTCTGTTCTGAGCCACCTAAAGCTGGGGGTGGAGTGACACAGTTATCCCTGTGGCCACCACCACTAGGACCTTGTTGGGTCAGACCTTTCTGGTCAATGCCCCGAGGCTCTACCACTAGCCACTAGATGTGCAGTCTAGGGTTATGGGGGGGTGATGCCAGCACTCCCTTGGCTTCCCCAGCTGATGTCTCAGTGTGTTGCATGCTTCCCCAGTCCACTGTCTCTGGGCCTTGTTCAGCCCTAGGACTCTCCTAGACTGCCTGCTAAGTTTACTTAGAGACCCAAAGCACTTTGGCTACGGGTGAGGAGGTTTGCAGGCACTCATGTCCAGACCACTGGGATTGGGAATTCCCGTCTGGCTAGGGCTGGTTTAAATGCTCCCTCTGTGGGCGGGCATCCACTGAGTTTGGTCTGGTTTTCCTTCCTGCTCTAACAAGACAGCACTGAGCTCAGTGCCTCACAGTTGCTGTGTTCTCCTCCGGCAGCCCCCAGAGATGCTCTCAGGACCACACTGTTGCTGCTGGAGACGAGTGAGACCAGCAGCAGTGATTCAGGATTGTGTTTTCTATGTCTTCAGTTCCTCTTTCAGTGATATGAAGTTAAAATCACGTACTATGAGTGTTTACTTGATTTCTTGTTGTTATGAAGCTGTTTTTTTTCTGTGTAGATAGTTGTTGGCTTGGTGTCAAAAACTCCCTGCAGGGGAGAGGAGGTGGGGTGAGTGGTTGATAATTCTTTCTCTGCAGTACTTGAAAATTTGACCCTTTTTTTCACCACCCATACGCCTAACTTCATCAGTCCATGCCTAAATTGGTGAATAAGTGAATAATCTCTTTACTGGTTCCTCTGTGTCTCATCTGTTTTTTTTTGTTTGTTTGTTTGTTTTTGGTTTTTTTTGGTTGTTTGTTTTGTTTTGGAGACGGAATCTGGCTCTGAGGCCCAGGCTGGAGTGCAGTGGCGCTATCTCGGCTCACTACAAGCTCAGCCTCGGGGTTTCACACCATTCTCCTGCCTCAGCCTCCCGAGAAGCTGGGACTACAGGCGCCCGCCACTACCCTGGGCTAATTTCTTTGTATGTTTAGTAGAGACGGGGTTTCACTGTGTTAGCTAGGATGGTCTGGATCCCCTGTGTGATCCACCCGCCTCGGCCTCCCAAAGTGCTGGGATTACAGGCGTGAGCCACCGCACCCGGCCTGTGTCTCATTTGTTTTCTTTCTTGTCTGGACCCGTATCTTACTAAGAACATCCATCTATCACTTCCTGAATCAAAAAAGATATATAATGAAATCAGGGCGAAGACTATCAGTGGAACATTCACAGAAGAGGAAATCTAAATGGCAATAAATATTTGAAAAAATGTTAATTTCTATTATAATTAGGGAAATGAAAACTAAAAGAAGCAATGTTTTTTTATGATAGCAGTGGCAAAATTTTAAAAGTCTGACAATACTGTATTGGGGAAAATATTGAGAATATGATACACTTATGTACCACGGTGAGAGGGCACATTTTTATTATCATTTGGAGGGGGCCATTCATGATAAAATTACAAGTGTGCATATTCTACAATCCAGATATACTACTTCAAGGTGTATGCCCTAGAAAAGCTACACATATCTGCGCAAGGAGACACATACAAGAATATTAATTGTACTTGTGTTATAACAATAAAAAATTAAAACCGACTGATTGTAAGTTAGAGAAAAATATAATTTATCAATATAGTGAAATCATATAAAAAATTTAAATGTATTGATTCTGATAAGAATCAGTAAGGATAAATCTTAGAGACACAGATGCAAATCAACAGTGTAGTACTATTTAAGCACATTTAAAAACAGAATGTAAAACTGTGTTTATGAATGCATATACATATAGAATGGATAGGCACACACGAAGACGTGATAGTGGCTATATTTAGAGCAAAAGAAAATACATAAACCTGGGGCTGTAGTTTAAGCAAATATTAGCTTCATCTGTAGTACTTTTAAAAATTGGGAGAAAAATATGATAACATTTAGGGGTTAAGTCATTAGTGTAATTTAATTTTGTTTCTCCACGTTTAAACTTTAACCAAATCACTGATAATAAATGAAATTTAATTTAAGATGTAAGCTAATGCTTTATAAAATCCTATTATTCTAAATACATTAAGTGAGATATTTTAAAAACATGTATTGGTTTATTTAAAATATATACCTATATATCTCACATATATATGTAACTGCGTACTTGCATATATATACAGTGTTTTATATATGC
Organism: Piliocolobus tephrosceles; assembly: GCF_002776525.5. Lineage (NCBI taxonomy): Eukaryota > Metazoa > Chordata > Mammalia > Primates > Cercopithecidae > Piliocolobus > Piliocolobus tephrosceles. Next base: position 8,277,584 of record NC_045435.1, on the reverse strand, counting down.
GTATTTTTAATATTATATGTGTGTATGTATATGTAAACATCTCTGCTGATCAGAAACAGAACCCCCCTGTAAAGCAGAGAGGGGTTCAAGCCAAAGGCCTGTTGGATTTGGTGATGGAAGTAAGCTCTGGAAATGAAGCATCTGGCCCTGCAAGATACAGAAACAAAATGTGTTCCACACAAAATTGTAGAGAACCTGAGCCAGGTTTACTACTTGAAGCCAAGAACTAGGGAGGGGCTGCTGTATTTGTAAAAGGAGGCTGAAAATAAAGTTGTTCAAAGGCAGCCTAAGGCTGCAACTTAAATGAAGTTTCAGGTCTATGGATTACTGAGGTCATAGACACAACAACAAAATTGTAAATTATATTGCAATTCTAACCACAGAAAATGAACTCCAAAGTGCCATTATAAGACTTAGTTCTGAACAAATGGTCCAAAACTCCAGGTGGAGAAAATTACAAACTATTAGAAAGAGCAAAAAGGAAAACGTCTCATTCAAAAAGGGCCTGCAAAGTGAAACACTTGAACAATTTTAATGCAAAGAAAGGTAGGCAAAAAAAATTAATATAAATTCCCTTTGGATAAAATAATGTTACTAAGCAATCTGACCAAAACTAAGGAGTTTGGAAAAGATAAACTAGACGCCTTTAAAATACAATTTAAAAATATTTAGTTTTTAATTTCAGTAAATAGGGTAGAATGTAGACTGAATACAGTCAAAGTGAAAATTAGAAAAATAATAGATTGCTCTGAGGAATTCATTCAGCATGTACTACAGAAAGAAAACTTAAAAACATGAAGGAGTTGTTAAAATATGTAAACAGAGATTGAAAGACTTGAGCACATTCCTAATTGAACCTCCAGAAATATGGTATTTAGATTGATATAAGCTTCAATTGTACCTTCAATTGTGAGGGCAAAACAAAGACAACTTCAGAAATACAAAGAGTAAGAGTGTTTATTCCTACTCTGCTCCTAATTGAATTAGGATATTACATTAGGACATAATTAAGCAATCAGAAAATTAAATCTGTAAGGAAAGCAAAGGTTAAAATAAACAGTGGGGAGCACAGACAATAAAAAAATATTCTGGGCCGGCGCGGTGGCTCAAGCCTGTAATCCCAGCACTTTAGGAGGCCGAGACGGGCGGATCACGAGGTCAGGAGATCGAGGCCATCCTGGCTAACACAATTAAACTCCATCTCTACTAAAAAAAATACAAAAAACTAGCCGGGCGATGTGGCGGGCGCCTGTAGTCCCAGTTACTCGGGAGGCTGAGGCAGGAGAATGGCGTAAACCCGGGAGGCGGAGCTTGCAGTGAGCCGAGATCGCGCCACTGTACTCCAGCCTGGGCGACAGGGCGAGACTCCGTCTCAAAAAATAATAATAATAATAATAAATAAAAATAAAATAAAATAAAATATTCTGATAAACTTAATAAACTAATACATATAATATTAACTTTTTTGGTTTAAAAATAAATTAAAGTCTGCATCCTAAAGAAAAATCTAGAGGCATAGCATATAATAGGTAGTAAAGGATGAATAAGATTGTCGTATTCAGGAAGAGGATATGAATGTTAAATAACTATAGATTTACTTTTCAGTGTTCTAGTTAAACATGAAAGTTTAAAATATAAGGCTAACCATTAAAAATATAGAAAGATATTACTTGAAAACAAAAAACAGCAGGGAAAAGAAAAAAATTTAATGTTATCAATTCATAACAAATTAGGAAAAGAGTTAACAAAGCAGCAGAAAAACGTACAGAGACAAAAATAAAGATTTTTTAAAAACAAAAGTGAAAATAAAATTAGATTTAAAATAGTCTAAAATATTAATAGTAATAAATGTAAATGAAATAATCCCATCTATTAAATAACAGAGATGATCTGATTGGGATCTAAGAAAAAAATAATACTGCTGTAAGCTACTAAAAGTGACACATGATAAAGTAACACAGAAAATAAAAGTACAAAAAAGATATTTCGGATATTTATTGACCAAAATAAAGCTGGTATAACAACTCATCATCAAATATAATTGAATTAAATGCACAAATATCACGGGAAATTAAGATAAGTACTATATAATGAAAGGAATAATCTAACAGGAAGATAAAACAAGCATTTAATATTGATGTGGTTTTTCTCTGTATCTCCACCCAAATCCCATGTTGACTTGTAATTCCCAATGTTGAGGGAGAAACCTCGTTGGAGGTGATTGGATCATGGGGGCTATTTTCCCCATGCTGTTCTGGTGATAGTGAGTTCTCAGGAGATCTGATGGTTTAAAAGTGTATAGCACTTCCCCCCTCACTCGTGCTCTCTCCTGATGCCATGTGAAGAAGGGTCTTCCTTCTTCACCTTCCACCATGATTGTAAGTTTCCTGAGGCCTCTAGTCATACTTCCTGTTAAGCCTGTGAAACTGAGTCAATTAAAACTCTTTTTTCATAAATTACCCAGTCTAAGGTAATTATTTTTAGCAGTATGAGAATGAACTAATACAAATATTAACCTATAAAAAGGTCTGAAATTTCATTAAATGAAAACTCAGAATTAAAAATAAATCTTATGAATCCCAAATCATGGTGGCATGTTTTTGAACACTTGTCAGAAATTAATATACCAAGCACACTAAAAATTAGTAAAATTACAGAATTTTTGAATGTCAAATATAATTGATCAACTAAAAAACTCTGCATCTAACAGGGAATATGTAGTCTTTTCGACATTGAATGTTTTCTAAATTGTCCAGGTCAACAAGAATCAACACCTATCAAAGAAATGATATTATATGAACAACGTTCTCTAAACCCAGTTAAAAGATGTTCTTAATTATTTATTTGTAGGATCTAAAAATCAAAACAGATCTGGGTGTGGTGGCTCATATCTGTAGACCCAGCACTTCGGGATGCCGAAGTGGATGGATTGCTTGAGCCAAGGAGTTAGAGACTAGCCTGGGCAACATGGTGAAACCCCATCTATATTTTTTAAAAATTAGATTAAAATTAAAAAATAAATATAAAAACAATTGAACTCATAGAGATAGAGAATAAATAGGAGAATGGTTACCAGAGGCTAGGAAAGGTAATGGGGGGCTGTGGGGGAGTGGGAAGATTTAATGGGTACAAAAAAGTAAAAAGAATGCCTAAGACCTAGTATTTGATAGCACAACAGAGACTATAATAATAGTCAATATTAATTTAATTGTACATTTTAAAATAAAGAGTAAAATTGGTTTGTAACACAAAGAAAAAATGCTTGAGGGAATGGATACCCAATTTTCCATGATGTAATTATTATACACTAAATGCCTGTACCAAAATATTTCATGTAGCCCACAAATATATACACCTACTAGGTACCACGAAAGTTAAAAATTAAAACATTGTTAAAAGTAAAAACAAAACAGTTCCCAATGATTTTAAAATAGTTTTTTAAATTTATGTTTGTGCATTAAGAATTATAGTTTTAAGTAATTCATGGGATAAAGAGGAAATCACATTGAAAGTGACAAAATATTTAGACTTGGAAAATAAAAGCATGATATTTAAAAGTTTTAGAATGTTGCTAAAGCAGTACATGTAGATAAGCCTTAAGCCTTGAAATATTTCTACCATAAAACAAGAGTGTTTGAAAATAGTGGGTTAGATATTCAAATTAAGAGACTGAAATAAAACATAGAGTACTTAAATGAAGTGTAATGAAAGAAATTATATAACTAAGTGTAGAGAATAATAAAATAGAAAACAAAGGCCCAAGAGAGAAGATTTATAAACCAAGAATGTGTTACCCAATAAAAAATAGACAAATAAAATATAAGGAATATTGGCTGAGCTCACACCTATAATCCCGGCATTTTGGGAGGCCAAGGAGGGTGGATCACTTGGTTAGGAGTTTGAGACCAGCCCAGCCAACATGGTGAAACCCCATCTCTACCAAAAGTATAAAAAAATTAGCCAGGCATGGTGGTGGGCACCTGTAATCCTAGCTACTTGGGAGGCAGGAGAATCGCTTGAACCCAGGAGGTGGAGACTTCAGTGAGCTGAGATCATGCCACTGCACTCCAGCCTGGGAAGTAGAGTGAGACTCTGTCTCAAAAAAATACATATTAGGAATATTAAAAGGTCACTGAAACAGATAAAACAGACATTAAAGCTATACGCAGAGAATAATATAAACCTTACAGAAATGTTTTATAAATAAAATTGGTACTATTATGAAAATATGAAATTGACTGAAGAAGATACAGAGAACTTGAAAAGTATATAGCACTAAAGAAAATAATCGTTAATTAGTCAAAAGTCTTCTCAACAACCTATAGAATGGAGGAAGATATTTGCAAGTCATGTATCTGATAATGGTTTGATATCCGGAATATATAAAGAACTCTTATAACTCAACAACAAAGACAAACAACCTAATTTTAAAATGGACTAAAGATTCCTTTAATATTTATCCAAAAATGATATACAAATAGCCAACAAGAACATGAAAAGGTGTTCAGCATCATCCTCCATTAAAGAAATGCAAATCAAAACCAAGATGTGATACTACTTCACACTCACTAGGATGGCTTTAATCAAGAAAAAGGAAAATAACAAGTGTTGGCAAGGATTTGGAAAAATTGAAACCTTTATACTTTGCTGATAGTAACATATAATATAAGGATGTCATTGCTGTGGATAACATATTGGCTGCTCCTGAAAAAGTAAAACATACAATTACCATATGACCCAGCAATTCTACTCCTAAGTATATGCACAAGAGAAATGAAAATATATGTACACGCAGTATTCATTCATAGTCCTAACTACTCAAGAGGCTGAGACAGGAGGATCACTTGAGGCCAGAAGTTTGAAGCTGCAGTGACTTATGTTCATGCCACTGTGCTCCAGCTTGGGTGACAGAACAAGACCCTGTCACTCTTTAAAAAAGAAAAAGAAACAAAGAAAATATATGTCCATACAGAAACTTGTAACAGCATTATCCATAATAGCCTGAAAATAGCAAAGCCCAATTGCCCATCAATGAATAAATGGCTAAACAAATAATTGGGGTATATCACAAAGAACGAAACATTACTTAATCATAAAAAGGAATAAAGTACACTCACATGCTACAACTTGGATAAACTTCTGAAACATTATGCTAAGTGAAAAAATCCAGACACAAAAGGTCACATACTATATGATTCCTTTTATATGATCTATCCATTATAGGGAAATCCACAAAAACAGAAAGCATATTAGAGGTTACCAGGGGATTTAGGGAGAGGGAAATGGAGAATAATTACTTAATGGATATGGGGTGTTTTTATGGGACAATAAAAAGTTTTTAAGCTGTTGTTCTAGTTCTATTTAGAGAACTAGAATTGTACCCTGAATTGTACCCTAAATACTACTAAATTGTACTTTAAAATGGTTAGTTGCATGTTATATGGCTTTCACCTCAAAAAAAAAGGAATCTTCCCCATAGAAACACCAGAAAAAGTTAACTTTATAAGAAACATTTAAAAAAACATATACAATAAGTAATCTCAGTATAATAAAAACTAATTCATTGAATAAGAAGGAAAACCCACAAATGTATTTTATGAGGCTAGAGGACTTTAATGTCAACACCCAGTACAATAAAAACTATAATAAAAGAAAGTCATAGAGTAATCTCATTTTTAATATATCAGTAGTGAAAATATTACATTCAATGCAGCTGTTTATTAAACATCTGCATTATCACTATAAGAATGCCTTCAAAAGGTTCATCAATCAACTTGACACAACTACAGAATCAGTGATCTTGACAGATCAATAAAATTTACCCAAACTAAACACAATTTTAAAAAAGAATTTTTAAGAAAGGTAGGGGAGTGACAGAACATCTTGGTGTTATGGTACAAGCAAAAAGGTCTAACCAAGTGTAATTGAAATTTCACAAAAAGAGGAGTCTACCCTGTGAGCTTCTCATATCTACTTTTTCTTGTATGTTCTTGAAGCAGCTTTTTCAAGATTTCGGTAGAGCTCTCTTCCTGGGGCAAACCTAGAAGAAGATTACTTAGATAAATGACAGCCTCTACACTACTGCTGGTCTCCAGGTTGCAAATGGCACGTCTTATCTCATGCTTTACTATCAATTCTCAATTCTCCTTACCTTCAGCTAGCACCCATCCTGTTTTTGATAGCTTGACCCATGACATGATCCAGACTTCAGCCCTAAGAGATCTGGGTCCATGACCTTCATGTCCTTCTAAGACTAGAGTGCTGCATTCATTCATTTACCTTCAATTGTTGGCAAGGGACTACCAACAGGTAGCCAAGTAGTTCACCTCTGTGCCAAACATATTGACAACTATGATCTGTTTCTACCCATAGAACTCTTCTTTTTTTAGATATGAGATCTCCCAGGCTGAAGTTGGAATGCAGTGATGCGATCACAGCTCCCTGCAGCCTTGAACTCCTGGGCTCAAGGTGTCCTCCCACCTCAGCCTCCTGAGGAGACAGGATAACAGGTTCATGCCACCATGCCCAGCTAATTAAAAAATATATACTTTTTAGAAATAGGGTCTTGCTATATTACCCATGCTTTTCTCAAATTCCTGGCCTTGAGTGATTCCCCTGCCTCAGCCTCTCAAAGCACTGAGATTATGGACGTGAGCTACCACATCTGGCCTACTTCTGACACCAAGTAGGCAAGGAGGTTTTCCTCCCACAATCAATTTTCCAACTCTCTGTACACTAGCTGGGTGTTCTACAATTTAATTCAATTCTGATGCTAACTTCCTAAAGACACAGAATTTTTTATTGTTTTGATTCTGTTTCACCCATACTCCTCAAATGCCTGATATATGGAACCAACTAGTGGATTCCCTTATGCTGCTATACCATCCCGATGTACCACCAGCAAAATCTTTGACAACTGGATGGTTGTACCAGGGCTCTCTGTGCTTCATCTACTACCAGGAATGGTGTCTTCATTGTTGGCCAAGTGGCAGGTAATCTGACTCCAGAACTCCATTTTAGCACTTGTTTTCTTAAACCACTCTTGGTATCAACTTTACAGGTTGGGTTTCCTAGAAAACAGATCCTAAGACAGGGTTTAGATGTTTACCAAAGTGTATGCTTGAAATCAGTACTTGTAGAAAGCAGAAGTGAGAAGAGGGAGAAATAGGACCAACAACAGTGTTGGCTAAGCCATGAGAAGCTCTGGAACTAGTACACCTTTAAGACTGTCTGTTGGAACAAGATGGCCAGGCCTTTATCAGTCATTGGACTTGCCCATTTGCCACCCCTGGAGGCAGCATGACATTGTGTGAAGTGGCTTGCTGAGGGCATTCCTGGTGGGGTTGACAGCTGAAGCCCGTCTGCTGACAGCACTCTCATAGCTGGGGCAGTAAGTTCTGCATGTCTGACATCTTCCTTGAGGAGTCAGGTTCATAGGTAAGTATAACCTACATTTCTGTGACTTCTGTTATCTGGGCAATACTCACAGATCTGCCTGGTGAGTCTCAGTATCCACTACATGTCCCAAACCAAACTCATAAAATTAACCAACACCCTCCACCCCTAAATATGACCCTTCTCCAGTCTTCTCCATTTCAGGAATCTACCCACCAGTTTTAAAATTAGAAACCTAGAAGTCCTTCCTAATATCTCTTTTTTATTTTAACCAGGCACTCACAATATAGACAAGTGTTAAGTCCAGCCACTTTTTCTTCAACTTATATTTCATAGTTCGCCTATTTGTCACCACAGCCACCCACCACCCCTGTCTAAGCTACAATTATCTCATCTGAAAAACTCCATAGTCTCCTTGCTCATCACTCTGTTCTCTCTCTTGCCTTTTTCCAATCTATTTTCCATACCAGTCATTATAAAATTTGTGAAATATAAATTAAATCTCCTCAACCCTCCTGGCTTCAAACCCTTAAGGGATTCTCACTAGATTTCAAATTAAATACAAACACCTTCACATCTCCTACAAGGCTTTGAATAATTGGTACCATCTCCAGTCTCAGCACAGGCCCTCTGTCTATCACTCATCACTCCTTAGCCATGGTGGAATTTTTTCAGTTCCTGGAAGCTGCTAAGCATTTCCCTGCCATAAATAAAACATTCACCATTTTTGTCAAACCACTACTTTTTGCCTGGCAAGTTCTTTATCATCCTTCAGATATCAATGTTGATGTTACCTTCTCAGAGAGCTTCTTCATAAGCTACAGTGACCTTCTTTTGTGGCTGGCTAGCATCTCTTTAATATTCTTTTATACTAATCGAAATTCCAAGAATGTAGTAATTCTTGCATTGTGAATCCTGCTTCCCCAGAGTAAATACCAGAACTCAACTTCCCAGCTCCATTGCTCCACTGCAGCTGGAGTACAGGTCTGTGATCCATGATCTGCCAGTCAGCTGCACCAGAGTTAGCCTTCCACTGAGAAGGGGCTAACATGAGGAGGGAGTCTTATTAGTACTCACTTTTCAGAAAGCAGGTGGTGGAGATGACAAGCTATTCTGGGCAGTAAGGGTGGAGATTCTGACAGCCCACCCTGAGCCTCACTGGTGGGGTTGGGGATTTGTGGAAGTTGTAGTTTCAGAGCCAAGTGGTGGTGGCTATGCTGCTTTTGTTGGAGCAGACCCTGAATTATGTGTGGACATTGTTCCTGGTTCCCCAGTCTTCTCAGAGACCCTGTGAGTCACCTTTTATATGTTGATAAATTAATTTTCTGCTAGAACAAACTGCAGTGGATTCTGTTGTTTGGAACTACAACCTAACATTTATAATCTCCCATCTAAGGCGTATTTAGTCCATTATTCTCTATCACAAAACACTTTTTGTTTCCTTTATTGTATTAGCAAAACTTATATTGGGTGGGGGAGATCAGGGAGGGGTGTGTGTGTGTGCATGTGTGGCATCTGTCTGTCTGCCAGACTGTACACTTCTTGAGGGAAGTGACTCTGTATTATTCATTCAGCACTGGATATCAGGCCCCTAGTCCATTCATTCAGTCAAGTTTATGGAACCATTTCTGTGTGGTAGACACTAACACAGGCACTAAGAATACAGCCTCAATAAGATACAATTCCTCCTCTCAAAGTGCTCACATCATAGTTGGAGGAATAAATCATTAAAATTTAATATGGTAAATACATTGATAAAAATTGCAAAGCGTTCCTATGAGCTCACAGACGAGGAGCATCTAATATAATCTGCAGGAAAAGGGAGGTGAGGCTTTAAAACAAGTAGAAAAACAGGTGAGTGGAGGAGTAGGAAACATACTAGGAAGAATTCTTGGAAAATGCAATGCCAGTGCTTCGAGGTATGAACAGAAGTCTGATAGGTGAAAAGAGGAGTGATGAGGGATCGTGTTGAAAAAGATGATTCCAGGCAAAGGAGAAAGGTCCCCCAGCGATGAGCAGCCTGGTGGAGGGAGGGGGAGCTTTCACAAGAAGGAAGCAGGAGAGATGGAGCAGGCATGGGGGAGCTGGGAAGGAAGGCAAAGGACTGGACTCATGCTCCATTGGAGATTCCTAAAATTATGCCTGCATACGGAAAAGGCTTAGAAGGGAATGTGGGGGAAAAAATCAAGCTAAGAGATTAGTTTGAGGTATTTTATTTTTTATTTCCTTCATCGCTATTTAAATATCCCTTGTAACATTATTTCATCAATTAACTGAGGCTTGTAAAATTCCTACCCTAACTGTCTTCACCACACACAGCGGCCTTGCTTGTACTGTGTATTTCTCGGCACTGTGATATCATTTATGTAATATTAATTACACATACACTTGTTTTTGTATTTATCTTATTTCTCTTTATAGACTGTATTTCTCAAATAGATCCTGTGTATTCTGTCAATTCAGATCCCGATGATTTTAAAAATCTCAGTAAGCCTGCAGTAGCATTTTATAAATGGTTGTGGAAGGAAAATGCAAAGTCATACTTAGGAAAGTGAACTGTAAAGGAAACCTATCCCTTTTCTATGATTGCTAATGTATAGTATCCACATAAAAGGTTCAAAATATTTCACTGCAATCTGTGCTATTTCATGGCCTATCCCTGCAGAGAATTTTTTAATACATTAATTAGTTAGATAATAATACATATCAACTTACATTTAGCTTTTGTAAATGACAAAGCAAGACCCAAAGACTGTGATTATCAAATCAAATGAGATTCATAATTCTACCTAGATTCAGACAGATTTCGTCTCCAGAACCCAGACAAACTGCTTGTCTAAGCAACCTTTTAACATCTTGATTCCCAATAAAAAAAATGTCTTGAAGGTCTTAATTATAGGACCCCTGCTTCACACTCCAGGGGAAGGGACGTTTCTCACAAGACCCTCACCAGTAGCACGCAAACAGAGAGTGAAGTGAAAACAGTACAATGAAAAAATACCATTGGCTGGTTAAGAAAACAAATAACTTCTTACCCCCCTATTTACTTTTCACTCTGTGGAGACTCTGGATTTAAAATGCTGACATACAGACTTGTGAACAGCTTTTATAAATGTATCACCAACAATGCCATCTGTAGGATGAATCTTCAGTAACTTCATCTGTCTAACTCCTCTCTATCTCTATTTCTTAGAGCCACACGGGTCTATTCTGCTTTCAGTGGGTTAATTACCAAGGAAACATTTTTCCTCTGTGGTCTAGACATAGAAATATCCAGATATTGTTTCCCTTGAAAGGCAGCCATCCTGCTGAATGTACTTGATCACCAATTCTTATGTTTTCCTAAGGCCAAATGGGGCTACACACAATTTCTAAAGACTCCCCCACCCCCTACCCCTTTTTAACCCATTCACAGCTTGTTTGATTTTCGTTGAGGATGTTGCCAGACAAACGGAGGGAAGGAGAAGAAAACCCCTTAATTTTTAAGGTAGAGAAACCAGAGAACGATGAATTTGCTATTGCCAAAAGGAAACAATCCTTGGACCTAACAAATAAGTGTGGAAAAAAAGGTTACTCAATATTATATAACTTCAGAAGTATGAGTACACAATGGAGATTTTAAGAAAAACGATTTTCTTAAACAGAAAGGTGTATGTGACGGTGTGTAATTATAGCTAGGTAGAAAGTGAAAAGAAAGACAAGAATCTCAACCTTTGAAAAACAAAGTCTTAATCTTGACCTTGCTATCTATATATCTATGACCTTGGATAAGTCACTTGACTTGTTTGAAGCTTTGTTTCTTCATATGTAAACCAAAGGATTTAGATAAGTTTACATCCAAGGTCTCTCTCCATCTCTAAAATTCTTTGACCGCTCGTGTTTCTCTGCCAAGAATATTCTACCTGGAAATAGCTCTATTTCTCTTATGTTCTCTCCCCACTTCCTCACACCCTCTATCTTCTTAGACAGAAACTATCTTCTTGCTTCTGTGGGAGTTACATAATAAGTGGGAAGTGAAGACAGCTGAGCCTGCTCTGAAACCATGAGAAATAGCCCCAATGTCCTGAATGTGCCTTCCCTGTGGAGGCCAAGGGACTCCATACAGACTCAGGAAGGATTATCTGGTACTCCAGCCGAGTGCAGACTGGCACAGAGGCCAGGCACATGTAGGCCACATGAGGTTACTCTGAGGCTTCTCCTTTCTGGGAGAACTTGGACTTCCCTTCTTCCATCACAGGCTCAGATTCCTGAGTCCCGGAGGCCCACGGCGCAGCCACAATGATCAGTGTTGCCAGGAACAGTGGTGAGTAGCAAGAGCAGAACCCTGACTGTATCCGGACTCACTCCAACTCTTAATGATTCGGGCAACTCACTTGGCCACAAGCTCTGTTTTCTCCTAGCTTTGCTTAAATAGCCAAGTCTGTGATGGCTGATGCCCAGTAGTAACATTTCCATTTCAGTCCAGGGAATGTAAAAATAAAATTAAAAATAATATAAAAGAGTTAATATGATTAATGTTCTTGAAAATTGGTTTTTTTATTCTTTTAGTACCAAAACATCATTAAAGTGACTAGAGGAACTGATCACTTTTAGTCACTCTGTGACTTGAGGGACATACTGCCTAAGTGCCCAGCTGACAGGAGGCCAAACTCTCCTCGGCTATTGGTGAGCCACGTGGGAATAACAAAGGCCAAATTGGCAAATGATAGGAACATTGCCTCTCACAGGCCAAACCCTCAACAGAGGAGCTCGGCACCCTCCATGGAGTTACTGAGACTGGGCCTCTCATTTCTTTCTGAAATGCCTGTTCCAGCGGTATTAGACACACTCTGGAAGCAGCTACACATTTCTGAATGATGAGTTCTGAAGTAAAGACTTGTCAGTAGTAGAGTAATGTGGATTAAAAAAATATATTTTATTTGGTGGTAGAATTGCCTGGCTCTTAAAAAGACACTGCAAAACTTAGTTTGACTGCAAATGAATTTAACTATCAAGGGTCTCTGTCTTTTTCATTGTCAGGAAAAGACAACCAACCTTCCACTTGTTTTTTCTTCTCACTGCACATTAGATGTCACATGAAAACATACCAGAATAGCAAGTTCAGCCTCAGGGACAGATTTGTAATGCAAGACTCCTCACATGAGAGTACTTTTGTCAAACACCTGTGGGTGTATTTTCCAGCTCTATCTCCCCGTCAAAAAACAACCAGCAAAAAAAGAAGATGACTTTCAAGATCTAAACATACTTTAGCTCTATCCCACTGGGCAAATGCCATTAAAGTGGTTGAAAGGACTGATCACTTTTAGTCACACTATCACTGTGCATCCTAAGGGATGCCTTCACCAACTCAGGCTGCTCAGATACTGCTAAGCCACATGGGAATAACGAGGGCTGAATCGCAAATGACAGAAACGTTGCCTCTCATAGGCCAAACCTCTCACCAGAGGCTCACAGAGCCCTCCGTGGAGTTAACCCCATTGGGCCTCTTGTTTCATTCTGAAATGTCTGTTCCAATAATATTAGACACACTCTGGAAGCAGCTATGCAGTTCTGAATGATGAGTTCTGAGGAAAATATTTGTCCACAGTATGGAGCTATACAGTGTTTCACTTTGTGATGATGGCACAATTCATTAATCCATTCTACCCTTGACAGGCACTCAAGCAATTTTCAGTTTTGTATTTTATAAACAGTCCTACTAAGATCTACTAGGACGTGTCTTTTGATAAACCTATGCTCACATTTCTGTCGAGTTATATACCTGGGCATCATATTGCTTAGAAGATATTGTCAAACTGTTTGCCAATGTAGTTGTACCAATTTAGACTCCTACCAGCAGTGACTCAGCCAACAATTTCTGTGGCTTCACATCCTTACTAACACTCAGGATTCTCTGCCCTTTCTGTTTTAGCCATTCTAGTGAATGTACAGTATTGTTGTATACTGGGGTTTTTGTGTTTGTCTTTTCCTGATAACTAATGTGATTGAATATTCTCTATTACACTGTCTACTTCAGCCTTGTTTATTTCTCTACTGGTTATATGTCTTTTTCTTATTGATTTTTAGTTCTTTATGTATTCTGGATACATGTACCTTGGGGTTCTTAAAGCAGTTATTCATTTAGATATAAACTGAATTATAATTCTTTTTGTTTTAGAAATAGTTCTTTTGGTGTCCCATTTTAAAGTCTTTGCCTGCTCCAAGATCATAAAGATGATCATCAAACTTTTCCTCTAAAAGTTTTATCATTTTGTCTTTTACATTTGAATCTATAATCCATCTGAATTTGACTATTTTCTATTTAGTAGGACTCAGCATCATTTATTGAAAAGACTATTATATCTTTTCTGCACTGCATTGCAACTTCTCCTACTGTGTGTCACAAATCCAGTGACTATGTTAGTCTGGCTCTGGACTCTGTCCCAGTGGTCAGTTTTTCTGTCCTACAAACACTACACTGTCTTGACTACTATAATTTTATAATAAATTTTGATATCTGGTCAAAAAGGCCCTCTAGCTATGTTCTTCTCCAATAACACCTTGGATATCCTTGGCCTTTTGCAGTTCCAATTTTCATTTAATAAAAAGTATGCCGGCTTTAAAAATTAGAATTATACTAAATATGTAACTAATTTAGGCAGAATTAATATCTTAACAGCATTGAGTCTTCCATCTATGAACATGGAATGTTTCACCATTTGTTTAGATCCTCTTTCATTTTTCTCAGTAATGTTTTGTAATTTGACTGCAGAGGTGTTTGCCCATGTTTCATTGTATTAGTTCCTATGTGCTATGATTGAAATCTTGTTTGTCCACCAAAACTCATGTTGAGGTTTCATCCCCAGTGTGGCAGTATTAGGAGATGGGGCCTAGTGGGAGAAGTGTTGGGTAATGGCAGCAGTTTCCTCGTGAATGGCCTGGTACCTTTCTCATGGTAATAAGTTCTTGCTTTACTGAGACTAGATTTATTCCTCAGGAATGGATTTGTTTCTGCAAGAAGGGGTTGCTATAAAGCAAGATTCCTCCTTACTGTTGGTATCTCTTCCCATGTGTTTACATCCCCTTTGACCCTCTCTGCCATAGTTTGACTTAGCATGTGGCCCTTAGCAGAAGCTGAGCAGATGCCAGTGCTATGCTTCCCATACTTGCCATCTGGCATAACTATAGCTAAACAAACTCTGGTTTTTATAATTTACCCAGTCTCAAATATTCTGTTATAGCAACACAAAATGGACTAACATACTAGGTATATAATTTTTGATACTTTGGTAAGTGATAATGTTTTAAATTTATTTTTTTCAAGTGTTTCTGACTTATTAAATTATGCAGATTATTAGATTATTATTAGATTATTAGAAAGACTTACTAAATTACGCAGATTAACCTTGTATTCAGTGATGTTGCTAAATCTACTTATAAATTCTTATTCCTTTCCTATAATCAGTTAATGTAATGAATTACATTGAGAGATTTCTGATGTTAAACTACTTTTGCATACTCAAAATAAACTCCTCTTTTTTTTTTATTTTTTTATTTTTTTTGAGATGGAGTCTCGCTCTATCGCCCAGGCTGGAGTGCAGTGGCCAGATCTCAGCTCACTGCAAGCTCCGCCTTCCGGGTTTATGCCATTCTCCTGCCTCAGCCTCCCAAGTAGCTGGGACTACAGGCGCCCGCCACCTCGCCCGGCTAGTTTTTCGTATTTTTTAGTAGAGACGGGGTTTCACGGTGTTAGCCAAAATAAACTCCTCTTAATGGTGATATATCATCATTTTTTATGTATTGCTCACTTGAGTTTGTTAATGTTTTCTTAAGAATTTTGCATCAATGTTCATCAGAAAATTTGGTGTATAATGTCACTTTGTTATTCTGCCTTTGTCAATTTTATAATCCATATTATGGTGCTCTTTAAAAGAATTAGAAAGTGTTTCCTCTTTTTCTTTTTTCGGGAGGAATTTGTATAATACTGCTATTATGTCTTTCTTAAATGTTTGAAAGAATCACCAGTGAAATTATGTGGGCCTAAGAATTTGAATATGAAAAATTTTTGATTAAGAATCCATAAACACATATGTCTGATTGTTTACATTTTCTATTTCTTCTCATGGCAAAATTAGTAAGTTGTTGAGTTTTTTGAGTCATGAATCCATTTCATCCAAATCAGTAATTTTATTGGAGAAAGTGTTCATAATATTATCTCACTGAATGTATTGTGATCTGTATGTTTTCAATTCTGAAAACTTGAAATGGATTCTTTATTTTTTCTTGATCAATCCTATTAAAACTTTCTCAACTTTATCCAAGTTCCAAGCCTCAGTTTTGTTAATTTTTCTCCTTTTCATTGTTTATTTCTGTTCTTTTTATTTCTTTCCTTAGGTTTTCTTTAGTTTTGATGTGCTTTTTACTGTCTAGCTTGAGTTGGAAGTTTAAATAATTGATTTTCAGTCTTTCTTCTTGTCTAATATATGTAGCATATTCTCTGACCACAATAGAATTAAGCTAGTAATTAGAAAACATTTTGAACTAAAATAAAATAGAAACATGCCAAATCAAAATTGTAGTGCTACAGTTTCTCTCTAAGCACTGCATTACCTGCGGCAATATAATAATATGTTTCCATTGTAATTCAGGATTTTTCATATATAATATATGCTATATGCAAATATATATGACATTACAATTCTTGTTTCATACATACAGCCACTAGTCATTTGCATTTATCCACATATTTACTCTCCTGAAGTTTGAAATTTTCTCCTATATTTTCTTGTTGCATCTGGAATCATTTTTCTTTTTTTTTTACTTTTTATTTTCATTTATTTATTTTGCTATACTTTAATTTCTGGGATACATGTGCAGAATGTGCAGGTTTGTTATATAGGTATACACATGACATGGTGGTTTGCTGCACCCATCAACCCGTCATCTACATTAGGTATTTCTCCTAATGCTATCCCTCCCCCAGTTCCCCACCCCGCAACAGGCCCCAGTTTGTGATGTTCCCTTCCCCGTGTTCATGTGTTCTCATTGTTCAACTTGCACTTATGAGTGAGAGCATGCAATGTTTGTTTTTCTCTTCCTGTGTTCGTTTGCTGAGAATGATAGTTTCCAGCTTCACCCATGTCCCTGCAAAGCACATGAAGTCATCCTTTTTTATGGCTGCATAGTATTCCATGGTGTATATGTGCCACATTTTCTTTATCCAGTCTATCATTGATGGACATTTGCATTGGTTCCATGTCTTCGCTATTGCGAATAGTGCTGCAATCAACATACGTGTGCATGTGTCTTTAGAGTAGAATGATTTATAATCCTTTGGGTATATACACGGTAATAGTAAAGGCTAGCTGGGTCAAA
Source organism: Piliocolobus tephrosceles (assembly GCF_002776525.5). Lineage (NCBI taxonomy): Eukaryota > Metazoa > Chordata > Mammalia > Primates > Cercopithecidae > Piliocolobus > Piliocolobus tephrosceles. Next base: position 8,260,835 of record NC_045435.1, on the reverse strand, counting down.
TGGTATTTCTGGTTCTAGATCCTTGAGGAATATCCACACTATCTTCTACAATGGTTGAACTAATTTACACTCCCACTAACAGAGTAAAAGTGTTCCTATTTCTCCACATCCTCTCCAGCATCTGTTGTTTCCTGACTTTTTAGTGACTGCCATTCTAACTGGTATGAGATGGTATCTCATTGTGGTTTTGATTTCCATTTCTCTAGAGAATGACCAGTGACAATGAGCTTTTTTTCACATTTTTGTTGGCCACATAAACATCTTCTTTTGAGAAGTGTCTGTTCATATCCTTCACTTACTTTTGGATGGGCTTGTTTGTTTTTTTCTGGTAAATTTATTTAAGTTCCTTGTAGATTCTGGATATTAGCCCTTTGTCAGATGGATAGATTGCAAATTTTTCTCCCATTTTGTAGGTTGTCTGGAATCGTTTTTCTACTTGAGAGAAGTTCGTTTAATTTTACAATGGTGGGCCTTCTAGTGACAAAGTCTCTTATCTTTTATTTGACTAAAACTATGTTTATCTTCATTTTTTGAAGGATATAAAAATATTGTGTATGAAATTATAGGTTGGCAGTTATTTTAACATTTTTAAGATGTCATTTCATTGTTTTCTAGTTTCCATCATTTCGGTTAAGAAGTTAGATTTTAGTCTTAGTGTTTCTCTTTTTAAAGTAAAAACGTTAAGCTTTTCTCTTTATATTTGGTTTTCGGAAGATTCTTTGATATACTGTGGTGTAGTTTGCTTTGTTTATCTTCAAGTTGGGATTCTCAAAGCTTTTTGAATCTCTCAGTTGTAATCTTTCATCAGTTTGGAAAATATAAATAGTGATTCCACCCATTTTCTCTTCTTACTTCTGTGATACCAAGTATGTTAGACCTTTGGATCATCGTATACATCTCTATTCATTTTTCTTCTGATTTTTTCCATGTTCTTAATTGTGTGTGTTTTTATTGACTTATATTTTAATTCACTTGTCCTGTATGCTTCTGTTTCTAATCTACTGTTAAATCCATCTACCGAGTTCTTAATTGTAGAGATTGTATTTTTCAATTGTATATTATCTATTTCTTTTTATTTAACAGAATATAATTATTTGGAGAAAATCTCCATACTTTCATCCATTCTTTTTATCTTTTTTCTAATTTATTTAATATATTAATTATTGTTATTACAAAGGTCTTGATTGGTAACTCTGATATCTGGATCACTTATTAGTCGCTACTATTTCTATCTTTTTCTTCTTCATTATTAATAAAAATTTTCCTGTCTTTTTGCATGTATAGTAATATTTTATTGTATGTCAGACATTACGTATAAAAGAAATAAAGAGGGTCCAAATAATGTTATCTTTCACCAGGCAGGGTTTCCCCTTTCTTCTGTTAAGCCACTCAGTTAAGCAGCTGATCATTTTGCAGAGTCAGGAATTGATATAGGTTGGAGCTGGACTATAGATTGTGTAAGTCCCAATATACATCTGTTTCAGTCATCTTGTTGAAAACGACCATCTCAAGCTTTTAATTAAAAGCCTACTCGGTTTCTTTCTCTGCAGTTCTGAAAGACTTCAGAATTTCCAGCTCTATCGTTCATAAGTTTCCAGCCCAGCTCTTTAGCCTGTCACTTCAGACACCTTAATAGTCTAGCCAATGTCTTATTTAGAGACTAATGGAGTGTCTAAGGTACTCCCCCGGTATGTATTTTTGAAGCTGTTAGATTGACTTTCTCAACCTCCAGTGTGGCTGCAGGTATCCATAATTTTGCCAAGGTCATATGGGATAAATTAGCATTTGAAGAAGCCCCTAAAATTTCTAGTTTCCCTCACCAGCCTCCTACTATGACTAAAACAAAGAAACCAACAAAAACTTTGCTGGTTTTTCTTTCTCCCTGGAAATGGCTCAATGTCTAAACCAAGCCCAATCTGCAGGTTGTGCCTTTAATTAGCTATATTTTCCAAAGGACGAATATCCAGGATTCAGCAAATGTCCTCAGGAAACATTTCTCCTAACCTCAGAAGAGTTATTCTCCATTTAGAGCCTTCATCTATTTTCCCTATGGCTGGTAGGGAGGAAGGGGGGCACAAGGAATGCCACTAGTGAACTGACTAGCTAAGTATTTTTCCAATCTATTATGTAAACCAGAATTCCAGCCCTTAGAATTTTAAGTGCTGACAATTAACCATTTTGCATTTTAGCTGTGGCCAAGAGACCAATATTTAATATGAACAGGGTAAGGGTGAAGTAAACAAAGGCCTTACAGAGATAAGAAAAAGTTAGGTTAAGCTTATGTCATCCTCGTGCAGCATTATGATCTGCTTCTGCCTATATTCGACTAAACTTTACTTTCAAGTGTTCTTTCTCTACTCACTAAATCAGATTTTGCTTTTTATATACCGTTCCATAGAACTAGGTATAGTGTCCTAGTGATGTCAGAATCCAAGGACAATCATTTGATGTTTTGCTCAGAAAATATTACCCATCTTATTGGTCTTATCCGTTTTTAATTTAAACATAGAGTGCATGTTACAATCGTAGTCATACAGATAATCAAGATTTTTGGTTGCATACTCAAACAAAATATCCCAGTACCATAGCTTATATTCAATTTAAATCTACTATAAGCATTTTCTAATCTATAAGTCTGATATAAATGTGTAAATGTTACACTTACAGAAAAGAGAACATGTATTGCTGCGTTTTCCTTTAAGGCATCCAGCTACAATGACCAAAATGCTTCCAGCTTGCTGATGTATCTGAATCATGGTCATTAGTTTATGCTTACTTTTGTCCAAAGTTCTTTATTGTCACAACATGCAACAAAGTTAACTCACTGTGAAAAATTAAGACCATAGAACTATTACTTTTGGTTATTTGACTATCAAAAATTAGCTTGTTAAGCACTTAGGGTTGTTGGCACAACTGAGATGGCATGAGAAAGAGAAAGAAATTGCATGCCAGCTTTATTTGTTTGAAAGCTTTTAGCACTGAGTTACACAATGGAAAAATCTCAAGGACATTCCCTGTGTCTGTGTTTGTAATGATTACACTAAAGTCAAGCACAACTCCAATAAACGAGTCACATTCAAATGCTTTGGAATTAAAATACTGGGTATGTAGATTAGCTTCCCTAAAAGAGACCAATGTTTTTAATGAAATTATTTGAAGGAGATCAGGACAGGCTATTTCCTGCTTTATGAAGGTAATCTTGATAATGTTGTTGAGCCAAAGTAAAAGGTTATTTTAGATATCAACACTTAGATTAATATAGTAATTCACAAATTTATAAACTTGAGAGTAAACAGTATTTTTCCCACTTGTGGGTAATGTGGGAGTTTTTAGTAAATAACAATGTTTGTCTTCTTTCTAAAATCTGCCTATTTAAAGTCCACTTAGAACACCCCACAAACTCCTTGGCTATTGCCTGTAAAGACCACCATGGTCAGGCTCTTGCCTATCTATGTAATCTCACCTTGCCACAAATATCCTCTGTATGAGCTACTCTGAATCATTTGAGGTTCAAGATGCATGAGGCTATTTCTCGTCTTTGTGCTTTAGCACAAGCTATTTTCTCTACATACAAGTTCTTACCCTACCTTTCACACACAGTAAACTCAACTCAAATGCCACCTTTTCTGTGAATCCTTTCCTGACCTCCCTAAACACAGTTACTTTCTTTTTCTTGCTCCTGTAACATCCTATTTATACATCTATTACAGCCTCTACCTCATTACCATCTCTAGCTTCTGCATCCTTCTAGGGCAGGGAAAATACTCTAAGCACATTGATATGCTAAGAGCAGCACTCCACATGACACAAAGCAGCTCTATAGTTAATACATGTACAAATAACTAAGAGGAGGAGGGAGAGAAAGGGGGAAGGAAAGAAAGGGAGACTTGAGGCTTTTAAAATGACCAAAAATATTTCCAAAACCTAAATTTACAATTGCTAAGCTCACAATAATATTTACTGAATGATCTAAGAGTTCCTGAATACTCAAAATGTGTGATATAATAAAGGCAGGTGGTTGCACATAATGTATAAGCTTCCAATGTTGTAACATCAGGCATAAAGATATAACAACTTACATTTTAGTCTCTCTTTTTTGTCTTTTGCCTTCCTTCAGGGAGACTTCATTTTCTGTGTTCAGGAAATTTGTTTTCTGTTCTGTTATGTTATCACTTAGCAAGTTTCTTAGGGTCTTTTTCTCTGTTTGATGATGGCAGTTGATACCGGTTTCGGGTGTTGTGGTATGAAATAATTCTGGAAAGTATTATAAAATATCATTTTATTAGTATTACATTTTGCACTTTTAAACTTAGAGTTGCTGACTTATAGAAAAATGAAATAGAGGCTGGGCATGCCTGTAATCCCAGCACTTTGGGAGGCCAAGGCGGGCAGATCATAAGGTCAGGAGATTGAGACCATCCTGGCTAATACGGTGAAACCCCGTCTCTACTAAAAATACAAAAAATTAGCCGAGCATGGTGACATGTGCCTGTAGTCCCAGCTACTCGGGAGGCTGAGGCAAGAAAATTGCTTGAACCCAGGAGGCAGAGATTGCAGTGAGTCGAGATCGCACCACTGCACTCCAGCCTGGGTGACGGAGTGAGACTCTGTCTCAAAAAAAAGAAAGAAAGTAGTGGTACCATGCCAAATAGTAATTCTATTTTCTGAGATAGAATCAGGGATTCATTAAAATCTGTGCACAGTTCAGACAAGTCGAGGGTTCAGAATAATGTATTCTTCCTTTCTGTGATGGTTACATAGTGCTTATGAGTCACAAAATATTTTGCACGTAATATCCATTTGACTCTTTATCTTTCATGTGGGGACACTCCTAGAGGACAAACAATGGACACAAAATCACTCATGCAGTAAATTGCAAAGTTAGAGACCAAAACTGGTCTTCTGACTTCAACTCCTGTCTTATTTTTTACTATACTAGGATGTTTTCTTGTACTTGCTCATTCCCTGGCCCCTTGTATGAACGACCCACAAAAGATGATACTCTACAACCTATGGCTTAGATATGGTGGCATACTCCTAGCTAACTACTCACTGCTCCTTTAAGCTTTGCTGCTACACTGAAGCTCATTGCCATGGCTATGAAGAGGACAATTTACCAGAAGTACAGGTGTAAGACTAGCTGCCTCTAGCTGTCTTTGTAAGACACAGGGACTTGACAGATAAACTCTTAATTAAATACACTTAAGCATTTAGTGGGGTTCACATGAATTAAAGTTCATCTGGTAGTCATTAATATTGTTCAACAAAGTACTTCATTTTCTTTCTTAGAAATTGACACGGTTACACTTCCCTGCACCTTGAAGTTAGGTGTGGCCATATAAATATCTTTGGCCAATGGTATGTGAGCAGAAGTGATGTGTGTCACTTCTGAGAGGAAGCTTTATGAATCATTATGTCATTTGCTTTCTTCCCTTCTGCTCTGCATCATTTCCTTCGACCCTGATTTTTTTTTTTTTTTTTTTTAACTTGACATTCTGGCAATGCAGACATTTAGTTTCTTCTATCCGGGTTCTTGACAAAAGACAATGTAGAACACATCCTTCTTTCCCACCGTCCCACCCCCACAAGCCAACCCACCAGGGACATGAAGTACTAGCAAATGTTTTAAACCTTTACAATTTTAGGTGTTTTTTTTGTTTGTTTGTTTGTTTGTTTGTTTGTTTGTTTGTTTGTTTTACCAAGCATTACTTAGACTATCTTAACTGGTGCACTTACCTTAATATATTATTTCAATTCAGTAGTAATGCCCAAGGGAATAGGTCAATGGAAACATTTTGGAATCTATAAAACGTTAGTGCAGATTGCTCTTAATTAAGAATTCTCTTTAAGAATATTGATGGGTTTTAAGACATACTATCCCAAAATGTGGCACCTTGCATTTTGAGAAAACAGCTGAAGCTGGAAAGTCTCTCTCACATGCTCCTACCCTTTTCCCCTAAAGAAGGTCATGAAAGAGTTCTTCAACTTTCCTCTAAAAATAGAAGAAAGTTTCATGCACTTTATTTGAAAGGTGCCCAGTCAATACTTGGAAGATAGGAATGTGTTTATTTTTGAAGACACAGGATCACAAAGAAGATTATGAACAGGCCTTGCTAAGTTCCCCAACCCATTTATTACCACTAGGTCATAAACCCTCTGTTCAATCAGACTTCCCCATGACTGTCCACTCTTCATCAAACCTAAGCATAAAAATACACAGGTTTCTTGGTTTCTCTGGGTCTTAATTTCTGAAGGCTCCATGTCACATAAAACTTACATTAAATAAATTTGTATACTTTTCTTTTGTTAATCTGTATTTTATTCACCCATGAACCTTGTGATGTGTGAAAAAAAAAGATGTTGCTTTTTCTTTCTTACACTAATTGTTTAAACATTCAGAGGCCCATTGGCAGTTAATTGCTAAAAAGCTTTTTGAACAAGTGTTTTAGTCTATGACACTGAAAAATAAACCAGTGGAAGAAATAATTTCATGGATAGCCATCTGTGTATGGGTATCTAAGAAGACTAGGAATGGCTGTGTTTATGAGAAGCTCATTTTTTTCTCCTCCCCCAGCCTCAATTGCCTCCAAAAGTCATAGTTTCAGGAACAATTCTTTTTATTTAGACAAATCTGATAATCCTTCCTTTAGAGACTTCAGACAAGTGCTAATCTTAGCAGACTCTAAGAATAGACATAGTTTGAGACACACCCTGTTTTTGCAACTAGATTCGCATTCAACTTAAGAAGTTTGATGCTTCTCCTGAAGCTTAAAATCATTTAACAGATTACAGAGCCCCTTTTGACTTTTTTAGTCTCAGCTGGCAGCTCCAGCAAAAAGATGCCCACAACGAATAATTTGAGAACTCATAATGAACCCAACAATTTCTAATTCTGTGCATGACAGCCATTCAGATCTCACCACCCCAGGCCAAATCTTATCGACAGGTGTGCCTGCAAGGTTTCCTATCAAGGCCATAAGGACTGTATGAGTACAGCTAAGGATAGGATTTGCCCAAAATCTGTGTTTTAACTTGATATCTGTGTTATGATTTTCATCTGGAATTGACCCTAAAGGGTCAGAAATGAGTATCCCAAGATGAGATCTGAGTAAACAAAAGCTGAACACAGAGATGTGCATTTATCTCTCTCAGTTCAACAGAAAACAAGATCTGCCCAAATCCTACCATGGTGGTTATGCTTCTCACCACAATCAATGCTGGGTTATCACATGTAACAGAAAACTTAATTGGACTCAATTTGAGTTTAGAATGTTCCCATTCTTTGACTTCTAGTTAGATTTTCTCCCCCTAGTTCAGAAATGTGAAGTTAGGATTTTGTACTAGAAATTAAGAAGTGTGATTTAGTTAATAGGAGGGAAGAAAACTCTTTAAACTTTGTTAAATGGAGTGAGTTCAAATAAAACAAAGCTAACCAAATTTTTTCATCTGTTGAATTAATAAAAATCACAAAATTGAAAGGTGATTTCAATAGGTCCTGTTTACTTCCTGATGGTATTAAACTAATAAAATGATCATCGATACTTCTTAACAGCCAACGGTTTAGATACAGTGGCATACTCCAAGATTTCTTGTCATTATCCCTATTGCACAGTTAAAACAAAAGAAATAAAGGGCCAGAACGTTCCTAGGAAGGTATTTTTTGGTAGTATATTGTAAAAGTTCCATTTTTTTATTTGGACATATTTGTTTTAAATACTAACAACTTTTAATCAGTGTGCAAAACGTAACCATTACATTTTACAGTATTTTTTAAGTGTGGCAATAGTTTAGTAAATACCATGGAAAATTATATTTATCTATGTTTACATCTAATTAAATAAAAATGAAAATAATGTGCATATGGATTTTGCGATGCAAATTCCAAAAGCTTCAGGAATAAAGTATACTTGGAAAAAACTGTAGAATGAAGACATGATGGCACACAAGCCCACAAGAATAATTTAAAGTACATTCCTTTCTAAGTCACTTGAGATATACTGTTTTCATACCCTTGGGGCCCCGGGGGAGCTCGAGGGAACACCAAACCACATTCATTATTTCTTGCCAGGAAATAGTTCTGCAGATTTTTTGTTTGTGGCTGCATCCCTTCCTTCCTCAATAGCTGGATTTGTGGGTGGCACACACAGGTCTGTTTGTTTCAAAGAGGAACCTGGACCCCCTAAAGTGTCACAATGCCTCCTGCCTCTGTAGGGGGTCCCTGGCTCCTGGGGATGCCACTTTCTCTTATTCCACTTTCTACTCAGAGAATTGAAGCATTGGGATAAAGTTGGGATTGGCCGTATGTGGAATGGGAGAAGTACCTGAGAACACAGACCTGGCATCTGTGGAGACCACCAGTTTGACAAGACTAATTTTGAAGAGAAAAGGAGCAACCATTTCCTCCCTTCAGTTCCAATAGCTGAAATCCTTCACACATCTGTTGTTCTGGGTTTTGGATAGAGTAAGAACAAAGGAGAAGTGGGAAACTCTGCAGTGGTTTGGCTGCTTAGATGTAGGCAAAGCACAAGGAAAACCACCAAGAAAACAGCAAAAGTCTCATCTCCATGTATCTGCAATGTTCAGCTTGGGCTGATTTATGCTGTTGTACTACCCCACCCAGTACCGTAAAGGTTTGCTTCTCATTCACACAAACATCCTCTGCAGTTCAGGATACTTTCCAGGGCAACCATCCCTAAACCCAGTCCCAAACCCAGGCTTGCAGAGGTTGCCTCGACCTCTACTCCTGTCCCCACCACCCAACACACTGCACGATCGGAAGCACATGGCCCCTTTGTAAAGTGTGGCAGTGGGAGAGAGAGCAGGAAATTCCATGCCACTGATGAGGACTAATGGGTATATGTCGTTCCTGCTTGCATTTCACTGGCCATCTCTATTCACTTCTTGGCAATACCTGACCTCAACGAACAGAGGAATCACAGTCCCTATATATCTGGAAGTGGAGGAGAACTAGATATTTACAGTCCTTATCCTCTGAACCCCTAAAATTAAGTTCTAGCTCTATGTAGCCTCAGCTTTCTAGTTTTCCAACAGCTAAGGAAGCCAGGTGATAGATTACAGGACTTGGATATAGCACAGAAATAACAAAAGCATTGAAAACAGTAGAAACGAAAGTTTTGCATTATCTGTGTCAACCCTCCCGTACAGCAGAGAAAGATACCCTTGAATCGGGGGGAGAAGAGTGATGTGAGCATGGAACATTGCCTCAGACTCCAGCAAGGGGCACACCCCAGTAGGACCCAGCACCAGTCAGGACACCACAACCTGTCTCCAGGCCAGTCCCACTACCAGCCAGTGGGCTCCAGTCTCCAGCCCACAGACTCAGTCTGAAGCCCACTCCAGTACCAGTTCAGCCCCCTCAGACTCAGTCTCAGAGCCTGACCCACCATTAGGCTAGTCCCAGTGGCACCAGGTCCTAGGCCAGCTCCTGAAAACTCAGGCTGTAGACCTGCTCAGGACTGCAGACCCACCCTACCAAAAGGCTGGCTCCAACAGCCCCAGGCTCCAAACCAACCCCCAGCACCAGGTCAGCCCCTATCTACCCAGCTGTAGACTTCCCCCTTAGCTTCAGACACCAGGCAAGGACTCACCAACCCAGTCTTTAGACCCTTCCCAACATTATGCTAGTACCCATAACCCTAGCTCCACACTAGCCCCTACTGACAAAGAACCCAGTCCACCTGAATATCAGGCCAGCCTCCATAGCCCAGGCCAACACCACTGTGAACCCAGGACTTAGGCTCTTCCCCACAGATTCAGGCTCCAGGCCCACTCCCCACTCCCCCACCCAACAGGCCATCCCCCATGGACTCAGGCTTCACGCCAATCTCACCGCCAGCCCAGCCCCTGAAGATTCAGGCTCCAGGTTAGTTCCTGCTGATACAAGATCCAGGCCCACTGCTGTGGACCCAAGATCTAGGGCTCTCTTGGGACCCAGTTAACAGGTCCACTCCAATGGACTCTAGTGTCACACTGTCCCATGAAGACCCAGGGCCCAAGCTTGCCCCTATAGACTCAGGCTTCAAGATCACCTTCATGGACCTAGACTCTAGGCTCAACCCTGTGAACCCAGTCAACAAGTTCACCCTGGTGGATCATCCTCGAGCCAGACCCCTGTGGACCCAGAATCCAGGTTTAATCCCACATATCCAGGGGCCAGGACCACCCACCTGCTGACACAGGCATCAGGACAGCCTGGCCAAGAACTACAATAGAAAGCCCTCCTGGGGACCATGCTAGAAAGCCTGCCCAGAATCTCTGGATAGACTGTTTAGTGAAGAGCTTTTTCTGCCAAATCCAGTCTTTAAAGACTGCAATAAATTTCTAATTCTTCAAATGCACAGACAGCAATGCAGGGCCACAAGGATTATGAACAATCAGGGAAATATGACACCATCAAAGAAATAAAGCACCAGTGGCCAGCCCTAATTAAATCAATATTAACTGTCTGACAAAGAATTCAAAATAATCATTTTAAAGAAGTTCAATGAGCTACAAGAGGACAATTAATTGAAATCATGGACAATACACAAATAAACTGAAAAGTTCAACAAATAGATAGAAAACATTAAAAGAAAAAAGAAGGAATTCTGGTTTGAGCTAAAGAACACAATGACTAACTTTAAAAACTTCATAGAGAGATTCAACAGCAGACTCAATCAAGCAGAAGAAATAGTCAATGAGCTTAAGACAGGCCATTCAAAATTACCCACTGACAGGAACAATAAGAAAAAACAATGTAAATGAGTGAATAAAGTTTATAAGAACTATGGGACACCATCAAGTTAACCAATTTATGCAACATGAGAATCCAAGAAGAAACAGATAAAGGAAGAAACAGGAGCAGAAAGTTTATTTAAAGACGTAATCAGAGAAAGCTTTCCAAACCTGGAGAAGAAAATGAACACTCAAATTCATAAGCTCTCAGAGCACCAAATAGATTAAATATAAAGAGATCTTGACCAAGACACATTATGATAAAATTTTTGAAGATCAAAGACAAAAAAAAATTGTGAAAGCAACAAGGAAAAGCAGCTTGAAACATAAAATAGAACCACTTGAAGACAAACAGCAGATTTTTCAGCAGCAATCTTGCAGTACAGGAGAGAGTGGGATAATAAATTTAAAATTCTGAAGGAGAAATCTGCCAATCAAGAATAATATGCCTGGCAAGAGCATCCTTCAGAAATGAAGGAAAGATAAGGACTTTCCCAGACAAACAAAAGCTGTGGAAGTATATCACTGCTAAAACTGTCTTACAAGAATGCTAAAGGAAGTTCTTTGAGTTGACATGAAAGTATGCTGACTAGAAACATGAAAACATATGAAACTAGAAAACTCATTGTAAAGGCAAGAATATGGTAAAATTCAGAATACTTTAATGGTGGTGCATAAATCACTTCTGACTCTAGAATAAAAGTTAAAAGACAGCATTAAAATAATAATGATGATGATACTTTCTTAATGGATACACAATATATAAAATATGTACATGCTGATATTAATAACATAAAATGTGGGGATAAGAAGTAAAAGTGCAGTGTTTTGTATGGGATAAAAGTTAAGTTATTATCAGCTTAAAATTGGATGTTATAAAATGTTAGCCTCATGGTAACCACAAAGAAAAGTTCTGTACTAGGTTCACAAGATATCAAAGCTCCCTACTTCAGAAAATCATTAAATCACAAAAGAAGACAGCAAGAAAGGAAGAACAATAAAATCAGAAAACAACAAAATGGCATACTAAGTCCTTAGCTATCAATGATCACACTAATTGTAAATGTATTAAATTTTCCAATCAAAAGACATACCATGATTGAATGGATACAGAAAGAAGATCTAACTATATGCTATGTACAAGAGGCTCACTTCAGCTTTCACACATCTACTAAAAGGTAAGAGATGGAAAATAATAATCCATGAAAATGGAAACTTAAAAAGAGCAAAGGTAGCTATTCTCATACCAGAAAAAAATAGACGTTAAGTCAAAAAGTGTAAAACAAAACAAAGAAGGTTATCATATAATGATAAAAGGGTCAATTCATCAAGAGGATATAACAAATGTAAATATATATGCACTCAACATTAGAGCCTCTAAATATATAAAGTAAATATTGACAAAATTAAAAGAAGGAATAGACAAAAATACAATAATGGTAGGGAGCTTTGATATCCCACATTCAACAATGGATAGATCATCCAGACAGAAAATCAATAAGGAAACAGCAAACTTGAATAACGGATGATCAATGGACATATAAGACATACACAGGAAGAGATGCAGAGCAAGATGGCGGAATAGAAAGCTCCAGTGATTGCCCCTTCCATCTCCCACCTGCCCTGCAAGGACACAAAGTTAACAACAATCTACACACACACAAAAAAAAACAGCTTCATAAGAACCAAAAGTCAAGTGAGCACTCATAGCACCTGGTTTGAACTTCATATTGCCAAAAGAGGCACTGAAAAGACAGAAAAAACTGTCCTGAATCACCAGTACCACCCCTCCCTAACCCCCAACAGTGGTGGTGTGGTTCAGGGAGTATCTCTGGGTTCTGAGGAGGAAGAACAGAGCAACTGTGAGGCATGGACCTCAGTGCCATTCTGTTAGAACAGAAAAGAAAGCCAGACCAAATTCAGCTGTACTTATACCAGAGGAAATAGATTTCAAGACAAAAACTATAGGATGAGACAAAAAGTGTTGCTATATAATAATAAAGGGGCCAATTCAGCAAGGAGATATAACAATGTTAAATATAAATGCACCCAACACTGGAGCACCCAGATGTATAAAGGAAATATTAGAACTAAAGAGAGAGATAGACCTCAACTCTATAATAGCTGGAGACTTCAATACTCCACTTTCAGCATTGGACAGATCTTCTAGATAGAAAATCATCAAAGGAACATCAGGCTTAATCTGCACTTTAGGCCAAATGAATCTAATAGATGTTTACAGAATATTTCATCTAAGACCTGCAGAATACATTATTTTCCCTAGTGTATGGAAAGATCACATATTAGGTCATAAAACAAGTTTGAAAACATTGAAAAAATTGACATAATATCAAGCATCTTATCTGACCAAAAAGAAATAAAACTAATAATTAATAACAACAATTTTGGAAGCTATACAAATACATGGAAATTAAACAATATGCTTCTGAATGACCAGTGAGTCAATAAAAAAATTAAGAAGGAAATTGAAAAATATTTTTAAACATATGATAATGGAAACACAACATACCAAAACCTATGGGATAGAGCAAAAACAGTACTAATAGGAAATATTATAGCTATAAGTATTTACATAAAAAAGAAGAAACATTTCAAATAAACAATCTAACAACATATCATATAAAACTAGAAAAGAAAGAGCAAACCACACCTAAAATTAGTAGAAGAAAAATAATAATAATAAAGCAGAAATAAATGAAACTGAAATTAAAAATACAAAAGATCAATGAAACAAAAAGTCAGATTTTTGAAAAGGTAAACATAATTGACAAACTTTAGCCAGACTAAGAAAAAAGGGAGAAGATCCAAATAAATAAAATCACAGATGAAAAAGGAAACATTACAACAGATACTACAGTAATTCAAATGATCATTAGTGACGGCTATGAGCAACTATATGTCAACAAATTGGGAAATCAAGAAAAAAAAGTTTGAATTTCTAGATATATGCAATATAACAAGCTTGAACCAGGAAAAAAATCCAAAACCTGAACAGACCAATGACAAGTAATGAGATTGAAGCTGTAATAAAAAGTCTTCTAGTAAAGAAAAATCTGGGACCTGATGACTTCACTGATGAATTCTACTAAACATTTAAAGAAGAACTCATACCAATTATACTCAAACTATTGTGAAAAACAGAGGAGGAGGGATACTTCTGAACTCATCCTATGATGGCAGTTTTACCCTGATACCAAAACAAGACAAAGACACATCAAAAAGGACAACTATGGGTCAATATTTCTGATTAATATTGATGCAAAAAATCCTCAACAAAATACTAGCAAACTGAATTGAACAATACGTTAGAAAGAGTATTCATCACAACCAAGTGAGATATATCCCTGGGATGTAAGGATGATTCAACATAAGCAAATCAATCAATGTGATGACTCATATCCACAGAAAGAATGATAAAAACCATATGATCATTTCAGTTGATGCTAAAAAGCATTTGATAAGATTTAACATCCCTTCATTTTAAAAACCCTAAAAAAACTTGGAATCAAATAACATACATCAACATAATAAAGGCCATATATGACGGACCCATAGCTAGTATCATACTGAATGGAGAAAAACTGAAAGCTTTTTCTCTAACATCAGGAGTATGACAAGGTTGCCCATTGTCACCACTGTTATTTAGCATAGTACTGGAAGCCCTAGATAGGGCAATCAGAGTAGAGAAAAATATAAAGACGTCCAAATTGGAAAGGAATAATTCATATTATCCTTGTTTGCCAATGATATAATCTTATATTTGGAAAAACCTAAATCTCCACAACGAAACCATTTGAACAGATAACTACATTCAGTAAAGTTGCAGGATACAAATCAACATAAAAATCAGTAGCATTTCTAATGCCAACAGTCAACAATGTGAAAAAGACATAAAAATGTACTTCCATTTACAATAGCCACAAATGAAATTAAATACCTAGAAATTAACCTAACCAAAGAAATAAAAGATATCTATAATGAAAACTATAAAACACTGTTGAAAGAAATTGAAGAGGACCCAAAAATGGGAAAGTATTCCATAGTCATGGATTGGAATAATCAATATTGTTATAATGCCCATACTATCCTAAGGAATCTCTATCAAAAAACCAATGACATTCTTCATAGAAATAAAAAAAAAAAACCTAAAATTTATATGGAACCACAAAAGACCCAGAATAGCCAAGGCTATCCTAAGCAAGAAGAACGAAACTGGAGGAAACACATTACCTGACTGTATCAATCCATGCTCACACTGCTAATAAAGACATATTCAAGACTGGGTAATTTATAAAGGAAAGAGGTTTAATTGACTCACAGTTCACCATGGCTGGGGAGGCCCCATGTGCATGCTGGGGACGCCTGCAATGATTCTACAATCATTGCAGAAGGGGAAGTAAACATGGCCTTTTTCACATGGCAGCAGCAAGGAGAATTATAAGCCAAGAGGGGAAATGTCCCTTATAAAACCATCAGATCTCATGAGAACTCACTCAGTGTCACAAGAACAGCATGAGGGTAACTGCCCCCATGATTCAATTACCTCCGCCAGGTCCCTCCCATGACACATGGGGATTATGGGAACTACAATTTAAGATGAGATTTGGGTGGGGACACAGGCAAACTATATCACTGACTTCAATTTATACTACAGAGCTATAGTAACTCAACAGCATGGTACTGGCACAAAAACAGACACATAGACCAATGGAACAGAATAGAGAAACCAGAATCAAATCCACACACCTACAGTGAACTCATTTTTGACAAAGGTATCAAGAACATATACTGGGGAAAAGAAAACATATTCAAAAAATGATGCTGGGAAAACTGAATATCTATATGTAGAAGAATGAAACCAGAGCGCTATCTCTTGCCATATACAAAAATCAAATCAAAATGGACTAAAGATTTAAGTCTAAGGCATCAAACCATGAAATTCCTACAAGAAACTGATGGAGAAAAATCTCCAGGACATTGGTCTGGGTGAAAATTTCTTGAGCAATACCCCACAAGCACAGGAATCCAAAGCACATGTGGACAAATGGGATCACGTCAAATTAAAAAGCTGCTGCACAGCAAAGGATACAATCAACAAAGTGAAGAGGCAATCCAAGATTTGGAGAAAATATTTGGAAACTACTCATCTGATAAGGGATTAGTAACCAGAATATATAAGGAGATCAAACATCTCTGCAGGAAAATATCTAATAATTCGATCAAAAAATGGAAAAAACTGAATAGGCATTTTTCAAAAAAAAAAATGGAAACATGCTTATGAAAAGGTGCTCAACATCACTGACCATCAGAGAAATGAAAATCAAAGCCATGATGGGATATCATCTCAGCCAGTTAAAATAGCTTATATTCAAAACACAGGCAATAACAAATGCTGGGGAGGATGTGGAGAAGCGGGAAACCTTGTACACTGTTAGTGGGAATGTAAATTAGTACAACGATTGTGGAGAAGAGTTTGGAGGCTTCTTAAAACACTGAAAATTGGCCGGGCGCGGTGGCTCAAGCCTGTAATCCCAGCACTTTGGGAGACCGAGACGGGCAGATCACGAGGTCAGGAGATCGAGATCATCCTGGCTAACACGGTGAAACCCCGCCTCTACTAAAAAAAATACAAAAAACTAGCCGGGTGAGGTGACGGGCGCCTGTAGTCCCAGCTACTTGGGAGACTGAGGCAGGAGAATGGCGTGAACCCGGGAGGCGGAGCTTGCAGTGAGCTGAGATCCGGCCACTGCACTCCAGCCTGGGCGACAGAGCGAGACTCCGTCTCAAAAACACACACACACACAAAACACTGAAAATTGAGCTACCATATGATTCAACAATCACGCTGCTGGGTGTATAACCAAAAGATAAGAAATCAGTATATCAAAGAGATGTCTGCATTCCTATGTTTGTTTACAATAGCTAAGATTTGGAAGCAACCTAAGTGTCCATTAACAGGTAAATAGATAAAGAAAATGTGGTACATATATACAATGAAGTACTATTCAGCCACATGAAAGAATGAGATGCAGTCATTTGCAACATAGATGGCAATGGAGCTCATTATGTTTAGAGAAATAAGCCAAGCACAGAAAAACAAACACTGCATGTTCTCACTTATTTGTGGGATCTAAAAATCAAAAAAATTGAACTCATGAACATGTAGAGTAGAAGGATGGTTACTAAAGGCTATGAAAGATTTTGGGGGCTGCAGAAGAGGTAGGGATGGTTAATGGGTACAAAAAAGTAGAAAGAATGAATGAGACTGAATAAGAATGAATGAATTTGGTAGCACAAGAGAGTGACTATAGTCAATAATAACTATACATTTTAAAATAACTTAAAGTGACTAATTGGATTGTTTGCAACTCAGTGGATAAATGCTTAAGGGAATGGATAACCATTCTTCATGATGTGCTTATTTCATATTACTTGCCGGTATCAAAACGTCTCATGTACCCTGTAAATACACATACCTACTATGTACCTACAAAAATTTTAAAAATTTAAAAAAGAAAGACATATACAGAACATTCCTTTTAAGAGCAGTACAATATACATTCTTTTCAAGTGCACTCAGAACATCCTCTAGCATAGATTATTTTAGGCCATGAAAGAAGTCTTAACAAATTCAAGAAGATTCAAATCATAGCAAGTATCTTTTCTGACCACAAAGCTATTAAATTAGAAATAAGTAATAGAAAGAAAATTAGAAATTCACAAATATGTGGAAATTAAACAACACACTTTGAAACATCCAATGGGTTAAAGAAGAAACCAAAATGGAAATCAAGAGATATGGTGAGACAAAGAAAAATGGAAACACAATATACCAAGACTTCGGAGATACAACAAAAATCACTTTTAAGAGGGAAATGTATAGCCATAAGTTCCTACATTAAGAAAGAATAAAGATCTCAAATAAACAACCTAACTTTATACCTTGAGGAACTAGAAAAAGAAAAACAATCTAAGCCCAAGGTCATCAGAAAGATGGAAATAATAAAAATTAAAGCAAAAGCAGAGACTAGGAAAACAATAAAAAATATCAACGAAACTGAAGAGTTAATATTTTGGCAAAATAAACAAAACTGACAAACCTAAGAAAAAAGAGAGAAGACACATATAATTAAAATTATGTATAAATTAGGATATACTACAACTGATGCCACAAAAAAAAAAAAACATTTTAAGAGACTACTGTGAAAAATTATACATCAACAAATTGGATAACCCAGAAAAATGAGTAAATTCCTAGAAACATACAACCCACTAAGACTGAGTTATAAAGAAATAAAAAATCTGAACTGACTAATGACAAGTAAAGAGACTGAATCAGTAATCAAAAACCTCCCAATGAAAAGTTCAGCGATTGATGGGTTCCCTGGTAATTTCTACCAAACATTTTAAAAAGAATTCATCCCAATCTTTCTCAAACTCTTCTAAAATATTGAAGTGGTGAGAACACTTCCAAACTCATCTTACAAGTCGAGCATTACTCTGATATCAAAGCCAGACAAATACATTATAAGAAAAGAAAATTACAGGTCAATGTTTCAGATAAAGATATATGCAAAATTCCTTAAAAAACACTGGCAAACTGAATTTAATAGCTCATAAAAAGATTACATACCATGATTAAATGAGATTTATATTTTATTTGGGGGGATGGAAAGATAGCTCAACATATGCAACTCAATAAACGTAATACACTACATTGATAAAATGAATGACAAAAATCATATGATCATCCCAAGAGATGTAGAAAAAGCATTTGATAAAATTCAACATCTTTTCACAATAAAAACTCTTCAACAAATTAGGTATAGAAGGAACATACCTCCATATAATAAGAGTCATTTATAACAAGCCCACAGTTAACATTACACTAAGTGGTAAAAAGCAGAAAACTTTTATTCTAAAATCAGGAACAAGATGAATGCCCACTTTCATCACTTCTATTCAATATAGAAGTGCTAGTTACCCAATTACATTAAAAAAATAAATACAAGGCATCCAAACTGGACAAGAAAAAGTAAAATTGCCTGTGTTTGCAGATGATATAATCTTATATATGGAAAATTCCAAAGACTCCATCCAAAAACTTTCAGAATTGATAAATTCAGTAAAGGTGAAGGATACTAAATCAACATATAAAATGACTTTTGTCATTTTGTCATTTTGTATGCTGTACTTTTGTATATACAAAAGTAGTATTTATATACATTAACAAGAAACCATTTGCAAAAAATTTAAGAAAACAATCCCATTTGCAATAGCTTTAAAATATGTGTAAAATATATAGAAATAGAGGTAAAATACTTGTACACTGAAGACCACAAAACATTGATAAACAAAACTGAAGACAAAAAAAAATGGAAAGGTATCCCAAATTCATGAATTGGAAGAATTTATATTGTTCAAATGTTCATACTACCCAAAGTGATCCAGATTCAATGCAATCAAAATTCCAATGACATTTTTCACAGAAATAGAAAACAATCCTTTGTATGGAATCACAAGAGATTCTGCATAACCAAGGCAGTCTGGAGCAAAAAGAGCAAACCTGGAG
Organism: Piliocolobus tephrosceles; assembly: GCF_002776525.5. Classification (NCBI taxonomy): domain Eukaryota; kingdom Metazoa; phylum Chordata; class Mammalia; order Primates; family Cercopithecidae; genus Piliocolobus; species Piliocolobus tephrosceles. Next base: position 8,241,508 of record NC_045435.1, on the reverse strand, counting down.
ACATCACACTAACTGATTTTTTAAAATACTACAAAGCTATAATAATCAAAATAGCATGGTACTGGAACAAAAACAGGCATGTGAAACAATTTAATTAAATGACAAAGCCCGAAATAAATCTACACAATTAACAGTAACTGATCTTTGACAAGGTGCCAAGAACATACAATGAAGAAAGAACAATCTCTTCAATAAATGGTGTTGGGAACACTAAATATCCACAAGCAAAAAAAAAAAAATTGAAATTGGACCCTCATCTCGTGTCATGTACAAAGATCAATTCAAAATGGACGAAAGACTTAAATATAAGACCTGAAACTGTGAAACTATTAGAAGACAACATAGGGGAAAATCACCATGACATTGGTCTGGGCAATGATATTTTTGGGTATGACTTCAAAAGCTCAGGCAGCAAAAGCAAAAACAGACAAATGGGATTTTATTCAACTAAAAACCTTCTTTACAGCAAAGGAGACAATCTACAGAGTGAAAAGGCAGCCCATAGAATGGAAGAAAATATTTGCACAGCATTCTTCTGATCAGGGATTAATTTCCAAGATATGTAAGTAACTCAAACAATTCAATAGCAAGAAAAAGGTAAAGTTAAGGCAAAGAACTTGAATAGGCAAAGGACTTGAATAAACATCCCTCAAAAGAAGACATAGAAATGGCCAACAATTATATTTTAAAAATCCTCAACATCACTCATCAAAAGTACAGTGAGATATCACTTCATGCCTATTAGAATGGCTGCTACCAACAAAGACAAAATATAAACATTAACAAGGATGTGAAGATAGGGGAACTCTTGTGCACTGTTTGTGGGAATGTAAATTAAGTCATTACGGAAAACAGTATTAACATTCATCAAGAAAATAAAAACTGAACTACCATGTGATTCAGCAACCCCACTATTGGGTACGTGTACATATTTTCCCAATAACGAAGACATGGAATCAAACTATGTGTGTTAATCTACAGATGAACGGATAAAAAAAAAAAATGTGATACACACACAAACACACACACACACACAATGGCCAAGAAATGGAATCAACCCACGCGTGTTAATCTGCAGATGAATGGATAAAGAAAATGTGATACACACACACACACACACACACACACACAATTGCCAAGACATGGAATCAGCCCATATGTGTTAATCTACAGATGAATGGAGAAAGAAAATGTGATACACACACACACACACAAACACACACACACACAATGGAATACTATTGAGCCTTTAAAAAGCAGGAAATACACAGATAAACTTAAAGGCATTATGCTAAATAGAATAAGCCAGGAACAGAAAGACAAATACTGCATGAGCTCACTTACACATAGAATCTAAAAAAAGTTGTAAACTTATTAATGCAGACAGTAGAATGGTGATTTTTCAGAGGGAAGAAGGTAGAGGGATGGAGAGATGTTGGTCAAAGAATACAGAGCTTCAGTTAAGCAGGATAAATAATTTCTAGAGATGTATTATAGGGCATGATGACTGTAGTCGATAATAAGGCATTGTAGACTTGAATATTGCCAAGAGAGTAGATAAATGTTCTCACAACAAAAATGATAAGCATAGGAGGTTACAGATATGTTAATAAGCTAATCATTTCACAATGTATACATAGATCAAAACATCATGATGTATATTGTAAATATATACAATTTTTATTTGTCAACTATACCTTAATAAAAATCATTAAGAATTATAAAAGAAATAAAAAATTTTACTAGTGAGGAATAATACAGATTATAAAGTTCTTTTGAAGATGTCGATTTATGTAAGTTTCAAAACAATCCTGTGAGAAGAACTTACATACTTCACCTAAGTGACCAGTGAAGAAACCAAGACTCGGAAGGTCACATAAAGAAAGTTTAAGGCAAAGGCAGGAATGAGTGTTAGTTAGGGGCAGTTTTACTTATTTCAGGGCCTTTGAAAACCCAGACAAGACCATACTTTAACACACACCTTGTGTCTTCTAAATGTCAGCTGCCACTTGCCTTTTTTGCCAATGGTTATTGTCACTGGTGACATCTGAATTCACTTTCTCTAAGTGTTTGCTTATAGTTCCTGGTCTCCTCACCTGCCTAGAATTCACCAGAACTAAACCGGGGAACTCACACTGTGCTTGTCCTTACTTTGGATCGCATCTACGGCATTCTCATGGGTCCCCTGAGGCTTCTTTTCCAGCCCTCAATGCCAGCTCACAACCTATGGATGCCCAGCTGATCCTGTCTCACCTCCCCACAAATGAGACTCTCATTCAAACCAGCTCACTCTGTGGTTGTTTGTTTTGCACCCTGAGCCACACCTCAGTGATTACAGGTAGGCATGGGAGGAAGAGATGGAAGGTCTGTGTGTTTGTGGGCACAAAGCGAAATGTTCCCTTCAGCCCAACAATTAAAAGCCAAGATCAAAACAGAGAGGCAAAGGCTCCTATCTGCCAAGCTACTTAGAAGAAAAATGTAAATGCCAGCAGCCCAGACCGCCAGCAGGACTGCTGGAAGGTATGGGGACTTGCAGAATGAGGCTGCAGCGTCATGATCTCCTGGAGACAGGACCGAGGCAGGCCAGGAAGTGTGCAGGAGGGAGGGAAGGAGGGAGAGGAATGTGTCTCCCAACAGCATGTTTGAGAACAAGCAGTTATTTTCCCCAAAGCCATCTGTGAGACTCTCAACTTGTGCCTGAAAAAGAAAAGGGCGAGACAGAGAGAGAGAGAGAAAAAAAAAAAAAAAAAGTGAATTACTGGAAAAAACAGGTATCTCTTTGGGAGTTTGTGAGGGCAGCGAAAAGACTGTCTACCAGTCTGTTAGTCTTGGCAGCTGCATATCTGTGAATCTGGCCATGGTCAGGGTTTCCAAGGCCCTACTTCTGGAAAATGCAGGAAGGGTTTAACCTGAAACGTGGACTGTGGATGGCTCTGGCGTGATCTAAGTCAGAAGGAACTGTGAGGTCCCTGGGCACAAGGGGTCACTCAGGTGATACTGTGACTAATTGCATTAAAGATTGTGCAGGAACATGTCTCCAATTAGACAGAAGTCTCTCAGGAGGCAGGTTCATACAAGTTTGTTTGTTTGCTTGTTTTGTCTCTATCGATTGCAGCCTGAAGTGTTTTAAACTGTACACGATGGATAAGAAATTCCTCATTGCCAAAGGAGAGGGCATTTGCCCAGCACTCTGCATCCACCAGAGGGCAGATGTTCTGGCTAAAGTAGCTGCTTCCTCCAAGCTACTTTGTATTATACAAGAAATAGGACTTTTTCTTCTTTAAGGCTGTAGACATTTAGGGACGTCTTTGATTGCAAGCAGCAGAAAACTTGCTTCACAGCCGCTCAAACAAATGCAAGTGTATTTTTCTCACATAACAAGATTTTGAATCTAGATAGCAGCTGGCATTGGTTGAGTTGTTCAGTGGCATCAGGGCTAGTATCTCTGGAATTCTCTCACACTTACCCTCAGATTTGTCTATCTCATAGTCACAAGATGGCTGCTGTATCATTGGGCATTATGTTCACATTCAAGATAGGAAAAAAGTAGAAGGGCAGAGTCCCCTTGTTAATCCCAAATTATCAGGACTACAACTCCATCAGAATCTCCATCAGACCTCTGCATGTGCTCTACTGGTCAGATCTCCATCACATAGCCACACCTAGCATAAAGGGAGCCTAGGGATATGAGAACCTAACTGGACACCCTGTCAGTCAGAACAAAATCAGAGTTCTATCAACTACGAAGAAGACAGAACTACTACTGGGGAAGAAACCAACAGTGTCTGCCACACCCTGTGCATAGCACTGATCAAATTGCACTGAAATATTCTGTTTCTTTCTCTCTCTTCTCTTTCACCAGAATTAACAGCACTTGGCAGACAGAGACGCCCAGTCATTCTTGTATTCCCAGCACATGGCACACACTGCCTGGCACAAAATAGACTTAATAAGCATAACTTAAGTTCAAAAAATATTGGCAGAACTAAACTCCAAATAATAGTGAGGCAAAACAATTGCATTTAGGTTCATTTTTGTCTGCACATCTCCCTAAAGATAATAGGAGATATTGATGGAAAAGAAACATAAGTTAATCAAAAGATAGGCACTCAGAGAATGAGTAGATGATGCTCTTTGGATGCACAGAGTTTCTAACACATACACTGAAATAGGTAATGATAATAATAGCTACTGCTTATTAAGTGTCTAAGAAACGTTCGATGTTCTGTATGTACTACCTCTGATCCTAATATCTTTATAAGTTACATATTATTTGCCTAATTTTAGAGAAACTGGGAAAGTGGCCCGAGGTTTAAGAGCTGGAAACAAACAGTAGAACCAGAATGTGAACCCAAGTGAGTCTATCTTTCTCCACTCTCCATCCTGCCTCCTGCATGAGGGTGTCCAATACTCTCATTTTACTCAAGGGAAACTCCAGTGCTGGGAGGTCACATGAGGACTCGCTCCAACTACATAGTAAGTTTCCTGTCTCCAAGGACACATTTCTATCATTATTCTCTGCCGCCCTCAACACCTCACTAAGCAGAGAAACAGTGTGCTGTGCTGTTGAAGTGACACTGGTGGTGTTAGCTGTGCTGTGCTGTGTTAGCTATGCTGCACTGTTAGCTACAATGGTGTTGCTGAGTATGCAGAAAGGCTTACTGACAGCTGGCTTTCTTATCCAGATCTATGATAAAACTATAGAGAAGAAGATGAAGCCAGAAGTGTGCAAGACCCTCCCTTCTCTGAATTCCATCCCATCCAGCAGAAGAGGCAAGTGTATGTGGTTTTGGAGCATTAGATGAATCATCTTACGAATTTCCCATAAACGTGTATGATAAAATGTGAACAAAGACGAAATGGCTGCATTTTGATTCTTGGCTTCATGTTGCCCACAATGGTCCACAAGTGATTGGACGTCCCTGATCACCACCTTTCTCTCTAATTGATAAGTTGAGCTCTGTGCCAACAGCTCAGAGTCAGGTATGCCTTGGTGGGAAAATGTAACATTTCAATTCTGACTTACCTAAAGGCCAGTATCACATGGCCTACAGTGTGTGGATGTGTCCAAAGGGTATCAATTGCATTGCTTATGGCAAATACAATACAGATGAGGTCCTTCATCAAGAAATCAGAACCTAATTCAATAAAACCTGCTCACGCAAGCAAAAACAGTCTTGAGTATTTCAGGATGCCCGGAGCTGAGAGACAACCCCATCCAAGTAGTGTTCATGGCATTTGCACTCTTCTAAAGTATTCACTTCTGAGAATATGTACAAAATAAGGGTGGAGTTGGACGTAGTGAAAAACCTCAGATACGTCGCAGCAAACCAAAACTAGCTTTTAAGGATCTTGAGCTCAGCAGCAAGATACACACTGAGGTCTTATAATCCTTTGGATGGAATAAGGGAATTCTCCTTTATACGAAAAAAATATTCTGAGCTATTCAGGCACAAACAGAGACTGTACGTTTTGGCAGGAAACTCATCTGGAATTTTAAAGCCAGAATTATAAGCTTGAAATGAGAGAAAAGAGAACCAGAACCAGGGTTGTCATAAATAGAATAATTTTATTCTTCATGTTTTCACCAAAATAACAATCATACATTTCAACAGTGGGTTTTTTTTTTTTTCCCATTGGTACCAAATGGATTATTCAGAACATCTCATTTTGATTTACTGAGAGCAAACATAACAACTGTTCAAATTAGAGTACAGAGTTTAAAATTAGGTAAACACTGGGAAGGAATCAAACAAAAACCTATTTTGCGCTAAGCTGGGAGTCTCTTGTGTGTTGAGGAGTGGTGTCACATGCAGTCCCAGGGCCCTCAGCTCCAAGTCCACATAGCCAGGCACTCCTGGGGCTGTGCCCAAGGCCTTCAGGGCAATGGCGTCTGGTTGCTGTCTCCCAGCTTCATTGCTGGTTTGCATAACTCTTGCAACCAACTCTAAACCAGAGGTATATCCTGAATTGGACCTCCTGGGAAATGAAGTGATTACTTCCAAATTCACCAGTCAGAATCTCTGTAATCTGGAGCTCTTGGCTGTGGCCAGAAAAGAGCAGGGTGGATGGAAGGTGGAAAGTCCTCCCTTGAGCTCTGCCACTGGTTGCAAGTTATAGAATCAACATCATACAGAAGCAAAATGACCAGGTCAGAGTTTCACCAGCCACCCTTGTGTGGGCTACTAAGAGCACCCTTATTATTCCAAAAATCGTGGTGGGTTGTGGAAATAGAGGATAGATGCTGGCCAAGCTATGCCTGCAGATGGGGAACTTCTAGTCTACACTTTGGGAGGCAATCTCATTCTTGCTGAAGCCATTACAAATGCAATGACAGAAGATATTATGGTCACTGCAGTGACAACAGAGATCTTATGGGGAAAAATCAACATCTTAATTTCTTTTGGATTTTTTAATAGAAAAGTATTTTCTTTTCCAATTATTAAACATGAGCATCAGGAGGAGTAACTAGACTAAAGTTTTGGGTCAGTACATGAAATAGAGGAACATTCTTGTTTGTAATAAGCTTGTTTCTTCCTTGTGTATTTATTTTCAAAGTAAGGGCTAAATTCTCCCCTCTCCAAAACCTGACAGGAGAAAACTACATAAATACAGTTGACAATTATAATAAAATGTGTACTTTTATATACTTTTGTATATCAAAACCTGTTAAAATTTAAGGATAAAGGCATATTAAATGCTATGAAAAAAGTATACCTATTACTTTCATATGACACACTCTATAGCTAACCTTGTGTGCACTAAACATTCCAATTCGGCATCCTTTATTCTGAGAAATCTACTTCCTGACCTGATACATTCACCTCCCTGGCAAGGTATCAGTAGAGGAACTGGAGTATTAGAAATAGAAATACAAATTCCCATGCAGTTGAAAGCTGAGAAAGAGAAACTGTGATATGTACTTCACAGGCCAGCTTTCTCTCCCCTAACTCAAAATTAGAGCAAAGGGAATGAAATCTGAGCAATCATAACTCACATTTCTATAGCTCCTGCAGTGGACAAAGAGATTTTACACATGTGATCTCATTGAAACAGCAAAACATTCCACCTTCTGAACAATTTCTAGGGTGAGAAAGTGCATGTGTAAAACAGAATGTGGCCTGTTCTTAAATAAGGATCTTCTTTATTCATAGTAGGTCAACACAAACATAGCTGAGTCCCTTAGGTTTGGGTTCCAGAAGCAGACTCAGACTCTGACTGAACAAAAAATAAATAAATAAAGAGATAAACTGTGAACAAATGTGGGAGAGATTCACTCCCAACCAGGAAACTGGGACAGGGAGGGAAAAGTAGCCACGCAAAGGTGGGATTGCAGGCAAAGTCCTAGCTCCAGCCTGATCCCCAAAGGGAGTCTGGAATATAAGCCACACTTCAGAGTTTGTCCTGACCAGTAGCACAGGGGCCGGGCTTTCATATTCCTGAAGATACACTCATAGGCTCAGGGCTTAGGGGAGTGGAGTGGAGTGATCGGGGAACACAAAATCCCGGACTCTTCTGGCTGTCTGCACAACTCCAGAAGAGTTGCAAGCGAGGACTGTCAGGAGAAAATCAAACAAACAAAAGACGGGAAGCTCACAGACATAAACAGTAAAAGGGATTTGAGGGAATCTGGGCAGAGTAATAGCACAGTCCACTGTGGGTTTAGCTTTACAGACAACAGACTTTGAAAAACAGAATATTAAGGCTATCAATTCAAAGCCCAATACCAAAACTACTGAAACATTTGCAAAAAGAATGTCATGCTGTAAGTGTGAAAAGTAGTTGAAGGAGAAAGTTCAAGTGGAGCCTTACTATATGGTTGTTCAAACGTGGCTTAAAATATAAAATTCTATTGAGCGAATCACACAGTTCAATTAAGGCCAACACTAAATTAATTCTGACTTTTACTGACTAGCCACACAAGACATAAGACAAATCTTTTCACAGTACTGAGTCCCAAGCTGCTTTTTAAATGGAGGGATAGGAGATAAGGTTATAATAACAATTAACATGTATTTGTATATTTATACTGTGCCAGGTGCTAAGTGGTTAGCCCAAATGATCTCATTACATGTTAGTGTTATAAATCTCCCCATTTCATAGGTCACACAAGCTAGTAAAGGGCAGAGCTATGGTTTAAACCCAAACATGTCAGTTTCAAAAACTGGGTGTTAAACTGTTCCAACACTGCTTCCCAGAGGGAATCCACATCATTTATAGCTCTGGAATTCAATTGTTTGAACTTATGCCCTATGAGTTCACTTGCGGCAGATGTAAGAAAAGAGGGACACAGAGTAAACCAAGACATTCATAGACAGGATACTGTCTCCACGTTGCACAACTCCTAAGGACACTGGTTACCACCTGCATCCGCCATCTGCGGTTTTGCATTGCTGGGATATTCAACAAGGCCCTGATGAAGCAGGTTCAGATGATTCCTGCCATCTCATTTCTTGATGATGTGCCTAATCAATATGTTGTAAACTTAGTTGTATGGATTAGCTTTAGAAAAAGCTAATTGAGATGTCAGGGGCTAATGACCACATTTTCCTTTTTTTTTTTTTTTTTTTTCTATAAGCCTTTCTTTTCTATTGCTAGTTATTAAGGAAGTTGCTGGCTGTCCAAGTAATTCTTAACATTTTTTAAATCCACAGTTTTCCCTAACTTAGTGTGCTGCCTCTCTCCAATAACAAAAGCCTTCAGACCACGCTAAACACAAATGTCACCTTAAAAGCGTGTACCATTTATGATGGCAGTGTGGGGAGTAGGGTAAGGGTGGAAAGGTTTTCACCTCACACACACATCATACAGGAAACTTACCTAGGTTTTAAGTACTACCCATGACTTTGGTCTAGATTTGAGGCCTGAAAAATAGCATAAAATTTGTGTTCTATTACAGTACTTTTCAGACAGAATTGACTTTGTCAAAGAACTCAAAACATTTTGACATGAAGATTTATTCCCACATTCCTGGGATAGATCTCCATTATAGAAATTATCAAATTATTATTATCTGTTTATATAAATTTGTGAATGCTTCCTCTTGAAGCTAATCTCTTTGAGGACAAAAGCCATGACTTAGGTGTCTCTCTTTCCTCAGGTCTGGAATATGACAGCTATTCACTGTTAAGGACTTAATGAGTGTATAGTACTATGCAGCACTGAGCATGTTCTCTTATCTCCTTAAAGAAGAGAGAGAACCCTTACATTTACTTATCCGAAAACTGAGAAAATGAAACAACATTCTTCATGTGTGATGAATCAAGTCACATTGTACCCTAGGCATTCAATAAGGCTACTTCATCTTGCAAAAAAAAAAAAAAATCTCACTAGAAATATTAAAATAAAATGTCAAGACATGTGTATTAAATTGGGTTGGACCAGAAATGTATATTTTTTATTCAAACATGAAATGGATATGTACCTATCCAATGTAGTTTTCAGAGTCTATGACCCCATGTAGGGGAAAAAATTCTCCCTCAATCACTTGCCTCGAGACCCACCCTTAGAGCTGTACTTTTTTAGCATGGTGTTTAGGGTGGAATGGAAATCCCTGTGGGATAGGAAACACTTTAACTGTAGTTATCAATCACTTATAATTTAATATGAATAAAAGCTCTCAGAGCAGAATTTTTATCAAAAGCACTGAGGATGCGAAGGTGTAGGTACACTTATATCAAGGATTATAAAGTAAAATGAAAAGAGAGCAGAGTTTTTCTGAAGTCACATTTCACCTCTTCACTGACTTGCCTTGGGCTGACCTTGACTGCAACCAGGCAGTCATTTGTCTGCGGGCATCAGGACCAACTCTCCCCTCCAAAGCAGAAACTCAAAATACACTGCAATCTTCAACCATTCTTTATGTGGGTCCAGTGCACAGCTGCTATTGCTTCCTCCTCAGTCTGGGGAATCACCCGAAGATCATTAGATTCAGAATGACTTGGCAAAGCAAAAGCTTAGAGATTGCAGTCGCGTGGCCCAGTCACTACTCCACAAGTCCTCGGTTGTGAGTCACAGTCAGAGTACTTCACAGACCTTAGCAAGTGATGCAATAATCTGGAGCCTGAGAATTGTGAAACTGAGGATTTGTCACCATTAACCCTGTAACTGTAAGGCTTTGGTTTCCTTAAATGCTAAACAAAAAAAAAAAAAAAAAAAGGAGGGGAGGGGAGATATTGCATAATCAAATAAAAGTAGGAAATGCTGCATTAAAAGAAACCTAATGCTTTTTTTTTTTTTCATTTTGGGACTCCTCAAGCCTATAATATGTTAATATGAACTGCAAATCTCCAGGAGGGGAAACAGTGTCCCGTGTTTCCCAACCCCATTTGATTTTGGAACCCTAGTTTCTTTTTTTTTTGAGATGAAATCTCACTCTGTCACCCAGGCTGGAGTGCAGTGGCAGGATCTCACTGCAACCTCAGCCTCCCAGGTTCCAGCGATTCTCCTGCTTCAGCCTCCTGAGTAGCTGGAACTACAGGCGCATGCCACCATGCCCAGCTAATTTTTGTATTTTTAGTAGAGACGGGGTTTCACCATGTTGGCCAGGCTGATCTTGAACTCCTGACCTCGTTATCCACCCACGTTGGCCTCCCAAAGTCCAAAGTGCTAGGATTACAGGCGTGAGCCACCGCGCCCAGCTGGAGCTCTATTTTCAAATATCATTTTTTAGAACTCGTATTCCAGTAGAATGCTACTCTAAATGATTCCCAAAGCAGTAGAATACTCCCAAGCAGTAATATTCTAAAATTTTACTCTATGATTTTTTTTCCCACTCTAATCCTAAAAAGGAGCTCCACTTGAGATTCTGCATATCCAAACTCTTTGCAAACTTCAAAATACCAAATAACTGTTAGCTATTATAACATGGGGGCAGGACGAGGGAGATGAAGCATATCCTCCTGTCAACACCCTGAGAACATGGGTAACAGTCTCTACTAGAAAATCTCTGACCAGCAATTACGTCTTTTTTTTTTTAATGTGCTTAATTACATACTTAGAAAATAAATTCTAGAATTCCAGCACAATTTTTGTTTAAGGAAATAAGAAAACCCTTTGTTTTGCATAAACGGTGTTGTAACTAATTAAGGGAGAAATTAGCTGCCAGGTTACATGAAAAGACAAGACCTGATTCCATGACATCTTTGCATTCATGAGAAGCGAGCTGATGGTCTGCTGCCTGTGTGGTGTTTAACTCAGCCTGGGACTCATTAGCCGAGGGTTACAAAAAATGTAACCAATGCTTTTTCCAGATATTCCACCGCAAACCAAGCAAGACGGTGTCTGTCCCTTGCCTTGAAGGCCTGGGTCTGAGCCACTCACGATGCTCCCTCCAGCTCAGCCTGCAGCATGGGATTTTCATTAGATGGCGTTTCTTGCATTCAAGCGAGTCCTGCTGGGGTATAAATACTGCTCCTTTCTTTTTGGAGAAGTGAAGAGGGAGGTAAGCATGTTAATAAACAGCTATTCATTAACTTTTTAAATAATTTTCATGTTTAATAAACAACCTCTTGTTCTACTCTTGTTTTTCCCAAGGATAAATCAACATATATTCCAAGTGGCTTTGGGAATTGGCTAAATACTGCCCATGCTTTTTCCCTTAGTGAAAGTTTATCCCATTTTGTGACTTGAGAGGCTTATTCACAAGCAGCATTCACCAGAAGAGCCACAGAACTGCTGATGCTTGTAAGGCTCAGGATAACGGGATGTGAAATACAGACATTAGAGGCCCGAGTGAACACAAAAAGCCACACGCAGCCCAAGAGCAAGTCTAAATGTCACTGCTCTGGAACTGCTATGGGCAGTCCCAAGGCCAGAGTGGGCAAAGGAGGCTCCCTCGTTGTGGGATGCCTTTCCCAGCTCTCCCCACTTTCCTCTTGGAGACACTCTGCTAGTTTAGAGAGCGCTAGCAGATTCTCTGTCTCTGGATGGCTGCTGTTAAAAATCTACAAGAGTTTCTTACCTTACATTTACTTATTGGATTTAACTGTCCTTTCAGAAGAACTAAGAAAATGAGACCACATCTAAGGAGCGTTATTATGGGGCATGAGATTGGATCCTGACAGGACCTGGGTGGCAGAGAGTGACAAGGACCAGACACAAGGACAGCCCACAGGATATTCACATTTCATGGGGCTTTGCCAACCAGAGCAGGAGTGAAGAAGTTAGAGGAGTATGTCAAAGAAAAATCCCAAAAGGGAACTCTGAAAAGGAAGGTGGCCAGCTTCACAGGGAAATAAGTGCTTCCCCAGCAAGTCCTGCCCAGCCCCCAAATCAAGCTCTAATGAGTTTTTCTAGTCCAAACAATATTCACACACTCAAGCAAGAAAACAAAAAGGGAAAACAGCAAACCTAAGTGACTTTAACAATTTAGATCTTCCATGTACCCTGGACACAAGAAGGACAAGATTTTAGAGAGAGTGACACAAAAGCACACATTTTCTCAACAACCAGAGGTTCCATACACCTGCACTGTTGCCAGTTCAATTCAAGGAGAAATGTATGGCCCAGAGATAGTGACTTTGCTGGTGCCCAGAAGAGAGTGGAAGGGCTCTGGTAAGACAGAGGTGAAAATTAAAAGTGACAGTATCATGTTTTGGAAATATAATTGTAAGGAAAATAATCAACAGGACAAATAAACTGAGAATCCAGACGCTTCTCCTAGTAAATTGGTGGAAAGAAAGAGAAATAAACAACTGAGCTGGGTAGCCTTGTTTTCCTCCCATTGAGACTATCTCCTCAAATATCACCCATCCATCCTCAGCAGTGAGAACTTCAAACCTTGGTGGTTCTGTACTTTTGCCACAAACTTTATTCTTGAGAAGCCAAGAGCAGCAGAAAACCTAACTTTATATTTTCCTTTTTGAGAGAGCCTTGGACTTCCTTCTCAGAAATTTACTAAACAATATAGAGCAGGCTTGGTGGTAGGTGGTTTAAAAAAAAAAAGAAAGAAAGAAAGAACAGACTTCTGAACATCCAGGATGATATTTAGCCTGAATTGCAGTTAAATTTCAATAAATAAACACATAAAATATATCATCTAAAGTCCTTACTATTAGACCACCAGAAACCTTAAAGGAACCCAAAATGTATAACCTTAGAGGAAACCTAAGGGCCATTTAAAGAAGCCTCATTTTACCAAACCACAGCATAGCTGATCGCTGATGCACCCTCAGAATTGCATATTTATACTCTTGTCTGCTAGTAGAATAGGTGGCTGGGCTTTTGTTTTGTTTTGCTTTATCCAAGTGGAATGCATTTCTCTAGGAGCACAGCATATCTTGGACCTGGGTCTGGATGGAGCCCAAGGAATGCAAGATCAGAGAGTGCCTGAAGTTACCAGATAATGGCCAACAGGCAATGAAGCTTTTGATTCTGTAAAATAGAGAATTGGACGAGATGAACTCTAAGAGTTTTCCAGCGTGAACATTCTGTGATTCTATGCTTCCACTCCACATTCCATATTCATTGACAAACAAGGAAAATCTGATCTGGACTGGTGGTGGTTTTTAAAACCTCACAATTCTATAAAGCACCAGGAAAATGTGGTCATACCAGACATATTTAATTTGGGTGTATTTCATCATTGCAGAGCCCTTCTCAAATGTTAAACTGGGGCTAGGGTTCAAGGGTATTTGAAAAAAAAATTTTTTTTTAATCTGGCCTTTAGGTTTGTGCTATATTAATCTATGGGAAAAACAGCAAAGATTCTTAGGGGGCCGTGATCCTGAGGGCTATAATCAGATATACACTAAAGAACTCTATGATGAGAAAAAAAATCCTTGAGGGAAGGGTTTGGAAAGGGAGATCTGAATGGTCAGTGTTTGCAATGAACTAAATGTGTATTCACCTGCCCCCATTCATATGTTGAAATCTTAACCACCAAGGTGATGGTAGGAGGTGGGGCCTTTGGGAGATGATTAGATTATGAGGGCAGATACCTTATGAATGGGATTACTCCTCTTATAAAAGAGACCTCAGAGAGGTTCCTCACTCCTTCCACTATGTGAAGTTACATGGAGAAGGCACATCTATGGAGAAGCAAGAATCTGTCAGCACCTTGGTCTTAGACTTCCCAGCCTCCAGAACTGGGAGAAATAAATTCCTATTGTTTATAAGCCACCAATTATAGGAGTATTTTGCTATGGCAGCCTGAACAGACCAAGACAGGCTTGAAGTTATGTCCAGCTATTATTAAAGATCTTTTGACTGAGCTAACAATATGTTAGAAAAACTATAATGGTTTTGTTTGCAAAAACAAAATATATTTAGATAACAAGAACAAAAAACTACATACTCATTTTTTAAATTGAGGTTTAGCTTAGATCCAGCAAAATTCACCCTTCTTAGTATACAGTTCTGTGGGTTGACAAACACATATGATCATGTGTAACTAGCACCAAGATCAAGACAAAGAACAGTTTCACCATTCAAAAAAGCTCCCCATGCCGGCCCCTGGCAGCCACCTACCTGTTCTGTGTCCCATAGTTTTCCTTTGAAAGAATGTCATTTACATGGGATAGCATCTAGTCTTTTAGGCCTGGTGTGTTCATTAGCAAAATACATCTGAGATTCATCCATGTTGTTGCATATATCAATAGTTTGTCCTTTTTGTAGCTGTGTATTATCCTATTGTATGACTTTATCACATTTGGGAAACATCTGGGCTATTTTCTGTTGTTGACAATTACAAATAAAGCCACTGTGAACATCCCCATACAGGTTTTTATGGGAATGTAAGTTTTCATTTGTCTATGGTAAATACTTAGGGAGTGAGATTTCTAGGTTTGTATGCTAAGTGTATGTTTAACTTTACAAGAAACTGCCAAATTATTTCCTAAAGTGACCAAACCATTGGCATTCCCACCCACAATGTAAGAGGTCAAGTTCTTCTCCATCCTCCCCCACACTTGGTATGAACAGGTTTCTCTTTAAGCTTTTCTAATAAGTGTGCATTGACATCTCATGTGGCTCTAATTTGCCTTTCCTTGCTGATTAATGATGTTGAGCATCATTTTGTATGCTTATTTCCATCCATTTATTTCTTTGGTAAAGTGTCTACTCAGATCTTTTGCCTACTTTTTACTGGATTATTTGATTATTGCCTTTCAAATGTTCTTTTGTATTCTGGACATAAGTCTCTTATCAGATATGTGATTTGAAAGTATTTTCTCCAGCTTGTCTTTTTATTCCTCTAACAATGAATGTTTAAGACCTATAGGCCACTTTGAAGCCCACTTTTGAGAGCTGATAGAAAATGGAGAGACAGTGAAAGCCTATATCTCTCATGTGATCTCCATCTTCTATGTGGAGAATGTTCTTCAGAACGGATATTGTGCTACAAACACAGCAGGATCGGATTAAGTTTATTAAATGTATTAAAATTTACATAAGTGCCAAGAGAACATCTACATTCTCTAAACAAACTCTATATTTCTATCAGGGAGAATTTTAACCCCTGTGACTGAGAGAAATGCAAACGTGATGTGTGCCCATGAGGAAATGGGAAAACCAATAGAGGATCAGGAATATTGCAGACCCACCAAATGTTTTTCTTATTCCAAAACAAAGAGATAGATGGAAATTGCACACACCAAGGGACAGTGAGCTATCCTCACTCAGAAGAGGGAAACATGGTGAAGACACAGTTAACAGTTTCTACTAGTAGTTAGCATGAGTTCATTAATAGACCACATGGGATTAACCTATTTTTCCTATTAGGCAGGCCAAAAGGCCACATGTAATAGCTATGGAACATGTGATATCTGCATTTTACAAAGTCTCTCTGAATAGTTTAGTTGATAATATGGGAAAACAAGGGAGATGACCATTTGACTAGTTGCATTTGTAATTTTTGAATAACTGTACACTATGCAATAGTCATTCATCTGTGTATCAGTGGCAACCTAGAGAGAATTTTTCTTAATTATATCATAACACATAATCTTATCAATAATTGATATAAAAATGTGAAAGATAGATATCCCAAATTTGTAGATGGTAGAAAGCTGGAAATTATTATGAATGATTTAGGACCAAATAAAGACCAAAAACATCTTCTCAAGCCAGGCTGAATACAATGAGATGAAATTTAAAGGAGACGAATTTAAAATACTTCACTGAAGTCTAAAAACAGTTTGAGTTCTGGGTGGTGAAAGACACAGGGCTCAGCATGACAGGGGAAAACATGACTTATGGGGGGGCCAAAAAATCAATGAATCCAGGAGTTGATTTTTGAAAAGATCAACAAAATTGACAGACCGCTAGCAAGACTAATAAAAAAGAAAAGATAGAAGAATCCAATAGACGCAATAAAATATGATAAAGGGGATATCACCACAGACCCTACAGAAATACAAACTACCATCAGAGAATACTATAGACACCTCTACGCAAATCAACTAGAAAATCTAGAAGAAATGGATCATTTCCTGGACAC
>NC_045435.1:8196152-8215070 GCF_002776525.5 Piliocolobus tephrosceles | reverse complement strand
TGGAGAGGATGTGGAGAAATAGGAACACTTTTACACTGTTGGTGGGATTGTAAACTAGTTCAACCATTATGGAAAACAGTATGGCAATTCCTCAAGGATCTAGAACTAGATGTACCATAAGACCCAGCCATCTCACTACTGGGTATATACCCAAAGGATTATAAATTATGCTACTACAAAGACACATGCACAAGTACGTTTATTGCGGCACTATTCACAATAGCAAAGACTTGGAATCAACCCAAATGTCCATCAGTGACAGACTGGATTAAGAAAACGTGGCACATATACACCATGGAATACTATGCAGCCATAAAAAAGGATGAGTTTGTGTCCTTTGTAGGGACATGGATGCAGCTGGAAACCATCATTCTTAGCAAACTATCACAAGAAGAGAAAACCAAACACCGCATGTTCTCACTCATAGGTGGGAACTGAACAATGAGCTCACTTGGACTCGGGAAGGGGAACATCACACACTGGGGCCTATCATGGGGAGGGGGGAGGGGGGAGGGATTGCATTGGGGAGTTATACCTGATATAAATGATGAATTGATGGGTGCTGACGAGTTGATGGGTGCAGCACACCAACATGGCACATGTATACATATGTAACAAACCTGCACATTATGCACATGTACCCTAGAACTTAAAGTATAATAAAAAAAAAAAAAAGAAAGAAAATCAAAGTTCCTACAGTAGGGTTAACTCATTAAGTTCTAAAAGTTAAATGCCAATTCAATTATCAATTTCTTTCCTAACCAGCAAAGAGAGAGAAGAAGAATGGGTGAACCCCAGTTTTACATCACAACTGTCAAGGGAAACAAGAGAAGAGTCCAACAGAAAAAGAATGAGAGAAGATGAAGTAAGTAGAAAATATTGCTGACAAACCTCACTTCCCTTCAAACCTTTGCTCTAGCAGATTCTGACCTTCGTAATGGTCATTCCCCAAGTCATCAAGTACAATGCAACATGATAGAGCTGGTTTTACCTTAGCAATAATCAAAATAAACCAAGCTATGAAAAATGGCTTAATCTTTTCATTTCAGGTTAACTTTAAAAAGCATTCTAAAGACAATTCTTTCTGTTGATCAATTCACTTTTATTCTCTCTCTTTTTTTTTTTTTTTTAGACAGGATCTCACTCTGTCATTTAGGCTCACTGCAGCCTTGACCTTCCAGGCTCTAGTACTTTTCTTACCTCAGACTCCCAAGCAGCTGGGACTACAGGTGCATGCCAGTGCAGCCAGCCAGCTATTTTTTTTTCTTAATTTTTGTAAAGACAAGGTCTCACTATGTTGCCCAGGCTAGTCTTGAACTCCTGACCTCAAGCAATCCTCCCTCATTGGCCTCTCAAACTGTTAGGATTACAGGAGCAAGCCACCACACCCAGGCTCACTTGTTTTTTAAGAACAATACCAAAATGGCATATTCATCAATGCACCTGTTGTATTATAGAGGTGAATTCATGTGGCAATCTATAAAAAATTCTCACAAATGTCACCTCCTCCACGAAGCTTTCTCTGATTCCCCAACCCAGATCCCCAATCATCACTCTTCATGCTACTTGAGGGCTCTGCCAGCCCTTCCCTTCTAACTTTTTCCAACGTATTGAATCATTTAAACTTACCACTCCAGTTAGATAATAATCTCTTTGATGTACCCAGAACCTAGCCCAGAACCTGGTACAAGGATGTTGTTTAACAACAGTGTGACACATGAATGATCAACTACCAAAATACTTGTTATACTGTAAATGTGTGTTGGCTATCTCCTTGACTATGAGCTCCTTGGCATATACTTTTAATTATAGGACAGGCCTGTTCAGCAGTGATGCTTCCTCCAAAGTATCTCTTTTGGGTGAGATGTAATTACCTAATCTTTGATAAATAGTAGGTAGTGATCCTGTACCACCAGGAAAATGAATTAGATGACTTCTTTGGGATTTTCCTTCACAGAACCATTTCAGAAGCATTAGCAAGGAGATATTACACTAACTGGAAATTCAGGCATCAATTAAAATGTCTTCTTTGCATCGCTGCCTTCATTTAATTCTTACAAAATCATCAATGTGTTTGGGGAGGTCCCAAACCTAGTTAGTCAGAACAACTCAATCCTCCTTTCTTTTGAGTCTATATCCTCTTAGTTGACAGACCAATGTAAAAATCATTTCCCTCCTGCAAAAGAGTCTGCTTCTGCCAAGACAAACAGCAGGCCCAAAAGTAAATTGAGCTGGGGCCTTGGGCCCTACCTTTGGCAATAAGCATTTTCTACCTCTCCACCCTGCACCTTCCACAGGATGCTCAGTAACCTCTCATGGAGCTTCCAAGTTCTTTGGCAAATGCTCGTCATGGCCAACTGGATTTCTCTTAAAGGGTTTAAATTTCTCCACCCTACCACCTAGTCATGAAGAAATTCAGAAATCATTAAGCTTCTGGAATCAATGACTTCTTTTTTATATAAAAAAGAATATCTTACTATGTAATCTCTGACTAAAATAGTATATACGTTAAGTGTCAGCAAATGTCAGTGTTCACTTTGGGATGGTACTAGATACTTTAAGGACTAGTAGTAGGACTGAAATGTAGTAGGACTGAAACTTGTAGTATATACAACAATTCAGATATATCCTACACTTGTTTTTGCCATTGTCTATAACTTTTCTTTCTCCAGAACGTCTTTTTAGGCAGGAGGGAAAACAAAATCCTTCTCTTTCTAATTAGAATTACTTCCTTTGAGTTAATCCAGTCAATTATAAGTGTCTCACTTATTTGGGGGTTTCTCCCTTCTGCTCCATCTTCCAAAGATGGCATCTACATAGTGGGAAGACTCTGCATATCCTCCATGGCTGTTTTCTTCCCTGTCTACCACATAGTAGTCGATCTGGTCTTGCCCTTAGGAATCCTTCCTTGGTATTTGTTGAAATGAAACCAGTGCCTGGCATAGATCAGTTTAATACCTTCTACCATTTCCTTGTCGTGAGTTTTTAGTGCTTAGGTGTCTACTTGCCAAGAGATACAGAAATATTTAGAACCCCTAAAGGCCATACTCAGACTACAGGTTACCAGCACATCACGTGTGGCCTATCTAACCTGGCTGCCATCAAAAGACTCCAACACATATGGAAAGAAACAAATTCTGTAAAGGGTTGACTTCAATATTCCCTGTTTGAAAAGTGAGGAGCAAGCCTCCCTATGCTGGGAGTTTCCCAAAACTATCTGGGTATTTCTGCCTTTCACTCCCACTCCTTAGGGTTTTGGCCAAGGGAGGAAAAGTAGGACAATAAGATCTTATTTCTTGTTTCTCTTCCTCTTGCCTTTTTCTCTTTATGGGAAAAAAAAAAAACAAATAAAAACAAAAACGTAAGTACCTCGACGAGAACGTTCCTTAAAACAGACTCCAATATTTCTGTACAATGGCTTATAACAAAACTTTCTGAAGGAAGTCTGCCAGGCTTGGTTTTTGATATTTATTGTGGGAGAGAGTTAGAAAGTTAATAAATTCTTTTCTTTCTCAAAGATACCAAAACCATTCTAATACTATGGACTCAAAAACTCATCTTTGAGACTCATTTTCAAGGCAAAAACCTTCTTGTCTTTTTTTTTTTTTTTTAACAGGGTCTCATTCTGTTGCCCAGGCTGGAGTGCAGTGGCACGATCTCGACTCACTGCAACCTCTGTCCCCAGGTTCAAGCAATCCTCTCACCTCAGCCTCCCCAAGTAGCTAGGACTACAGGTGCATGCCGCTATGCTCGGCTAAATTTTGCATTTTTTGATAGAGATGGGGTTTCACCATGTTGGCCAGGCTGGTCTCCAACTCCTGACCTTAAGTGATCTGCCTGCCTCAGCATTCCAAAGTGCTAGGATTACAGGTGTGAGCCACCATGCCTTGGCTTAGTCTTAACGACAGGAAGCATAAAGGAAAAGATGATTTAAGAGAGAATGAGATCAGGCACAGTGGCTCACTCCTGTAATCCCTGCACTTTGGGAGGACAAGGCAGGTGGATCACTTGAGGTCAGGGGTTCGAGACGAACCTGGCCAACATGCTGAAGTCCTATCTCTACTAAAAATATAAAAAAATTAGCCAAGTGTGGTGGTGGGTACCTGTAATCCCAGCTACTCGGGAGGTTGAGGCAGGAGAATCACTTGAATCCGGGAGGCAGAGGTTGAAGTGAGCCGAGATAGCATCACTGCACTCCAGCCTGGGCAACAAGAGTGAAACGCTGTCTCAAAAAAAAAAAAAAAAAAAAAAGAGAATGAAAAATGTAACTGATAAAATTGATACCCTTTTAGATATCTGATAATATTAAAAATAGCAGAAATTTTGTATTAAACCACGCCTTTATTTTCTACCATGTAGCCTACTATAAAGAGTTAATAAAGAGAAATAAAATGGAAAAAGGCTTGACAAACTAAAAATACATAGAAATAATTTCCCTAAAAACATCTGGATATGATGTTTTAAGGTAAAATGTGCTATTTAGCAATAAATAAACTCAATCAAAATGTCTTGGGCCTATCATATGCCAGGCACTGAGGATAAAGAAATAAATAAAAATCAAAGTCATGATCCTAGCTGTTTTCATGCTTGTTCCTGATTATATTATTCTGTTATTCCTTTAAAAATCCATCAAATACAGACACATACTTATACATAGATATATATTTACATCTATATTATATACTAACAGCAAGGGAATGATAGTACCTTTCTCTTCTTCAAATACTGTGACAAGAAGGAAAAAGTATTTATAACCTTATACACAGACAGTAAATTAACATTGAAATTTTGGGTAACCTGCCCAAGGTCACTGAAGTTCTAAGTTGAGACTTAAACCCAACTCACTTAACAATCAGTCTGCTACTTCTTCCAGTACATCATTCTGCATCTCCTTGTAACCAAATATATCCATGAACTAGTTTAATTTTCCCCAAGGAGCCAGGAAACATATGATTCAGAACCCTATATATTGTAAACTGGTTCTAGGATAGTTATGGGACCGAAAGGGACAAAGACAGACTCCCTGTCCCAGTGTATTCTGTGTACTGCTGCCTGCCAGGTTAATTATGTTTGACCCTTGTTTCTTAGTATTTTTATATGAATAGAACCTCTGTATTTTAGCTAGACACCTGCCCTCCCCATCCTGCTTTCCTGTAGCAGTCATATGGAAACAGAAGCAAGCTGTCATGGACCATGTGAACAAGAATGAGCCCTAGGGATGGTGAAGCAATAAGATGGAAAGATACTGAAGCCCTGACTCTGTGGAGCCAATCTGCCAGCCTAGACTGCTTAAGTCTAGACAGTTAATAAACTGAAAAATAAACTTTTATCTTGTTTAAGCCACTCTTACTGATGGTTTCTGTTAGACCAGCTGAACCTTTAATTAATAAGTTTATCTTCCCTAATCACTCTTTAACATATGTTGACATTTAGGTACCATTGACAGTTCTCTGTTGCCTACAGAATGAAATACAAACAGCATTCAAGGGCTTTTATAATCTGGCCAACACTTACCTTCCTCTCATTACTTCCTCTACTTCTTTTCTCCCCAGTCAGACATGGATTCATTGTTTCTTGAACATTCCTCCACTATCCATCCTCCCCAAAGACTCTCCACAATGAACTCGGATTTCTGAAACCCCCTTTATTCTTTCAGTGAACTCTTTACAGCCCACCTTTGAGCCCACAGTATCCTATGCCCAGAAAATGCTTAACAAAGATTCTTTTGTTGAAAAGGGGAAGGCAGAGGAGGAGGGTAGAAGAAAGAGGAGGAAAAGGAGGAGGGGTATGGGGGGATATAAGAAGAAAGAGTAGGAGAAGGGGAAAACAACTGGAAATGGGTGACTATTGTGTTTTGTTAATGTTGATAATGTTAAGCAGCAATGTATGCAATGGGTTCAAAAATAAAACGTAAAGCTATGAAAGCATGAGAGGAAGTCTGTGGCCATAAGCATGTTTTGTATACTTTTATGGACTTTCTATTTGAGCGTTTTGTATTTATTTCTTTGGAAAACAATTGGGCAAATGAGAACCATTAAGAAATGGGTTTCCACTCGTTTACTGAGCTATTTTCAACTCATGTAGCATAATTTGAATAAACCACAGATTAATTTTCTATTGATGGTACCAAAATGTCTGTGCATTTTAGGATTCTCAGAGTGGCTATTTGAAACTTTATTTATTTTTCAGTATATTGCTGAAATAAAAATAAAAATCTCAACATATTGCTATATTTGAAAGAAGCTGCATTCTGTTTTCATTTAGGACTTTCTGTGTTGTTTTCTCCAAAATAAAACAACAGCTGTGTCTAGGCAATATACAAAATTATCAGGGAGAGTTGATTTGAAATATTGAAAAAGATAAGGGAGGAGCATCAGCAAAAGAATCCTATGAAAAAGTGTAAGTTCATAAAAAGGAAAATTTCATGAAGGTTATATAAGTTATATATAGTTTATTATAGGTTAACTTAACATATTAACTTCAATCGTTGTGTAAATAAGGCTGAGTCACCGGAATTTTTCTTCTTGCTTTAAGTTTCCACGTTTTGTCCCCAAATATATATTCCTAAGTATTCCCAATACTCTTAAAGAGTACAACCTTATGAGTGAGAAGTTATCTCTAGTTTTCCCAAATAGCAAAGACAACAGGCGTCCCTCATGGTAGCTAACAGAAGTAAGTACTATATGTCTCTACATACAAAGAATGGAGCTTCCTTTGTCAAGCAGTGGACCCAAAGCAACTGTATATGCAGCCTCCTTGGTATCAGATTTAGCCTGAGGATGAAGATAATGTGAGCCAGTTTAGGGGAGGGCCAGGATAATCCTCTTGTTCCCTGCAGCCAGGAAAAGGACAAGCCCTGTAGAGAGAAAGACCTAATGTGTATATTTTATTGTGTTGCTATTACAGTCTATTACATAACTTGAACTGAAATGTTTGCATTCCACCCAAATGTTGGATCATCAAAAGCAGACTCAAGTCTGCTTTCGATTTGTATTTTCCAGGCCCACTACACTTGTACCATGGTTTACTGAAATATGAGTCAAAGATACAAACACCTTACACTCCCTTGTCTACAAGATCGAAATTATGATTATTATTTAATGCCAAGAACTCTTGTCATGTTACTCAAGCTATTTTTCTAATAACAACAATATCTTACATTTGTATCAATTTTTGTAGTCTCAAGTTCATTATTTCATAATGCAGGTGCAGTTTCTGTGTAATTCCCTTGTTAAATTTTTGAAAACTGTGTCATCTCATGTTGCCAATGATTTTGTTTAATACACATCTAATTAAATTAAACCATCATTAATTAAGCACCTACTAACTCTCAAGCTCATGTCACCCTGTAAACGTATTTACAAATGTTCTTCCATTGCAGCCTCAGACAAATGGAACATATCGTAAATCCCATGTCTGTCACATGAATAAACTATACTACTCTACATGATGATTCTAGTAGAAGAAAGGAGGTTAAGAACATATCTAATACAATTAAGATTTGGACAACTATCAAAGGTTTTCCTTGCATATGGTTCTGTAAGTTTGGGTAAACTTACGAGCTTTTTCTGCTTAAATAGCTTCCCATTTCCAATTACTAAATATGTCATAGGAGAGTTCTGATGTCATGTTGCAAATACATTATCAAAACTGTATAAACAGCATTACTTTCTTTTACATAAGGGAATACTCTCCCCTTATACTTTGGATTTACATTAATCTTCTCATGGTTCCCACAGCGAGAAGCTATCCTTATGTGCCCTCAGTTTTTGTAACTACTTGCTACCCACTCTTCTTGTTCCACAGGCACGCCTTAAGGTCTTTTAGCCAACATTTACTTTTGCCTCCCAGTTGACCCTTTCCCTGGAATACACCCTTGTCTCATCTTTTTCTCCCAGACAATCTGCTCTTCTCCATAGACAGTATGTCCAAACAACTCCAATTTGTATTCCATGACCTTTCCAACAACCCACACACCCTCTTAAATGGATGTTTTACTCATACAATCATGATGCTTTTCTTGTTTCCCTATGATTCTCTGTATTAGATAGTTTAGAGAACAGTGCCCCAGTATTTTAATTATAGGATTAAGAACTAAGATTTATTGGATGCTGCAATGTGCCAGGTACCATGATAAAAATCTCATTTAAACTCCATTACAATTTTTGGAGGTATTAACCCCACTCTACAGATGAGAAAACAGCCTTGGACAGTTTAAATAACTTGTCCAAATGCGTTGCTCATCACAGGTCAAACACAGATTTTAACTTGAATCTATCAGACTGTATCATTCATGGTGAAGCCAAGAACATAATGCTTGTGTTTTTTAACTCAGAAATTCAAGAGGGAGTTTACCATGGGGTATTATTCACAAAGGTGTTAGAAGATCCGAAAGAGCAAACATCGGAAGGGGAAGCAACCAAGAATTTTCAACTGGAGGCTCCTATCATCCCCAGACTTGGATGAACAAAGGAAGTGACAATGTTACTAAAGCTCAGGAGGTAGATGCGGTAGAAGCTGAAACGAAACAGGCTCAGACAGTGGGAGTTGGGGCCATGGAAGAACAAGCTGCCTGGCAGGATCTGGAGCTTCACAAGACACGCAGTCACTACGAAAAGCAAAGAGACATGGAGGCAAGCACTGTAGGTTATCTCTTCCTCCACCCCTCCTGTTTCCTACCAGTGACCTCCAATGAGACTTCTAGGGAGAAGTTAATTAGCAAGGAAGTCTTGGAACTAATTCACAAGAATAGCTTCTCTCTAATACAGAGAGGGATACAAGGGAAGGAACTTGAGAATAAACAGGCAAAGGCTCACTGGACTGCAAAGCTCACGTTAACCTTATCATTAAGCTATGTCGCCTACACTCCATCATTTAACTGAGTATAACCTGTAGCTATGTGTTAACTGAGTGTAACCTTTAGCCATGACAAAACCAAGCTATCTATTTGCCAATATCATAATGCCTTTTCTGTATCTTAAGCATTACCAAGCACCTCACATAGTGACTAGAACATTGTGGGCACAATGACCATTAGTTTGCTTTTTTCCCCTCTCACATGTTGACTAAGTCAATCAAATCATCTATAGGAAGAGTAAGTATAAGCATAAGGAATGGATCTCAAGTAACTAAATATAAAAAAGATAGAAAATTCTTTTCCATGATACAAGAAAGACAGGAGACCAGCGTAATTTTTTTCAATTTTGGCCTTTATGTAACATTGTTTTATGAATTTATTGCTAAATCAGTTTGATGGCTCAGATGACTGGATTAATACACAAGCCGAAATGCTGTCTAGGTAGCCTGAGAGGCCTTTAGACAGCTGACTGTTCCTTCCTACCCAACGTCTCTTTTCTGAAGAGAAAAGGTCAACACCACTTTAATGCTGTAGAAAAGTCACTTGCTCAGCTTTTTGGTACAACAATTGATATTATTTTTGGAATTCATTACTTCTCAAGTGTCCTTTATTTAATCTATTTCACATTCATAAGGAGTATAAAATCCAAAACCAGCATAGACTCAATTATCCTCATTACTTGATCTTAAATGTAATTCCCTAACATATGGAAGAGGGAACATTTTGGGAAAACGTCAATGGGTCTGAAGCATCAGGGTGACAAAGTTCTCAAAGTTGGATACTCATCCAAACATATTTAATCCCCCTCATTATAAAAATTACACTAGAAATTTCATAAGAACCATCTTACTAGCAGAATTCTAGGTATTTCCTGTTCCCAGGGGCACAGAAATACTGCAAAATCAACGTTTTCAAAATGACATTTCAGTACTGTCTCTCTTGGCTGAAAACAGAAAAAGCAAGAGACACATAAAAATGAAAAAGAAAAAAAAAGTTAATTAAACATTTTCAACTCTTAAATAGTCGATTTTTATGTTAACCTTTAAGCAAATTTGTATTTTATCCAAACGAATTTGCTATCCTTGGTGACAACATCATGAATACATTAAACACATCTGCTTCCTCTAAGTTTAATTCTTCCACGATTACTATAAAGAGAAATGAGTATTACCATTTCAGTGTAAAGACCAAGCATCATTTGATTCAACTGTTTGGCTGTTTCTGCGTTATAGAAAAAAAAAAACTCTATCTTCTATCACTCATTTTGAATACAATCTGAGATAAGCTCATTTGAACTGGTGGCAGAGTCTAATGTTTATTGAAGTCTGTGAAATGAATTCACTTTGAATATGATCTCTTGGTCTGAAAGTTTAGTATCAAGCCAGCATAAACTCTTCTAGCAGTAAAGTTATAAATTTCTCTCAATTCAAGAAATTCCCACCCCCCGCACCACCACTCATAACACTTGCACGCGCACACACACACACACACACACATACCTTCCATCACATTACCTAGAAGCCTCCTCCTATAAAGTAGAGCAGGCTGCTCCTTTGTGTGTTTGTTCTCAAATCTTTTCTTCCCTGGCACCATGTTTTGCTCTGTAATGAGGATGTGCTGACTCCTGCAGGCTGCATTCCCCAAGTTCCCAGTGGGCCTCTGGCATTTGCTAAAGAGAGGCAACTTGTGGGAAAATTGGAAAGCAGGAAAAAAGGAAATACTCGATATTTCTACCTCTCTGTTTTCCTCAGGCTGTGTCTGCAGCATGGTTTCATGGCAGGAAAGGCCAGCCATAGTTTCAAATTCCACTGGATGACCCTCAATCCCTAGGATCCCATAAAAATGCCCCTCCCTTAGTCTCTCTTGGCATGGCTTTCTTTGTTGCCAATCTCTGGGTTGCCTCTCTATCTTCTGTTTCGTTTCTCAGATCTCTCATCATGCATATAATCAAGTCCTTCTATTAAGCTTCCATTATTTTACATACTTAGGGTGTTTCCTGTGTTCCTCCTTGGAAACTGACTAATACAGTTTCAATCAAAGCTGACAAGGATTATAACTCACTGTTTTCTGTTACTCTTAACATTTGCTTCTTAGAAACATAAACTGTGAGAGAAAGTAGGAAAAGAAAGGAGAGAAGAGGCAAAGAAGAGAAAAGAAGAGAGGAAAGAATGGAAGAGAAAAAGGAAGGGTGGGGAGAAGAGACAAGGAGGAAAGGGAAGGGGAAAGAACTCTCTTCCCACTTGCCTACAAAGGTTCAGTGTGGTTCTCTGTGGAGATTACTACCTGGGTCTTTTTGTTTCTTCCCCATTTACCTAGAAATGGAATGGATTTGGACAATATTGGCTATAACATTCTCCACCCCTCTGCAGAGTCTCTTTGCTCTTCTTATAATCAAAACAATCCAACACACAACACAATCCCCACCAGAATCCACTTTTCACAGCAAAGATGGGAACAGTCCATGGCTGACTGATCCATCTGAGGTCCTAAGTCAGAAGACATCTCTGCTCTCCACCCGTTTCATGAAGAAGCAAGAGCCTGGAGTGGCTAAGGACTCCTCAAAAAAATTCAAGAAGTTCAGTTGCTTAAAGCAGCAGCATGATATCCTATGACACACAGACTCGGGCCTGAGAAGCCTCACTTCTGAAACTGCTGGCCCTGAGAACTCCAACACGCCTGCCAAGGTAGTTGCCTCCAGAAGCTCCCAAAACTTACGGTCTGCAGAAGGCATGAGCATTTCTCCCTGACTCCACACTTCACTTTCCACCCAGTCTCCAAAGAATCTCTGCTGGCCAGAATCTCCAATACTCTCTTGAATAGCCAGTTCTTTGACACTCACTTCTCTAACAATAGGAATTGAAAACAGTCCACTTAAGCAAATGAGAGTGGCCATCCTCATCTTCTTGCTTCCCCCTTCCTTTGTTCAATCCTACATCTGCTTTCCCCCAGTACCAAAACAAAACAAATATGACGGGAGATATTAAGAAATGTAAAAAGTTCCTTAGCAGTAATGAATAAAGCGACTATAAAGAAGGACAGACCTTCTTTAGGAAGCTATATAAGATTCAACCTCAGACCTCCATATATTTCTGCATTCTGAGAAAAATGAGTCCGTACATATGAGTGATATCGCTTTATGTACAAAGTGCCATGGGACAACATGGAAGAGAGAAGCCAAGCCTGCTTCGGAGGCATTAAAGACAGGCCTCTGTCCACACTCCTGCTGCAGCCAACAGATCAAGAACACAGGGGTCAAAAATCACATTTACTTTGGCTATAGTACCTTAGTCAGTTGAGATTGCCATTACACAGTATCATACACTGGGTGGCTTATAAGTAAGAAAATTTTATTTCTCACAGTTTTGGAGACTAGAAGTATGAGATCAAGTTGCCAGCATGTCATTGCCAGTAAGAACCCTTTCTTGACTGCACACTGCCAGCTTCTCCTTGTGTCCTCACATGGCAGAGAGAGGACTAGAAAGCTCTCTGAAGTCCCTTTTATAAAGGCACTAATTTCATTCATGAGGGCTCCACCCTCGTGACCTAATCATCTTCCAAAGTCCCCACCTCTTACTCCTAATACCCTCACATTGGAGGTAAGAATTTCAACATATGAATTCACGGAGGACACAGAGATTATAGGGATTAAAGGAATTCAATTACTCTTTTATTCTTCTCGTTTCCCCCTTTGGGCTTTTATTGCTGTTGTTGCTGCTTCTGTTCATTTTTCATAAAAATCCAAGTTTTGTGAAAAAATTCTGCTTGCTGTAAATAAATGCTCTTGTTGCCAAAATTTCTTACCGTGACAAGTACTACAAAGTAGAAGAAGGAGCTGAGAAAGAGAAGTTAATTCTGAGTTCATGGGCCTAATAATTATTCTTATATTGTATTTTACAAAGCTTTTATGAAATACTCTGATTTCTTTTTTTCCTGGTGAGTTTTTTCTCTACTTTTTAAATAAAGGCATCAATATTTATAAATAACCATGGGCTGTGTTGATTAGATAGAGTAGCCTAGACATCCAGGCCTTGTAAAGCAAGTTGATCTTCGTTTTTGACTGCTCGGTTAATCTTGAGACTTAGTACTCACAGACTAGTACCTGTACTTTAATTCATTGTTATCTTTTTGGGTTTTTCTTGTTCTCTCTCTCTCATTGATGCTATAAAATTCCAGTACATGCCTGATCTTTAACAAATACATAGCTAGAATGCTTTATTCCTTAGCTGCATGTACATTTAGCTTATGAGAACGAACGATACTCACAGTAATGTGAAGAACTTCCGGAGGGGTCTCTATGAGCCGAGATTTCCATATTAGTCCTTTTCAGGGGGGAAAAAACAAGTCTAGGTTGCATACTTGAAATGTTTTCAATCGGCAGCTTCACATGCCAAGCTAAATCCGCTTTCTACTTCCCTGGTCAAATCTCTGAGATTTGTAAGGACTGTGGACTTTTTCAACTGGTCAGCCCCTTTTTGGAGTCAGATGTTCCCATTCTAAGCTGTAAGTTCAGCTGTACAAAATTAACTGCCTACACTATGGGCAGCTTTCTGTCAGCCAGGTTTATGTGGGCCCAGTCTCTGTCATTCTTCTTGAATGAGTTTGAAAAATCATCCCAAGGCTACTTTGAATCTCTAAGTTAGCCCATTCTTCACTTTGATTTCTGGAAATTAGCAAGTCATTCTGTTACACTAACCTCCTGGCCATAGACCACAGTATCGCATTAGAAATGTAAAGGAAAGTAGTTTCTGTTTCTACTTTTCCCATATAATATAAAGCAAGACAAAGCAATTTTTGAAGGCTAGTAACAGCAGATACTAGCTACAATATCTTATCTCAAAACCTTAGTTTCTTATCTGTGAAGTGGAGATAGTAAGAACTGTGCTACTGAAATTGTTATGGAAATTAGAGACGACAAACAGTATGTAAAGCAGTTGCTGCTGTTATTCATATTAATAGTGTGTTTTCAGTGAGAAAGACAAACAGACTTCTATTAGATAATGGCACAACTGAGAAAAGAAAATATGCCCATGGGAATATAAAATGGACAAATATCACCCGGGCACAAGCAGAAATTCTACGGCCATGTGTTGAGAAGCCTATAGCCCTTCCTGGAGGGAGGCACACTGTTGAAATGACATGCCAGGAAGTTAGAGAAGGTAACTATCACATAACTGTCAGCTTTAATACAGTTTCACCAAGTGAGTGCCGCAGCAGCCTTTCACTAAATAAAAAAGGGTCTTTCCCGTGTGAGTGACAGAGGCTGTGGTGGCTAGCCAGGCTATGGAGTAAGTCTGTAGTAGGAAACACTCAGCAGCACTTGTACTCCAGGCTACATCCAAAACCATGGGGTCAGGCCCTAAAGAACAACAGCATTTTGGGAGACCTGACAGTTGTCATTTTGTTATTTAGCCAACTTTTTCTTTTTTAAATTTATCCTGGTTGATTTTTAAAGCAACCCTCTTACTTGATCCTTAATTATTTTTCTTCTTGATCTTAATGGGTAAGTTATTTATAGCTATCTACACAGTTGTGGGCTGGGTTTATTAGACAGCAATTGTAAAGAGAAAAAACAGTGTAAAAGACTTGAAAATGCTATGATGCCCTTGCTCTTTTGGCTCTTTTAACAACTCAGCATATCTTCAAATAGTTTTCCCAGGCATATGGCTCTGAACTCGGTTTAAACTCAATAAAAGTTTCTGGAACCCCTGCTAAAATTAAGGACCCATTTTGCCTTCCTCTAATTGACAGCATTACTTTTTTAAAAGGAGATTATAGTACTTTGCAGTCATCAAAGCTTCCCATTATTACAGATCGGCATTTCTGGTGTAGATTAACAAATGCCAGAATTATCCTTCAACTCACAGCATAGATTCAGGTTTGAACTCTGTATGTAGAGCAGCTTACAATTTATGGGCAGCAGAAATGACATCATTGAGAAAAGTTAGCATGAACCACAAACAAAAGATTAAATTGTTTTCCCAGATGCAGCTTCTGAATTTTTAAGTTTTAAGTAAATCTTTCACCCAATTAAAGCTTATTATAACTACAGAGGTTTCATTATTAATACATAGCCAGAAAATTCATTACCTCTATCGAATCTCTAGTTTTCTCCAGATTAACCTGAATCATTGAGTTTTAAGTGTGTTCGGGCTTTCTGCTGCTTGAAACGTGGCATTTACTGGGCTAATCTCTGTCTTATGTTGGGAAAGATAGGAAAATTGAGATAGAGATGAGCAAGTCATCAAATTGTCAAACCTGAAAATACATTGGCCCGAATGAAAAGCATTCAGGTGGAATACATGTGTAGAGCTCTGTTCAATATGTCGGATATCTACTGAGTAGTTCAAAGCTAAAAGCTATGGATAGAAGTTCAGAGCAAAGAAGAGCCTGTTTAAATATACTTTAAACACATAAGCCTGAGCATTAATTACATTTAGAAAACTTGAGAACAGCTGGAGAAAGAGTTAGCTCAATCTTGAGTAAAATTGGTCATTTGAGGAAAAAAATGAACAAAATTGTTTCCACCGAGTCAATAGCCATAGACATTTTCACTGACCTTTAAGAAAGTCTGTACGCAGCAGTCTTGTAAAACACATAGTGATTTCCCATTTTACATGAAGAATTCAGCAAAATTCCATCTGACATTTATGACTTGTGATTCAGATCTATCTCCTACTAGGTAAGCCCAGAGATCGTGCTTGTATTATATAAATAACCTAAAGCTGAGGTTCTCAAAGTATGATCCATAGTCAAACAGCATCAGTATTATCTGGGAACTTGTAGAAATGCAAATTTTAGCACATTTTTGACTTGTGATTCAAATCTATCTCTTACTAGGTAAGCCTAGATATGGTGCTGCTATTATACAAATAACCTAAAGCTGGGGTTCTCAAAGTGTGACACATAGTCAATCAACATCAGCATTACCTGGGAACTTGTAGAAATGCAAATTCTAGGATGCTCCCAGAGACCTGCTTTATCAGAAACTGTTGGGAGTGAACCCAGTAATGTTTGTTAGCATTCTGACAGCAACTGGCCTACAGACTTACAGTTACAGATTGCAAAGTAAAGATGCTTCTACCTCTATTCTCTTCTCTGAAATTGGCTGAAAATAACAATAAGAAAAAAAAACAAGGAAATTCCATTTTAAATGATATTAGCTACTACAATACCAAACCAAAAACTACGAGGAATACAGTGAGATTTGGATTCAATTGAGCATAATAGATGCATACCTTAACAGACCTCAGGCAGAGCATGGAATTCTACAAAGGAAAGAGACACAGCCCTGAGGCGCCTGACCAGGGATTTCTTTTTTGAAACAGCAAATTGCAGAGTGACAGGCAATGTGGGGCCAAACGACGAAGGAGGCAGACATCCGGTCTTTCAAACTACTAGGCTGGCAATATGGCAAGGAGAGATGGTGGGTAACCGTTGCTGTTTTACAGTTGCTGTTCAAAATTGCTAAAGTAAAATTAATAAATATGAATTCCAATACATTGCTCCATCGCAAGATAAGCAAACTGAAAGGGCACATCTGTGAAAGAAGTGAGCAAAAATCTGTCCCCTGGCAGAAACTTTGGAAAAAGAATTGAAACAGCATAACCATAATAAAGCTATATTCTGCCCCAACTTACTTCCCCAGCCCTTTTTCAGACTATTGTTTAGCAAATAGCTAGCTACCCTAGAAACAGTGGCCCCATTTAAAGATGAGAAAAATATCAGAAAGCTGGAATAAAACCAACATATAGAGATACTACAAGAAAAAAATGAAAAAATTATACAAAAGAGGCACACAAATTAAATGTAACAATTATAGAAGAAATATATTATTTCCTCAAATAATTTTCAATGATATTGAAAAATATTTAAATAAAGCCTTTTTGAAGAAGTATTTAGAACAAGACAGAATGGCTCAAAGAAGAAAAGAGAAGCCAGTAGAAGGATAATAAAAGTAAGCTAGCAGAATTTAGCAAGGAAATAAAAGAAATAAATATGACTCATTCAGAAATAAAATCCACTTTAGAAGCAGACATCTTTTAATGGATATCACCAAAAATACAGAATTGATTATGGAATTTAGACTTGAGAACACTGAGTAAAATGAACAGGAGAAAAATAATTTGAAATCATTGGAAAGAAGAATTAAAGATAAATAAAAATTAATATGGAAGACAATTAAATAAGATCCAATATGCACATCCATGAAGAGAAGTAAATGAATTAGAAACAAATTCAAAGATGTATTAGAAAAAAAACATTCTAGCACATTTAAATTAAAAAACAAGTTACAATTTCAAGGCAAAAATTATTAAATTAGTCAAAGAATGGGAATTGATAATGATGACGTACATACTCTATAACGAAGACCTAGCTATCCTTAATATCTATGCACCAAATAATATATCATCAAAACGCATAATGCAAAAAACTGGAAGAAGTAGACATAAATGGATAGTAATACAAAACATAACACAGCCTTTGACAAATGATATAGGTTTAAAATAAGTACCAATACAGAAAAAAAATAAGTAACATAATAATATGGATGTTATATACATACACACACATATAAAATCAAATGAAGCAACTTTTAAAAACAAATGGAAAATGTATTAAAGTTGGCAGGTAATAGTCCATAAAGAAAATGTCCATAAATTTTGTATTATAATTAAAGAATGTCTGTCATCTATACTATTTCGCACTCGCAAATGTATTAAGGTTTTCCTTGAGAGCTATACATAGATAATAGTTTTTAATTATAATGCCAGACATAAGAAATTTGCAATAACAATTAAGGCCAACAAACCAAGAACTGAAACATTCTCAAACAATTCAAGTCAAACAGGAAATCAAACTGAAATAGCCATATTAGGAGGCTGAAGACTTGAGGGTTCTTGGTTTTAATTTCCAGCCAAGGCCATCAGGTTAAGCCTTTCAAAATAACTTCAAAAAGAAAATAAGGGAATACATAAGATGATAAATAATAAAAATCATACATAAAAGTAATTGCTGTCCTATACACAAGTAAGAACTTTTAAAATACAGGAGCTAGAAACATTTCACTTTCAATAGTGACTCTATCAGTCAAGGCCCAGCTAGCACTACAGAATCCTGACATATAATAATTAAATAAGAGAATTTAATGTGGGAACTGATTATAAAGGTATTAGAATAGCTGAAAGAGTAAATGAAGGAAGGTGCCGTCAAAAAATTATTCACAGTGGAAAGCTGCTAATATAGCTAAGCCGGAAGGACAAAAGGAGAGGACGATATTCCTAAGGTCTAGGCACTGGGCCCACCAAAAATGCTGGAACTCTGACAGGACTGCCTCTTGAAAGCTGTGACTAAAGAGGGAGTTAAAGCACAGACAAGACTGGACCAGAGCTGCCACCAGGAGCAGAGGAGTCAGGAGAACTAGCCTCCCTTCCTCCCAGCTCCTTCCTTCCAGTATCTTCCCAGTGCCCCCTACTGGCTAACTTTAGATGAAAGTCACCAGGCAAGGGAGCCTAGGAATGCAGTTCACATGGTGTTCTATCTTGTAACCTACAGGGAAAGGGAGGCAGACGGAATTGAAAGCAAACAGAAAAAAGACCATTGGCACAATAAGCAAAAGAAAAAGAAGAAAAGATAGAGAAAATTAGC
Organism: Piliocolobus tephrosceles; assembly: GCF_002776525.5. Taxonomy (NCBI): domain Eukaryota; kingdom Metazoa; phylum Chordata; class Mammalia; order Primates; family Cercopithecidae; genus Piliocolobus; species Piliocolobus tephrosceles. The sequence goes on along the minus strand of NC_045435.1, from coordinate 8,196,568 downwards.
TCTGTCCCCCATACTTCACCTAGAGGTCCTTGATAGGAAATGTGTTATGGGCAATGCATGTGTTTATTTAATTATTTTAAAATATGAAGGGAAAAACCCACACATATTGTATACAAATTATATACAATAAAAAACAAGGTTATTTCTCCCTTCATACCCCCAGTCACTCTACACAGCATAGCCATTGTTGTTTATTTTGTGTATTCTTCTTGAAATTTCGCATATACACGCATGAATATTTTTAAATGTTCACAAGCATAAAACACATATTATTCTATCTCTGTTGTTTTCCACTTAGGTATATATGTTGGAAACCTTGTCATAATTTATTTTTAAAAGTCTCCATTTGATGCATAAATAGGCCATTTCAAGGCTTTTTTTTTTTTTTTTTTTTTTTTTTTTTTTTTTTTTTTTTT
>NC_045435.1:8172287-8196052 GCF_002776525.5 Piliocolobus tephrosceles | reverse complement strand
AGTTTTTTTTTTTTTTTTTTTTTTTTTTTTTTTTTTTTTTTTTTACTATAGAGAATATATTACAAAAGTAAGGGAGTACTGATAAAATTATTTGGCTAGTGTCTTTACATGTCTGGTATTTGAAACAATCCAGTTAGCATGTGTTGGGCCAGGGGCGATACAGCTAAAAGTAGAACATAAGTGGGCTATGGGATTTAAAAGTAAGTCACTAAAACATGGATCTATGTCATATTCATTGTTACTTGTAATTCATTCCCATATGTTTGTGAATGTTTGGAAGGACATGCAGATGTAACCAATATGTGTATTTTTACCCCCAAGGCAATTGCACATACCAATGTTTTTATTCTCCCAAAACTAAATAAAACCTGATCCCCTCTGTTTTAGCCAGGCCTATTCACTTGCCTCTGAAATTTTTCAGGTTTTTGAGATTGCTTAATTGTGTAACCTTGGACAAGGCCGTAATCTCTGTGGCCTTCAGTTTCCTCATTAAAATGAAAGTGTCATCGTAATCTATCCTGCTCTTACAAATTCAACAATTCTACTTGTCCTAGCTCTGACTATCACATTTTCAAGAGAAAAGAAAGAGCTGGCTGGGCATGGTGGCTCAGGCTTATAATCCTAGCACTTTAGGAGGCTGAGGCGGACAGATAGCTTGAGCTCAGGAGTTCAAGACCAGCCTGGGTAACATGTTGAAACCCTGTGTCTACAAAAAATACAAACAAACAAAATAGTCAAGTATGGTGGCATGCACCTGAAGTCCCAGTTACTTGGGAGACTGAGATAGAAGGATAGCTTGAACCCAGGAAGTGGAGGTTGCAGTGAGCCAAGATAGTGCCACTGTACTCCAACCTGTGAGACAGAGCCATACTCTGTCAAAAAAAAAAAAAAAAAAAGAGTGGACAAAATCTCCTCCCTTTAAAGAGAGGACAACTTAAAGCCCATTCTCCAATAATTTAAAATTTTCACATTGGGACCGGGTGTGGTGGCTCACACCTGTAGTCCCAGCACTTTGGGAGGCTGAGGCGGGCAGATCACCTGAGGTCAGGAGTTCAAGACCAGCCTGGCCAACATGGTGAAACCACATCTCTACTAAAAGCACAAAAATTAGCTGGGCGTAGTGGCAGGCGCCTGTAATCCCAGCTACTCAGGAGGCTGAGGAAGGAGAATTGCGTGAACCCGGGAGGTGGAGGTTGCAGTGAGCAGAGATCGCACCACTGCAATCCAGCCTGGGCAACAAGAGAGAGACTCCGTCTCAAAAAAAAAAACAAAGAAAAAATTCACATTGATCTTTCTCTGTAATCCCTGTATTCTCCCCTTGATTCTTTTAAAGCTCTGGAGCCTCCACAAGTTTCCTCCAAGGAAGAAAATTAGAAGAATAAAATATTGGAGAGAGTAAGAGAATGAAACTGTTGAACATTCCCATAAATTCAGACTGCTATTGCTTTTACTGTCTTCAAAGAGAATAAATTATGATGCAACCTTAAAATGAAAGTTCTATACTCAGTCAACCACTGTAACATGACAAGTCATAAAATTAAGGCAATAAAAGTTTCCAAATTTGGGGAAAGATCATAGAATTTTTAAAGTTAAAAGAGTTTAGTGGGAATACACAGGTCCTGACAGACTACTACCAGGCAAATTCTAAATACTTGGCCACTTAAAGTTTTTAGAAAATTTGTAAGAAAGTTGTTTAATTTTCAGTAACATGTAATTCAGTTAAGGGGAAAAAAACAAAAGTTTCATCAAATAGGAAATGAACTTAAAACTCTGCTGTTCTTGAACACATCTTAGAATTATTTTATCAGTTCTAAAAGTGAAACTGCCTAAATCTCCAGCATGGATTATGAAAAACAAAGAGTTCTCATGTCTTCAAACACCACTGCCAAAGGACAAAGGTCCTGAAAAGTCTTTAGAGGAGCAATATTAAAAATGTACAGACTCAACTTTGGAATGTTGAAAAAAGTGGTAAATCGATTTGCTTTTAACAATAAGCTACCCTTCCTTTAGAAATTATTTATACATTAAATACAATGCTTTGGAAAGTTGACATTAAATGAATAGCTGCATTGAGGAATTATAAAAATTAGCTGAGCTATGTTTCAGTAGCATATTACTGAGCTAGAGAGGTTAAAGAGTACTGTGAGGACATAGAATTGGCAATCCCCAAAAAAGTGATTCATTAAGTCAGCCCAGGAGAGTCAGGAAATATTCTACATAAGAAGCCAAATTTTAAATCAATTTTGAAGGATGAGATGTAGATTACCAGTCTTAGAAGAGGGAAAATGTATTCCAGGAAGAGAAAATAGCAAGTACAAAGGCACTGAGGCATGTTTGGAAAGAAAAGAGAAAAGTTTAGCATGATTTCTGGAACAGAATTGTATACGCATAATGGGAGGAGATCAGGCAGGAATGTAGGGTGGGGCTGGAATGTGCCGTGGAGTTTGAGGTATGCTCAGACACCCTGGCCTCTTTAACAACAAAAAACTATGCTAAACTATGGAACCATATGTTTTATCACAACATATTAATGACCACATGTTAACAGAGAGGGAACTGGAAAATAACCGCTGGCTATGGCAATGACTCAAACTTTCTCCTATTTCAGTCTTCAAAGCACCAGCATGCAAGATGACAGTCGAGAGTATACTTTCTTTACATCATATTAAAATAAGCAGAAGTCCAGCAATCCAGCATTTTAAAAAACACTAAATCTTGGATGAAAACTAACTAAATAAAAGTGGTGGAGTTAAATTCACTTCTTGGAGTGTTATATGTCTTTATTATGGTTAATGGAAATACACCCAGGAAATAAGTAAAAAACACAGTGCCAGAGAACCACAGAGCTCTCCAGATTCCAGCGTTTCTCAGCTTCTGAAACCAAAAAGCAGATTTGACTCTTTTAGAACTTATGTAGAAAGTAACTGTGATTTTTTTTTTTAGAACTTATGTAGAAAGTAACTGTGATTTTCCCAGTTGTATCTCCTATTTTTCCTACCCTGCTGGCATATTTACTCTTGCACATGCATATCTTGGTTTTTGCCACATTCAGTGTTCATGCCACTCTCAACACCCTCTTAATCAAATCTGCCCATTCAAATTCTACCCATTCCTATTCCTTCCAGTTTGAGCATTACTGAGCACGTATAGGAAGCAAGAAATATATTTTTGGCATATGGTGGTAGTGAAACAAAAGGAATAAAGCAAATATATGTTAAACACCTAGAACATATTCTGCTTGGGTTCAGTTTTAAATGATTAATTTGATGTCATCATGTGTCAAGACCTTTCAGTGCCTTAGAGTCTAGACCCAAATGCCTGCCACTTTTGTCTCCACTGATTACCGTCTCATGCAACCCTGGCCCCTTCCTCCCTTTATCCATTCTACTACTCTTTCACTGGATTTATTAAAATCCTTGTGTTTTCTTGTTTCTTTACAACAACCTTTTCTTCAAATACTTTTTATCCTTCACTAAAACTAAAAGGTCATTTCAAAACCCTAAAAATATATTTAATATTAAAAATTTTTTAAAACATCATTGTGACTATCATAAAAGCCCTTCTGAATCAGTTTTCTCACCTATCAAAAGGGGAAATTTTCAAGATCATTTCTCTAGTTCTTTCCAGGTATTTGGTAATAAATTTTAAGAATTTCCCTAATTTAGTTATTAATGTATTATAGTCCTGATTTCTTAGAAGTGACAACTCAATCATTTCTTACTTCAGCCAAATCATTTCTCTTCAGGGAAAGAATATAAGGTACCCAAGAGATGAGGACACCCAAATCATGATATTGCACTCTCATGACTAAGACTCACTAGTTCAAGTCCTTCAGTCTCCAAGGTGCTCCCTTCTGGGTAAGCCGACAAGCCACAAAGATTCATTCAAATGGTGAGTGGGACACAAAAATATTAAAACTAACATCAAAGATCAACTGGTTAAGGTCAAGGACTATTGAATATGAATTTCTGCATTTTGAAGGATGAAACCGCACCATTTTGCACTTCAAAAATGTGGTGAATTAGGTATTTAGAATGTCAGTGTTTGTCAGACAGAATGTGTTTCAAGGACTTGATTACAAAATCCTGCCAGAAACAGGAATCTGGTCCCTAGGGAATTATTAAGCTCTGTTTATTTTAGTTACATGAAAGCACATTTAAGTGAAAAAAGTTAATGTTAGTTAAATCAGATAACAAATGGCTCTTTGGAGACTCTGGTGTGACTCTCATGTGAGTCTGCGGTGTTTCTGTAACACTTCAGCTGGCTGAGATGTCCTGCCTCATATTGTCATCATGCTCCCTCCACTTTCTGTCTTCTATGAGACTGAAACATAGCTATGAGAATTCTTCTAATCCAAAACCCCAAACAGGTGAAATTAGAAGTTTGGCTTAAATTGTATCTCAAATTTGAGGGTTATCAAGCAGCATAAAAGGCAAAGCTGATAAAAAGGCAAGCATCAGAATGGAATCAAAAATGAAAATCAAATACATAGCCACGCTCTCCACACGGTCTCAAGAAACAAAAGCAACTGAAATGGGAACAACTCTCCTTGCTTACCCTTCAGAGACAAAGCAGCAGGAAATTGTGAGATTCCTCCCAGAGCCCCACTTGCGAGGAAGCCCATTTAGTAAATGGTATGAGTTGTGGGATCTGTTGTTATTGGTTTTCTTCCCTGGGAACATAGCACACTGGGGATTCAACTGTACCACAAAACGGTCTTCTAAAGCCTCAGACATGTCCAATGCAGACTGAGAACTGCTCCTTCTGGGTTTGCAAAGAGCCATAACTCTCCTTCTTGGCCCACTCATTCTTGGCACTCTTGAATGGCTGAGGAAAAGCTTTTGAACCCATCAGTCGAAGAGCTTGGTGCCATGGGCAGCCATTAGCTCAGCCTCATAACATCTGGTCTGTGTTTTTGTTGTATAGGGAACCTGAAGCCCACAGGATGAAAGTGAGGGGACCAGAACCAACTCATGGAGAGGCTTCAGGGAGAGAAGCCCCTAAAACATAGCCTGCAACTTCATATTTACCAAAATGTGCTTTTTTTTTTTTTTTTTTTGGCATTAACAAAGGTTTCTCTCAAAACGAAAAGGAAAAAATGACCTCCAAAATAGTGTATTATAACAAGAATATACAGAAAATAATTCCCAAATGTATATATTTTAGGCGAGATTTGTATTATGTATAATAGTATCTTCTGGGTGCCTCCTACATGCCAAGCACTACTCTAAGCATTTTACATTTATTAATTCATGTAGTACTCACAATAAGCCACAATAAACCAGCTGGGTAGTATTATCTTTTTCTCACAGGTGAGGGAAATGGGGTATGTCACATGTCTAAGGTCCCAGAACTAGAAAATAGCAGAGCTGGGACTTGAACCCATGTAGCCTGGTTCCAGAACTCGGATTCTTAGCTATCAGGTCATATTGCCTCTCATGCTTACCAAAACATAAAAAGTCAAACAGAAAAATGAAAATCCAGTTTGGAGGCAGAAAGTTCTCTTAAAGTACTGGTAATTGCTCCCACAGGAATTTAGAAATACCTAGTATCTCTTTCTGGGGTCCATGGTGGGTGCACAGGACTCCACGAAAGGTATAAAAGGCATCTTTGAGTTCCTTCTGGTTCGTAGACTCAGCATCACAGTGCCACGTCAGGCAGCAACAGTGCTTGCTGCACTCCCTACACTTGTGTGAGAAAGAAGTCAATGTGCCGTTGGAGCGATCATTCCCCTGTTGATTATAGCTATGTGAGTTAGCAATTGTGTCTCTTGGGCTCATTGCTGTAACTCCAGTGTATAATACAGTGTCTGACTACAGCAGACATTCAGTTGCTGTTTAGTTAAAGAGTTAATTCTGCCATGTGTGTATCACATGCATGCCATATATTTATGCTTTTATTTTATTTCATTATGGAGAGGGTTTTCCATAATTGTGAGTTGACAGAAAACAAACATCATTGACGAAATACCTAAATGAGTGCAGACTAGACTGTAAATATTAAATTTTTAAAGAAAGAAGGAATCTCTGCTAAATCTAACTAAAATTAATCTGAGAAAAACTGTACATTTAATGGAAAATGGTTGAATAAAATATAGATGATATCTCTTTAAAGCATTTTTAATAAATTGGGGGCTCAAAATAAATTAGAGGTTCTCACTATAATTTAGAGCTGCCAACTATTTATTAGAAAGATTGACTTTGGTGGATGTAATTTTTATGATACTATTTTTATTGCCAACATAGTTTTGAAAAATATAGTCTATTAAATAGGATAATGATTTCTATTGAAGACTGTACCAAAATAGTAAAAAAAAAAAAAAAAAAAAATCAGTTGTATTTCATCCAGAACAAAAGGAGATTAAATTTACCTCATCCCTGGATATGGTATTTGGCCCAAATTGCAATTTTGCAGTAGGGTGGAGTTTGAGATCAAAAACACCAGAAAATTATGCATTTGATGAAAGCCAACTTTCTGGCAACTAGGGTAAGCATTGTTTTGTCCTATTTCTGTGGAATTTTGGTGACATCCCAGCTATCAAAGAATATTCTTTATTCCTACAGAACTATAGCTTCAAGAAAGATGGATACCATATTTGCAATAGTCCTTAATTTAAATGTCAATTGTGTTTCTTCATGCACTGAAATAAAAGTACATATGCGTAAACCAAGAGAAAACAGTATACATTTAAATTCTTCACTTTAAAAATGAAAAACAAAGGAAAGAAAGAGGGTGACAATTGATTGCCGGTTATAGCGGCAAATCATTAACATTTTAGAGCTAAAAAGGAACCTTGAAAATAATTGTGATGGTTAATACTGAATGTCAACTTGATTGGATTGAAGGATGCAAAGTATTGATTCTGAGTGTCTCTGTGAGGGTGCTGCGAAAGGAGATTAGCATTCGAGTCAGTGGACTGGGAAAGTTAGACCGGCCCTCAATCTAGGTGGGCACCATCTAATCAGCCACCAGTGTGGCCAGAATATAAAGCAGGTAGGAAAAACATTAAAAGACTAGCCTGGCCTAGCCTCCCAGCCTACATCTTTCTCCCACGCTGGATGCTTCCTGCCCTTGAACATTGGATTCCAAGTTCTTTGGTTTTGTTACTCAGACTGGCTCTCCTTGCTCCTCAGCTTGCAGTCAGCCTATTGTGAGATCTTGTGTTCACGTGACTTAATAAACTCCTATATATATATATATTATATATGATTCATATATTATATATATTCATATAATATATGATTCATATATTATATGAATATATATATTATATGATTCATATATATCATGATTCATATATGAATGATTCATATATATCATATATATGAATTCATATATATCATATATATGAATCATATATATATCATATATATATCTCCTATTAGTTCTGTCCCTCTAGAGAACCCTGACCAATACAATAATCTATTCCTATCTTCTGCTTTCATGAACAAATAAATGGGAATAGTAAAAAGTACAACGATTTATCCATGAACTCACAGTTTCCGAAGGACAAAGCTGAGACTAAGACCCAGGTGTTCCATTTGTAGTCCAGATGTGTTTCATTGTCCCATGCTGCCTTGTGCCACTCTCAGGAGATCTTGCTCAGTAGCATGGCATACTCAGCCTCTGGTGATAGTTCTGTGACTGGCTTAAAGTTGAAGATACAATGCATCTCCCTTGGAACCTGGCACCTAATGCCCTTGAGTCTGTGTATGGTGGTTATCAGCACCATTGCCTGAACTTTGTTGGTTGTGCAGGAGTTTAGTTTCTTTTCAATTGTGTCATTCACTCATGACAGCCTGAATCAAACACATCATGGCCACACATATTTTGTGCTGTTATGTAATAGAAATCTCTAAGAAATTTATCTAAGAGGTTTTTTTTTCTGAGTAGTAAAATTCACTATCTTTGCCATTGTCTGAAGAGAAATATCTCTCAATCCTTTGTCTTCATCCTCTTTCAAAAAAAATGACATCTAATTTTTAAAGGAGCATGAAAATTCCATGATAGAGCAGCACATATAAGAGTCAGAAAGACAAAACTCTGGTGTAACAAGTAACCTGTAAAGACTTGAGATGATTTCTTTGGTGCACCCAATCCTGTAATCCCAACTAAACCATCAGTCACCAAGCCAGGAAAGTCAATCCTGATGGTGTTAGCCCACCAACAAAAACTTTGTTTCTGATGATATTTCTGTCCATTCAGCCAAAGTTTTATCACACAGGCTACCAGCAGTTGCTTGATTGTTCTCATTGATGGCCTGATACTGTCATGTCCACGTTCACACATATCATCCCGTTTACGTTCTCATTTAGAAAACAAATCCCTTCTAAAATAAAGAATTATGTCCCATTTACTTTATCTCTCTCATTCTGCAAAACCTGGAGATGAATAGACATTAAGACAATCACAACAGCCTATATGATTATAATGATGAAAGGCACCTGAGTTAGAAGTAAATCCAAACACTGTTTCATAATTGTTCATTTTCCTAGAATTGACAGATGCACCATTTAGAGAAGCAAGAAGCAGGGCAGTTGAAGTAATCATCAACCTAATTGCCTCAACCCTTGGCTTTGTTTGAGCCCCAGGGCTCCACTTTTGGGAACTGACAGACTTAGATTGTGATGCCAGCCTGGTTTCTTGCATGCTTTCACTTAACAAGCCCCTTCATGACCACATGCATTTGATATCCACCAAGAGGACATAACATCTGCTTCCTCTCAAAAGTTCCATGTAATTTGTAGAGATCAATGGGAAAAAGTCTCTGAAGCACAGAGTTATCAAGATTATTAGTGCAAATTCCTAATTCTACCTATTTCATTTTAATAGAAATTCCAGTTTCATAAAATAAAAATTATTGGTAAGGGAGACTGGGGTGACATTTACAAGTCCTTTATGTAACATTTTATAGCTTTACACATTATAATTCAGTAATAAGAGGAAAAAGAAGAAACATTCCATATTTTCTCTCAAAATTATTTAGTTGCATATATTCTTAATAGAATTTTTAAGATAAATTATCCATTTTTATGAAATGACCTTAGTTATACCCATTGTATAAGGATATTTTAAATTATATTATCAGTTTCATATTATAATTGTTGATAACAATGACAGATAATTCTCCAAAATATTCTAGCGGAAAACTGGAACTTTATTTCCCTTTTTCATATACTCAAAGCATCATTCACTTCAGTTGTTGCTATCATAACTTACAACTCAATAACGATTGTGTCTGCTTAATTCTGTACTTTGCCTCAGTCAAGATCCCACATAGCAAAAACTTCCAAGCCTTTTGACGTGGGAGCATATTTTCAAATTTCTAAACTATTTATAAGAGGTAACTAATACATAACAAAATGAGTAGATAAGGTGTAATAATATCTCATCCATACCTATATCTATAGGATATATCCTGTATCTCAGGGACAGCAGTTAACAGCACAACTCAGAATAGAAGCTCCAGTGTGAACCCCAACCTAAGTCTGAGGTAGAAGTAGAATTAACTGACTAGAGTGGATGAGTGGAGTTGGTCTTTATTATTAGTGATCTGAATTTTTTTTATTAAATACAATCACAACCATTCATGTAAGGTGCCAAATCTTGTGCTAAGCCCTTTACATAGAATTTCCTCATTACTGATTATGTACTTGAAGCTCTAAGAAGTAGATCACACATAAGAAGCAAAGCCAAGAGTTGAACCCAAGCTCTCCGAGTCCAAGGCCAAGATCTTAATCTCATATGTAAATAGGTAGGTAAAAATTTTAAAACTCAGGAGTTCAAGGCTGCAATGTGTTATGATCTTGCCACTACACTCCAGCCTAGGCAACAGAGTGAAACCATGTCTCTAAAAAAACAAAAACAAAACCATACCATATTCTATCCCTTAATTCACTCTAATAACCAGAAAACTAAATGGTCAATTTCAAACAGACAATTTCAAAAGAAGTACAAATGACTCTGAATGTCAGAGAAGCTGTTGAATCTGTATTAATCAGGAAAACACAAATTGAAACAGCAATTTATTATCTGTTTTACCATCCATTATATTTGGATGTAAGTGTTAAAAACATTAACAATATCTGTTTTGGGTGAAGATGCTGATCTTCCTATTTCCTGTTATTTTCAGGAGATTTTGGAGAGGTGTCTGTCTCCCCTTGTCCTGGCAGCCTGGGATACTGTTATCACATTTCCCTCACTCTGATAACACAGAAAATCCCATGGCTACGCCTCTATGTGTGTTCTAAGTTGAAGGAAGATATGTCTGAGTTCCCTTTCTACGAATTAGAAGCCACTAGCAACCTCTACTCCTTCATTGTGACAAAGTAGCAATGGGGTTTCAAGGTCGGACTTACCTGACATTTATTCCAGTTCCAAGACTACCACATGCACCAGGGAAGAGCTCTGCTGTCCTCTCAGCAGGCACCTGTGCTGCAACCCTGCCTCTGAGGTCACTTCTTTTTCACATTCCTTTCTATGGATTTTGCAAGGCCCATTCCTTGCTGCTTAATCTCACTTCCTCTGACTTAACCCATTTCCTGTCTAGTACCTGTCTGCTCCACCCTTCCTCTGGCACTCAGTGTCCTTGTCTGCCTTATTTATAGTGTCTGCAAGATCTTCCTTTTCCCCTCCAAGCTTTCCTGGCCACCCCTGTTCCTGAAGACCTGAACACCCTAGTTTCCCAACTTTGGGAATTCAACAACCAGTAAATTTTTTATAAAATGTAGAGAATTGTCAGAAAACTGCCAAGTGTCAATGTTGCCAAGTTGGCCCATCAAAAACAAGAAATACCATCTATCATCACTCTCATTTTGTGAACAAAAGTCATTTTAAGTTTAAAAATGAGGAAAGATCATAATCTCAGACAATAAAAGTGTTTCTCAAAGAATACCAATCAAACAACTTTGGGTGGAGGGGAACCCTGATGTGGGGGAGGGACCGATGACTAGAAGAAGCTGATGTATTAGAAAACAGTCTGCCTGTCCAGCACAGGGATCCTCATGGAAGTCAAAGCAAAACCACTTTTTGCAGCCCATCCCCACCTCCTCTCCCATCTCAAGGTCCCTTGTATGAGTTCCTCATCTGCTTATGCTAAAGGATCACATTACCTGCTCATCTTTCTCAGAAAACACAGTGCATCAACAGCTGCTGGCAAGCCACAGTGGAAATGCCAGCAAAATGAAGCTCACTCATGTCTGGAGTATGCTGCCCTCCATCCAGAGACACTACATAGACCCCTCATTGTGTTCTATAGCTTAGGGTACTTTAAGCCCCTCCCAAAGAGTAGAGTTTTTGACATGCAGAGAGGCTGTGGAGGTGTGGAGGAAAAGCCTCAGCAGAAGTATTAGGGTGAAAATAGACAGTGGTGTCCCTATAGTGCTCATTTCATCAAGGACACGTAACTGTCCATAGAAAGGATTTTAGGCCAATCACTGGTGCTTCAGTGTAAGATTTTAAATCCAAAGCATTCTAATTATGGAGAATTTTTTTAGGTGAACATAGTTCTTGAAATGCAGCTCTTTTCTTATTAATCAAGTAAACTTTATTATTCACTTTGATTACACGTCAAAAATGTGTTCCAAAATCACAAGCTTAAGTGACTAAATGACTTTTTTTGTTTTTATTAAATGCCTAGGTTCTAAGGTGTCAACTACTAGGTTCCAAGGTTTCAGTCCTCTCTCGGTATCAGTGGAGGATTAGTTTCAGTACTCCCCACAGATACCAAAATTCGAGGATGCTCAAGTCCCTGATATAAAATGACATAGTATTTGCATATAACCTATGTACATTCTCTCATAATCTTTAAATCATCTCTAGATTAGTTATAATATTAATACAACATAAATGTTATGTAAGTAGCTATTATACTGTACTACTTAGGGGATAATGACAAGAAAAAAAATCTGTACATATTCAGCACAGATCCAATTATTTTTCCAAATATTTTCAATCTGCATTTGGTTGAATCCATGAATGTGGAACTCGCAGATGTGCTAGCAGATTTTGACCTGCATGTGCTAGCCGTAGAAATATCCTCGCCCTCTGACTCAGGGCATCAAATCTTACACTTCTTATCAGGAAACAGTGAAAGGAAATGGAAGGAACAGAGATAGGACCATGGCCAAAAGGGCCTGAGTTATGAAAAGAAATTGGTCAACTTGGTCTACACGAGGATATCTGGGAAGGACAAACTGCACAGATGTCCCACTTCTCCACGCGCCAAATAAATATTAATGGTGGTGTATTTGCTCCACTAACATTTGGTAGCAGAGGCAGTGTCTTGCCCCAGGCTTATTGCTAAATAATACAGAAGCTAGAAGGAAATGTAACAAGGAAGTTGGGAATGTGAAACATGTGGTGAGATCAGGACACACACACCCACATGCCCACACAGCACATGACTATGTGGTTTCTTCTATCACTGTGAACACAACTGCCATTTCTGTCACCATCATTAATTAGAATGAAAATTCTTAAAACTTGCTGCACCATTCATCTGTAGAGCTAAGTAGGATTATTCCGGGCTTTCAGCCCAAGTTTTCTAAAAGTCTAGCTGATTAAAAGGCATTAACATTTGTGTTTTGCCAACACTGATTATACTGATTGCTGGCAAGTGTTTATGTGATAACCAAGACCTAACAGGAGAGATGCAGAAAAACACAGTGAGCATAACACTTGTGTATAAGGGATACCCACCAGTTGCTGAAGTAATTGCTTCTTCCTTGCAAAGGAAGAAAGTTGCCTCATTGTGGTCTTCAAGGCACCATCTAGGGCTAACATTTTATGACTTTGATGAACAGAAAACTTTTCAGAAGGCATCTGCTGCATAATGTGAGATAAAAATGCTTCAAAGGCTAGTTACCCATTTTATGTACTCCATACTCTATTTTTACCTCTTTTCCTTCTGTTTCTTACCACGTATTCACTTTTCACTAAAATTGCTAATCAAAGAGGAGACAAAAAGAAGTTTGATTAAGTCAGATTGGATGAGATAGAAAGTTGAAGTTCTGAGATTATGCACAGAATTCTCCCACATGTTTAAATTCTCTGAAATATGTCTTTCTTCGGTGGCATTGAACAGGAAGAGTTAGCTGTGATTTGAACCTTAGCAAGCTTAAAGATTGATTGTAAAAGCACCTCTAAAGGAGAATGCTGGCAGAAAATACAATGAACTTCTGCTAGAGACTTCAACACAGCTGAGAATCTGTAAATTTGTGCTATTTGTGATAAGAATTTAAGCAACCAGAAGTCTTTTGTTTTTTGAAAATGAAACAAAACAAAAAGCAGCGACTTGCAAGTATACAGGAAGCTTATCTCCTTCAGTTCAGGCGCATTTGTTTGCCAACTAAGGGTTACTTTTCACAAATGTAAAGTCAAGTCAACAACTTTCTTGGCATTTATGACACTATATGTAAAAGGGCCTGTGAAATATGAAATGAACTTTTCAGGTTTTGAAATTGATACACCAAGGTTAGGAAAATAAACCATTTGATGAGTGTTTTGCTGGCTCATTTAAACTACATTCCTAATCATAACTCTTGATTTCCCAAGCAAGGAAACAGAAAGAGAAAGAGAACACAGTGTGTTCCGAACAGAACTGAGTGCTCCTTGCATGACTTAGGAGTTAAATCCACATGAAACATTTATGCTTACCATTACTTACCACTCCCATCATTACTATTATTAATGTTTTACATTAGAATTAAGTAGTTTCCAAAGTGCTTTCATATATTTTTTCTCATTTTTACATGACTTGCCAATCCTGTGATGTAGATTAAACAGGAAGTATTCAGATATATTAAGTAATTCAGCATCCATCACCATTATCATCATCATCATCATTTAATGAGCACTTACTATTTGCTGGGCCCTGCACTAAATAAATGTCTTATGTGAATCATCTCATTTAATCTTCACAACAATCTATGCAACTGGCATTATTATTGTCTGTGTTTTATAGATGAGGAAACATGGTTGATTGGGAGCTGAAATCTAGAGCTTATGAGACCAATTTCAGTGTTTTCTCCATATTGTTTTAATAACAGAGTTTAAAAAGAACAAAGAGAATCCTAAAGTTTCCAGTTCATTTCATATCAGTTTCTTTTAGACATAAATAAGACAAGAAAGAGACCATGAAAAGAAGGTTAAATTTTCAGCCTCTTCCCAAAATAAATACTTACAAAAATGCAATAGACAAAAATGTTTGCCATATCTTTTGGAATTTTGTAAATTGCAATAAACTTGCAATTCCACTATATTTGTAGCTAAATGCAAAATTCTACTTTTAATCCTACTACTGACCAAACAATGTCTTTTTTTTTTTTTTTTAAGTCTTTGTTAAAAAGACTGACAGTGTGGTGTAGCCTACCATGACTGATAAAGCTCTTGAGCTTCCAAACCAGCCTAGTTGCAACTTGGTTGTCTTTAACTAGGTCAGATACAATTTCCACTCAGCAAGTCTTTAATGAGTGTCTACTACATGCTTGGTGTCAGGAGATGTGGAAGTAAACAGAACACTTGTTTTTTCTGCTCTTCTGAAGCTTATAATGAGACCAAGACACATATACGAGATTAATTATAGTGTAGTTTTACAACAGAAGATCCTTGTCTTGGGACTTACAGGAGGCTTCCCTGAAAAAAAAAATGGCATTCAGATGAAACCTGAAGGAATGCCATTAGTTAGTCTAATGGAGAAATGGCATGAGAACTAGGAGACATTCACAAACTTAAGCAAAATTTGCATCCCCCATGAGATGAAGGAGGTTTCCATAACCTGCTACAGGGTAGAGGTTTTGGAAGAGAAGAGGTTAATATATAAAAAGTCAATCTTTAAAATATTTTCCTTTCTTGGTCAAGAATTCTCACTGTGAAGAAGCTGGTTTATAACTACCTATTCTGGAAGGAGGATGAAAGCAACACACTACTGATTATATCTTAGCTAATTAGAATAATTGTTTCATCAGCATCAGGGAAAAAAAGTAGGGTATGCATTTAAAAGTGCATAAGACAAGAAAGTACAGATTGAAAAAACTGATTGGAGAAGGAATAAAAAAAGAGAAAAGGGAGGAATACTCTAAGTTAAATAGAATTATAGTAAGAAAAAATAAAATTTTTACTATGATGAGTTCTCAATTACCTGAATGTGGCTGGAATAATTCACAACATATCATTCCATATTCATTTATACTGCACTTGGGACTACAAGGGAAGATTATATATTTGAGCAGATTCACTTTCCTATGTTCTGCTTAAGTTGGTTAAGACTATGGATGGGAAGCAAAAATACAGTAGAATCTTTGATTATTTTCCCTTCCCTTTGAATGTGAGTTCCCAATTCACTTTAAAAATTATGCATTTGTTTTGGATTGCTAAGGACACCAACTGACAGAATAAGAAAGCAGCCCATTGAGTGCCAGGAAAGGAAGAAACTGATAGCTTTCCAAAAGTAATTCATGCACTGAATAACCTCTGTTTGTCCACCTGTATACACACATCAATCTTTTCCACCTTGCTCTGTGCTCCAAAGATTGACCTGCTTCAAGGAGCTCCCTGAGCTTTCAATTGAGTGTGGTCAATGGGAAACACCAGTAGGAGAAAAGAAAATGAGAGACTTAAGAGATTGATGTACTCCACCATCCCTGGGTGGTTTCCACTAAGGCTGCTCACACCCTTGAAAACAGCCCTTCATTAATGTCTCCTTAATGGCCTAAGTTTAATGTGCCATCTCTTTCCTCACCCCAAAAAATGGAAAAAGAAGTGCAATGCAAGGTTAAGGCAATGATGATAGATAAAGAAAAGGTATATTTATGATACAGTATGTTAGATTAAGAAACCCATTTGAAAACATCTTTGAGATATGTCCATTGTTTTCCTCTCATACCAAGAAGAGAGAGAACACCACATTAAAAGCAAGTGAAAAAAGAGACAGCCAAACTATTTTGGACAGTGATTCACAATAACCCCTGAGGGATAGGGCATTTGGAGGAACTATTTGGGAGGAGTTGAAGATAAGCACGTTGAACATTTCTGTAGCCTTTAAAAACAATAGTGCCTTCTAAATACTTACCTATGCAAATCTCCAGTGCCCTTTTCCCTCTTTGCCCAGGCTTAAGGAAACTAAGCCAAGATGACTTCAGTGGCCTCATTCTGACCTTCTTTCTACAAGTGTATATTTTATAAGAATAGCTACCAATTTAGTAACCTTTTGCATAAGTAAGTATCAAGTTACAGACCTCAGTCTGCTGATGGTATAATGAGGAAAGAATAACTTCTTATCTCTTTACAACCACTGTGGTAAAGTTCTATGGGCTTTGTCTCAGTTGCATACATTTTAAAAATTCAATTTAGCTAGATGATAAATACTAATAAGTGAATCTCTCTCTAATAGGTTTAAATCAATCATCAAATGTTTATTAACCACCTCTGCATCTTAGAGGGAAAAAAAGATGTTATATTTCTTGGGGTAAAGCTGCTTATTTTAATGTCTGCCATCTTCCTGTGTTACTCCTTAAATAACAATGACAGCTAAATTATTTTTTCTCAGCCCGAGAATAATGCGTTGGGCTTCCTTTTTAATGACAACAATCTTTTTGTTGCCAAATGCTTCATGTCTTAAATAATGGCTTGAATCTTGGCTGCAATTACAAGATAAGCTTTTTTCTCATAACCTTTTCACAATAGATTTTCATCATCTCCTTTATAAAGAGAATTAAAATTTGCATTTAACTTTAAGCTCTTGTATCTAAAATTGGACACACCACTGGCACATTTAGACAGTATTTGTAGAGGAACAGAGTTTGCTTTAGAAGTTTTCATTTAATTTTATCTCTAAAGGAAAAGAGAAGGAAAAATCTAATTGAAGTTAATAAAGAATCAATGGAGGTTGAGTGGCAAAGTGGCAGAGTAACTTAAAAGTCAAGACAATAAATATATTTCTATTAAGTACAGTGTGCTAAGTCCCAAATATTGCCAAAACAATCTATTTACCTTACAACATTTCTCAGTAACATCTGAGATTCAGATAATATGGCTATACATGGATTTGATGTATAACAGAATGCATGCTGCCAGACAATAAAGGCCACCATACGTATGAATTTGACACAGTGAGTGATATCTTCATTGCTCTGAATAAACCTCACAACAATAGCCATGGTCTAATAAAATCAAGATGTACCTAGGAATTAGCGAGAAACTCCTTTCAGGCAAAGTTGTCAGTTCAGTTTTTCCAGAACCCAAGCTGGGACTCTGTATAACCTGAGAGTAAACATCCCTCAGGCCAGGACTTGAGAAATACCAAACTCTAAACTTGTGGAGAAGTGTCTATTCCTGATCCGGTGTTCCAGCTCCCTGGCTTGCTCTAAATGTCTCCTTCCTTCAGTATTAGGCAAGTATTGCCAGCTTTTATGGTAGGTGGGATTTGCCCATATTACAGTCTCAAATCAGAGAAAACATTCAAAACTAAATGAGACAATGGCTAATTCAAAGGCAACATCTGTGGGAAATATGGTTGCAAACTAAGAAGGCAAGTTGTCTATCAGGAGACAAGTGATTCATAAATGTTTCTGGCAGGCACTCACACAGATGGAGTTGTACACACATGCTATTTTTTCCCACTAAGATTTCTGCCTAACACAGGGTAAGTGATTGCAGGCCTGAGTGAATATGCATTGCAATCTGAAGCAAATGTAATGGACTTTCTGATCAAAGTACAATTGAATCTCTTTCCATGTGGAATTCACAACTCTGGCTTCTTCCTTTCAGTAGGCAACTTGGGGAGATTCTCCACTGAAATGTTTGTGCAGGTGCAAATATTGTGACTTCCCTCCTGGAGGGGATTTCAACCTTGACAGGATATAGAGGAAAGAAAAGTCCTGTGCTTATTTCCCAGGGGCTCTAGAAAAACAAATGCCATAAGTCCTGTTTGGGCCTAGGGTTGAGAGATAGAGATGGTCTCTAATGTGAAAACACCACACACACACAATTTGAGAATGGTAGAATTGAGGTCTTAAAAGTTCACAGTCCCAGCACTTTGGGAGGCTGAGGTGGGTGGATCACAAGGTCAGGAGATTGAGACCATCTTGGCTAACTTGGTGAAACTCCGTCTCTATTAAAAATACAAAAAATTAGCTGGGCGTGGTGGCGGGCGCCTGTAGTCCCAGCTACTTGGGAAGCTGAGGCAGCAGAATGGCGTGAACCCAGGAGGCGGAGCTTGCAGTGAGCCAAGATCGCGCCACTGCACTCCAGCCTGGGTCACAGAGCAAGACTCCATCTCAAAAATAAAATAAGTTCACAGACCAAACTTCTCGTTGTACAGAAACTGAGATCCAAGAAAGTCAAATGATTCATAATTAGTCAATGATGGAACCAGGATTAGAACCCAGTTGTCTTGATTCCTCTTGATTCCAAGTTTAGTAAGCTTTTTCCCCATTATGGCATTGAGGTTTTCTTCATTCATCAATTCATTGTCCACCATATGGCAAGCTGTATTCTGAGTTCTGGACAAAGAACAAGGAACAAGACAGACAAAAGTTCTGCTTCAATTAGTTTACATTCTTGTAGAAGAGATGAACAAAATTTAGATCAAAAAATAGATAATATCATGTCAGGTGAGTAAATGCTGCAAGGAGAATAAATGAAGGTCAAGGGATAGAGAATGATGAGGGGATGCTATACAAAAGAGATTAATCACCCTGGGCATGGTGGCTCATGTCTGTGATCTCAACACTTTGGGAGACTGAAGTGGGAGAATTTCTTGTGGCCAGAAGTTTGAGACTTGCCTGACCAACATAGTAAGACCCCATCTCTATAAATAAAAAATTAGGTAGATGGAGTGACAGGCACCTGTAGGACCAGCTACTCAGGAAGGTGAACTGGGATCATCACTCAAACTGGGTAATCGAGGCTGCAATGAGCTATGATAGCTCCACTGTACTCCAGCCTGGGTGAGAGAACAAGATTCTGTGTCTAAAAAAAAGAGAGAGGTGGGGGTTAATCAAAGGAACTGTCTCCAAGTGATATTTAAGCAGAGTCTGAATGAAGTAAGGGTGCAAGCCACACAAACAATGTGGAAAGAACTTTCTCACTGAGAGAACAATATGTGCAAAGTCCAGGAAGCTGAAATGAGCTTAGTGTGTTTTTGTATGGCTGTCATGGAATAAATGAAGGTAGGAGGAGTGAAGAGGAGGGCAGAGAGGCCACTAGAGGGCTTTCAGCAGGAAAACAATGACCTTATTCAGCTTTTTATAAGATTATTCTGGCTGTTACACGGAGAATGGGGGAAAGAATAAGAGGAGATCCAAGAGGCCAATGAGAAAACATCTCCCTAAAGCAGAACTTAAGTTCTTTGAGAGAAGGGGTTTTTATTTGACTTACTCATTGCTGCAAAATTAGCACCAAGAATAGTGCCTGATACTCTACTGGCACCTTCTAAGTCTTTGCTGAATAAATGGAAACCTAAGAGGTGGAGCTAAGGAGAAAGCTGATAGTGGCTTGGAAGAGGATAGTAGCAGTAAAAACAATAAGATATTTTTGGATGGAAGTATGTTTAGAAAGTAGAAGTGACAAGAACAGTTTCAAGATTAAATGTGAACATTTTGTAAGAGAGAACTTAAGATTGACTCCTAGGTTTATGGTCTAAGCCCAACAGGTGAATAGCATTGACTTCTCAGGTCAGTAGGAGAAATTAAGAATTCTGTCTTGATCATGTTACATTTGAGCTATATACTGCTCTTTAAAATGAAAATATTGAGTAAGAAGTTGAATTAAAATGTCTGGAGCTCAGAGGAGAGATTCAGATTGGAGACATAAGTGGATAGTATTTAAAATCATTGAACATAATAAGATGACCCAAAGAATAAGTGTGATGGGAAATTCATAAAGTCCAAGAAACTCTTGTCATTCCAACACTTACAGGTCAGTAATGAAAGGACCAACAAAGGATTTTTGATTAACACAAAATGATACAAATAAAGAAGCCTGAAAAAAGAAACACCAAAAATTGTGGTGTGCTAGAAGTCAAGTGATGAAAGTGCATTTTTAAAAGGAGTGGTAAACACTTTCAGTTGCTCCCAAAAGGTCAAGATGAAGACTGAGAATTGACCACAGAATCTGGGAACACCTAGAGCACTGATATTCAGTTTTCATGGCATGATGAGGACAAACCTCACTAAGTGAGTTCAAGAGGAATGAAAGGAAAAATAAAAGGGGAGACAATAACAGCAGGCAGGCAATCTTTGCAGAAATTTTGCCTCATAGAAAGGGAGTAAAGAAATGGAGAAACAGCTGGAAAATAACAAGGAGACCAAAGGAGGGTTTCATGGGCTTTTTTTTTTTTTTTTTTTTTTTTTTTTAAGTGCAAGACATGACAGCATGTTTATATGCTGATAGGAAGATCCAGTAGAACTGAAGGAATTCATTTTGGAAAGAAACGGGCAAGAGAAAAATCTAGGTTAGACAACAGAAAACAAGATCCAGCGCACAAGTGGAGGACTTAACCGTAGAACAGAGTAGACACAGTACATTTGAAAGGGACTAAAGGTACAATATACTGGTACAGATATTATTCGGTGGTAGAAAAGAAAGTCCTTTTCTACTTGCTTCTTTTTCTCCAGTGATAGGGAACTTCAAAAAGCCCATGGACATGGAATTGAAAGATAAAAAATATGAAGTATTTCTTACCATAAGCCCCATCAAGTTCAAGACACTTTTGTAAGCAATGAAATCAGCCATCGGTCTATCACTAAAGAACTGAAAGTCTTGGGAATTTAACCTTGTCACTGGAGACGTTTTTACACTATTCACTGGGGGAAAAAAAAAAAAAAAAAAAAACTGGGCGCCTTTTATAGACTTTTCTTTGTTTGTTTTTTGTTTTGTTTTGTTTTGCTTGTTTGCTTGTTTTGAGACCGGAGTCTCACTCTGTCGCCCAGGCTGGAGTGCAGTGGTACCATCTCGGCTCACTGCAAGCTCCGCCTCCCGGGCTCACGCCATTCTCCTGCCTCAGCCTCCCGAGTAGCTGGGACTACAGGCGCCTGCTACTTTGTGTGTGTGTGTGTGTGTGTGTGTGTGTGTGTATTTTTAGTAGAGATGGGGTTTCACCGTGTTAGCCAGGATGGTCTCCATCTCCTAACCTCGTCATCCCCCTGCCTCAGCCTCCCAAAGTGCTGGGACTACAGGCCTGAGCCACCGCGCCCGGCCCTACAGATTTTTTAAGACTGAGAAACAAAAAGAAGTTAGAAGGAGCCAAATTAGGATGGTAATGATGTCCCATTTAAATTCCAAAACTGTTATTGTTTGATGAGAGGAATGAGCAGGAGCACTCTCATGGAGGAGAAGGACTCTCTGGTGAAGCTTTCCCAGGCATTTTTCTGCAAAGCTTTGACTAATATTCTCAAAACACTCTAATAATGTTATCATTCTTTGGCATTCCAGAAAGTCAACAAGCAAAATATCTTAAGCATCCCAAAAAAAACTGTTTCCATGACCTTGGTTCTTGAATGGTCCATTTTTGCTTTGACTGAACCAATTCCACTGCTTAGTAGCCATTGCTTTGATTGTACTTTGTATTCAGGATCATATTAGTGAAGCCATTTTCAACTTCCTGTTAACAATTCTTCAAAGAACTTCTTCAGGATCTTAATCTCACTGGTGTAAAATTTCCATCAAAAGCTTCACTCTTGTTTGCAGCTGATCTGGGTGCAATGATTTTGACCCTAGTTGAGTACAAAGTTTGCTCAACTTTAATTTTTCCATCAGAATTGTGTAAGCTGGACCAGTTGAGATGTCTATGGTGTTGAAAATTGTTTCTGCTGTTAATCCTCAATCCTCTTCAATTTGTGCAAATGAGATTAATTTTCTCCTCACAAATTG
The DNA here is from genome assembly GCF_002776525.5 of Piliocolobus tephrosceles. Taxonomy (NCBI): domain Eukaryota; kingdom Metazoa; phylum Chordata; class Mammalia; order Primates; family Cercopithecidae; genus Piliocolobus; species Piliocolobus tephrosceles. Next base: position 8,174,182 of record NC_045435.1, on the reverse strand, counting down.
ATGAGGTTGGTTTGCCACCATGGGCTTCATCTTCAGCATTGTCTCATCCTTTCTTAAAATGAGATATCCATTTTTAAACTGCTGATTTCTTTGGGGTTTTTTCCCCATAAATTTTTCTTATAAAGCATCAATAATTTCATCATTCTTTTACACAAGCTTCACCATAAATTTGTTGTTCTGACTTCAATTTTAGCAGGATTCATATTACACTGACAGGAGCTCTTTTTAAACTGATTTCTTATCCTTGTTAGTGTCTTAAACTAGATTCCATTCAGTCATGTTATAATAAGTTAGTACAAGTTTATTTTGGTCCAAACTTTTGAAATCATCCATAGTTTTTTTGTAATATGCATTCCCCATGAACATTTGAAGACTCATTGAAAAACAAGAAAGGTCATCAACTGAGAACAATGGGAAGGAAAGAGTATCTGAGATCTGAAGAAAAGGGAGAAAGTGAGAAAATGTATAGGACATTGATTTCTGGCAAGGAACTCTATGTAGCAGCAGCAGAGAGTGAAATAGCATTGGAAAACATCAAACACAGTCATTAAGTGACCAACCATTCTGTGGAGCCAGGTGTGCACATATAAGGGCTACAGGTGGCTCCAAATAAGAAAAAAAAAAAAGGAAAAAGAAAAAGAAAAAAGAGGCAGGGGTTGTTTTAGACAATTTCTACCTACTTCAAATCCAGCTGCAAAGCTTGTAGAAGAAAGGAAATAACTAAAATCAGAAAAGAACTAAATGAAATTGAGACCCAAAAGTCCGTTAAAAAGATCAATAAAATCAAGAGTTGGTTCTTTGAAAGAATAAGCAAAATTGATAGATCACTAGCTGGATTAACAGACATGATCCAAATAAGCACAACCAGAAATAAAAAAGATGATATTACAACTGATCCCACAGAAATATAACAGATCCTCAGAGACTGTTATAAACATCTCTATGCACACACATTAGACAACCTAGAGGAATTGATAAATTTCTGGAAATACATAAACTCCCAAGATTGAATCAGGAGGAAAGTGGACAGAGACTAATAATAAGTTTAAAAATGGAATCAGTAATAAATCCATCAACCAAAAAGAGCCCTGAACCAGATGGATTCACAGCCAAATTCTACCAGACATAGAAATAGCAAGTGACACCAATCCTACTGAAAAATTGAGGAGGGGTTTGTTCCTAACTCATTCTATGAAGCCAGCATCAGCCTGATATCAAAATCTGGAAGAGACACAATGAACCAAGAAAACTTCAGGCCGATATCCTTGATGAACATGAACATAAACATTCTTAACAAAATACTAGCAAACAAAATTCATGAACACATCAAAAAGTGAATTCATCTTAATAAGGAAGGCTTTATTTCTGGGATGCAAGGTCAGTTCAACATATGCAATCAATAAATGTGATTCACCACATCAAATAATTGAAACCAAAAACCATATGATCGTTAGAGTAGGTGCAGAAAAAGCCTTCAATAAAATCCAATATCCCTCATGATAAAAACCCTCAACAGACTAGGCATCAAAGGAACATACCTCAAAATATTAAGAGCCATCTATGAAAAACCCACAGCCAACATCATGCTGAATGAGCAAAACCTGGAATCCTCCCCTTGAGAACTGGAACAAGACAAGAATGTCCACTGTCACCACTTTTGTTCAACATAGTAATAGAAGTCCTAGCCATGGCCGGGCACAGTGGCTTATGCCTGTAATCCCAGCACTTTGGGAGGCAGAGGTAGGCAGATCACCTGAAGTCAGGAGTTCAATACCAGCCTGGCCAACATGACAAAACCCCTTCTCTACTAAAAATACAAAAATTAGCTGGGCATGGTGGCTTGTGCTCATAATCCCAGCTACTCGGGAGGCTGAGGCAGGAGAATTGCCTGAACC
>NC_045435.1:8042322-8171887 GCF_002776525.5 Piliocolobus tephrosceles | reverse complement strand
GGAAGGAAGGAAGGAAGGAAGGAAGGAAGGAAGGAAGGAAGGAAGGAAGGAAGGAAGGAAGGGGAAGTCCTAGCCAGAGCAATCAGGCATCAGGGAAAAGAAGTCAAATTGTCTCTTTTTGCCAATCTTATGATTCAATACATAGAAAATCTTAAAGACACAAATAAAGGGCTCCTGGAACTGATAAATGACACAAAGTTTCAGGATACAAAATCAATGTACAAAAATCAGTAACATTTTTATGCGTCAGTAGTGTTCTAGCTGAGAACAAAATCAAGAACACAATCCCATTTTCAACAGCCACAAAAAAAATTAAATACTGGCCGGGTGCAGTGGCTTACACCTGTTATCCTAGCACTTTGGGAGGCTGTGGCAGGTGGATCACCTGAGGTCCGGAGTTTGAGACCAGCCTGACCAACATGGTGAAACCCTGTCTCTACTAAAAATGCAAAAATTAGCCAGGCATGGTGGTGGGTGCCTGTAATCCCAGCTACTCGGAGAGGTGAGGAAGGAGAATCTCTTGAACCCGGGAGGTGGAGGTTGCAGTGAGCTGAGATTGCACCACTGCACTCCAGCCTGGGTGACAGAGCGAGACTTCGTCTCAAGAAAAAAAAAAAGTGTAACTCTTATTTTATTTTGCTATCTCCTACCTTATATCCTTTTAGTGGCTTTTCATTGCATCTAGGGTAAAAATTTAGATCATTACTGTTACTATAGTCAACGAAACTATTGAGTTTTGTCTGGCCTCTGTCTATAGCCAGTGAGGTTGCAGTGAGCCAAGATCATGCCATTGCACTCCAGCCTAAGCAACAAGTGAAGAAGAAAAAAAGAAAATTAAATACCTAAGAATTTATCTAACAAAGGGGGTGAAAGATCTCTACAATGAGAACTACAAAACACTACTGAAAGAAATCAGAGATGACACAAATAAAATGGAAAAATATTCCATGCTCGTGGATTGGAAGAATTAATGCCACTAAAATGGCCATATTGCCCAATGCAATTTGCAGATTCAACACTATTCCTATAAAAATACCAATGTCATTTTTCACAAAATAAGAAAAACATATTCTAAAATTAATTGAAAATGAAAACAGCCAAAGCAATTTTAAGCAAAAAGAACAAAGTCTGAGGCATCACATTGCCTGACTTCAAACTATACTACAAGGCTACAGTAATCAAAACACTATGGTACTAGGGAAAAAAAAAGACATATAGACCAGTGGAACAGAATAGATAACCCAGAAATAACCTTGCACACCTACAACCATCTGATCTTTGACAAAATCAACAAAAGCAACCAATGAGGAAAGGACCCCCATTCAATAAATGGTGTTGGAATAACAGGCTAGTCATATGCAGAAGAATGAAACTGGACTGCTACCTCTCCCCATATACAAAAATTACTCAAGATGTATTAAAGATTTAAATGTAAAACCTAAAACTGTAAAAATCCTAGAAGAAAGCCCAGGAAATATCCTTTTTGACATAGGTTTTGGGAAATAATTTATGACTGTCTCCAAAAACAATTGCAACAAAAACAAAAATTAACAAATGGGACCTAATTAAACTAAACAGCTTCTGCACAGCAAAAGATATTACCAACAGAGTAAACAGACAGCCTACACAATGGGAGAAAATATTCACAAACTATGCATCTGACAAAGTTCTTATATCCAGAATCTATGTGGCATTTAAACAAATCCACAAACAAAACCAAAAAAATCCAACAATAAATGGGCAAAGGACATGAACAGACACTTCTGAAAAGAAGACATATATGTGGCCAGTAAACATGAAAAATTACTCAACATCACTAATCATCAGAGAAATGCCAATCAAAACCACAATGAGATACTATCTCACACCAGTCAGGAGTGGTGATTATTAAACAACAAATGCTGGTGAGGCTGTGGAGAAAAGGATATGCTTACAAATTGTTAGTGGAAATGTAAACTAGTTCAGTCCCTGTGGAAAGCAATTTGGAGATTTCTCAAAGAACTTAAAACAGAACTAGCATTCAACCAAGCAATCCCACTACTGAGTATATATCCAAAGGAAAATAATTCATCCTGTCAAAAAGACACATATATGTGTATGTTCATTGTAGCACTATTCACTAGCAAAGACACAGAATCAACCTAAGTGCTCATTAACAATCGATTGGACAAACAAAATATGGTACATATATACCATGGAATACTATGCAACCATAAAAAAGAATGAAATCATGTTCTTTGCAGCAATATGGATGGAGTTGGAGGCCATTATCCTAAGCAAGCTAACCTAAGAGCAGAAAACCAAATACCACACATTGTCACTTAAAAATGGGAGCTAAACTCTGAATACACATGAATGTAAAGAAGGGAACAACAGATACTGGGACACCAGATCAGGGAGGGAGGGAGGAAGGTATAAACTGAAGAACCACCTGTTGGGTACTATACTTACTGCCTGGGTGATGGGATCATTGGGACTCCACACCTCAACATCACTTAATTTACTATGCAACAAACCTGTATATGTATCCTTTAATCTATAAATAAAAATTGAAATTATAAAAAAAGAAAGAGAACTTCAAGATGGAATAGATAAATCTTGTTCTTTATGGATATGAAAATATTAAAAAGTAATAAAATATTTTTTTCTGAATAAAGGAGGAAAACATTTGTCACCTGAAAATATTAGTTCTTTCATTTGAATAGCTCATAATGAAAAAATATAGTCACACTCTAAGTCAGCAATCACACTGACTCTGTAAGGATCCATAAAGTAGGATCCATGAATATTATGACATTTAATTACACAGTAAGGCATTCTGTACAGGAAAGATTAATAATGTAAGTTAATTACCTAAGAACAATAATAGTAATAATTACAGAATTATGTTTTCCTTCAGTGTGCTTAAGAGTGTAATAATTGGAAAGACTTATTTAATCTGAATAGTTCTATTATTTATTCTCTTATGGTGGTTTTTATTTTTAGATGCTTGCTTTCTTTTTATGGAAGGTTTTAATTAATTCATTTTACTATTTTATTAATCTTTCTCTTAATTACAGTTTTAGATAACAGTGAGATTCAAATCTTTGAGTAGTTTAGGGTTTCCTTTTTCCTTTAACACTTCTAAAGCACACAAATTCCAACATGAAAGATCCAAAAAAAGCAATATTAAAAAAACAGTTTAGCAAGCTTGGAATTTCTTTGGGTTAAAGGAATCATAACACTGTTATTTTCAAACTGGGTTCTTGCATCACTTTGTTGGGAAAGAGTATGTACAAAACATGCACTTAACACAAATACACACACACAGAGCTTTATTTCAAACTCTAATTTAGGGAAAGTCTTTGCATGGCGTTTAGATTTCATTGCAAGGAAATGTTCTCATAATTAATTTTTTTGTTTTTATTTGAATTTAAAATGAACTTTCTTTTTGAAATATCTTGCATTTTGCTAATTTGGGTGTTGAACAGAATATTTTCAAAGTGATTCATTCAACATATTCTTCTAAGTTAAAACCCTTCTGACTTTCAAAAACATTCTTCTTTATTTTTTTCATAAACTCCTCTTACATATTTTGCTTAGCTACATTCACATTGAGTTTCTGGAAGAATGTCACTGTGAACACAAGATGCACCTGCATATGCCCATTTGGATTTCTTCGTGTGAAGCAGAAGCCCTCTGGCCCCATCAGTCAAGACCACAGCTACATGGCTACTTTTTTGAATGAGCTGAACTCAGAAGAAAGGAAAGACAAAAGGGTCCTTGCTCTACAGTGTTCATTCCTGCTACAATCAGTCCCTTCTATCTATGTTTCTGTACCCAAGTAACTGCATAATCTGAGGGCTGAGCACAAGGGCTAAGTAAGATAAAGGCTTGGGAGCCTAGGAGTTACAGAAAAGGGCCTGGATTGGAACAATTAGCCAGACTAAGGTCATGTAATGTCAAAAGTTCAGTCTTTGAAGTTAGACCTATATTTAAGATCTAGCCACACAATTTAGTGGGTGTTTAGTCTCCAAAAAGGTGCTTAGTTTCTCTGACCTGAACTATACAATGGGGATAATAATGGCCCTACCTCAAAGACTTGTAAGGATTAAAAGATATGATGATGTTAGGTGCTGTACAGTTTGAATGTTTGTCCCCTTCAAAACTCATGTTTCAATTTAATTGCCACTGTAACAGTATTAAGAGGTGGGACTTTTAAGAGGTGATAAGGCCATGAGGGCTTCACTCTCATGGGTGGGGTTGGTGCCTCTTGGCCTCTCTTGCTCTTCTACCTTCCACTATGGGGTGACAAAGCAAGAAGTCCCTTGTCTAATGCCAGTCCCTCAGTCTTGGACTTCTCAGCCTCCAGAACTATGAGAAAATTAATTTTGTTCATTATTAATTACCCAGTCTGTGATATTTTGTTAGAGCAGCACAGAGCTGATAAGACATAAGGCAACTAGCATATTAAGCGAGAGTTATGCTTTCACTGGTTCAGTTTATAGAAGAGGAAATGGATCTCAGTGAATGCTCAAAAAAGTCCCATGAAGTAGGCTCCATTGTAACCATCTCTGTTTTATAGATAAAGAAACCAAAACACAGAGACTTTGAGTAACTTGCTCGAGGATATAGTCAGTCAAGGCCAGAGATGAAATCTAAAGCCGGGCAATCTGGCTTTGGAATCTGTCTTCCTAAACAGGAAAGATAGAATGAATAAACAAAATATCCAGTTTTTTCTGTTCTTGGGTTAGTTTGCTACACAACACTGCCTTTCACAGTTCTTTGCTCTGAAAGTTCTGTTGAAATAAGAGTTAAGACAGTGACTGAAATTAGTCGCTAGATGGAAAAGTGGAAGACATAGCAACAATGATGCCAGACAAAATCTAGCATTAGGATTCAAACAGGCAGAACTTGCTCTTATGTCTGATATGCCCATTGAAAGATAGACATCAGACAGTAGGCCAAGAACCAGCAAAGCTGAAGAATGTAGGAGGGGACCAGCTTCCGTCTGGTGTCCAGTGCTCATAGAGTGAAGCTTCAAAGCAGAGTATAGAGATGCAGCTAATGCTTCAACTATAGGCTATAGAGTGTCAGGTCTCCCCTTTATCGCCCTAAACTCTAGGTTTAATTGGTGAAGTAAATAACATGGTGCACGAAAGACAACCACAGACCATAAAGAAAGAAAAATCAAAGCAAGAACAAGCGCCATCTATTTCCAGGGCACCACCCATAAAGTAGGATGGATTTGTTGAGACCTTTCTCATAATCAGCAGGGTATTTTATATGTTTTTTCCTATTGATGGACACTTGATGATGGTTATAGACTTAGGAGGTCAGTCTGGATGCACTTTGCTGATTTTACTTAACAGAATCATGACTCATGGTTCCAGATTAAACAGAAAAGATTATGCTGGTCAAAGGCTTCTTTTTTAGAACTCTAAGGGTTGTCACCCTTTTGCATAACCTCTGCTTAAACTGCCCTCTCCTTAAACTGAGCAGTAGCTTGATATTGTAAATTTGTAATTAAACTTGCTTATGCTATAATTCTGACCCCTCAAAAGTTTACTTCCAACAATGGACTACTGGAGATACGACAAAACAATCCTATGATTAGGTTGTATCTGGTTTCCCTCATATCATAAAGTAGGTATTGAGATTCTTCCATCATTACCTGCAAACAGCCTAAAGAAACAGCAGCCCTTTAAACTGAACATCTTTATCTAGTTTGTATTTATATCAATGCTGTTTTCCTTTCCTCTCCTTTCCTCTCTTCTTTCCTATTCTCATCCTGTTTTCTTCTCTCCCTTCCTCACACCTCTCCAGATGGGACACACTAAGACCTTCAGCCTATTCCCACACACTTTTTCTTGTTCCTGATAGGGCCAACAAGCTGTAAGCAATCAGCACCAACACCAGGGACAGCTCCTTTCCCCAGGGCTTCCCCGTCAGGTTCCCAATTGTGGTTTTTATTGCAAGACTGACATTTGTGGCTAGGAGGTTCTTCAATCTCCCACCCTCATCGTAGCTTTTAATACCAGAGTCTGGCTGAAGCATTAAGTGTAGCTGCTGTAATATTTTCGTAGCTCTCAAGGTCTAGTGGTAGATACATGGAGACAGCAAAGACTCACAGGAAACATATTTGATCACAGTCCAGTCAAGTCAGCATTCACAAATCAGACTCTACTGGCATTTGCAAAGGGCCATGTCTCAGATGGATGCTTGGGTACATTTGGAATCATGGAGAGGGTGGGTGAGGAATAATAATCTCTGCATCAGTATTTCAGGGTCCCTCCTGGCCTGAGTTGAACTTGCTAGGCTGGGCTCCTGAAACATCTCTTTGCTTCTAGGGCCTCAGCAAGTTCTGTTGATGCCTCCACAAGCTCTCACAAGTGTCAGCACTGTTCAGACAGACCTAACAAGCTTTAAATGGCAATTCTTGTGTAATTTTAGCACATTTCATGACATAGCCCATGTGCTCTGGGATATTTTAGACAATCCCTTGGAGTCCCAACTCAGGTTCATATGTTATCTGTAGACATCCACAGAGACTAAGTTGGAATGTGGTTCAGAGACAAGGACTGTTACATTTTGGGGAGTCACTGTGCCCTGGAAGAAACTTATAGAGCCAATTAAGTATCTTCAGGGAAGCCATAAAAGGTACTCTTGTTTGGGAAAGCAGGTTCCTCCAGATCTAATACAGAGTACTGATTTATACAGAGTAGTCACTGTATTCTCCAACCTACCTGATCTAACTCACAGAGAAATTTATGACCTATCTTAATGGAATTCCAAGCATGTATTTTTCCCATGTGTTATCAGAATAATAAAACATTTGAGAATTCTTTTCATATTTCTCATGTGGGGGTCTAGCACCTCTGCATATATTTCTAGGAAGAAATAAGCAAGAACAGTTGGTGTGGACTTTCTAAGCTAAAAAAAACAAAAACAAAAAACAAAAAAACTTTCTACAACAAATAGCTTTCTGATATTCAATATGTTCAGCTGTGACTATGCCAGAAAGTTCTAAGTAGGCAGCTTGACACTTACTCTTAAGTTCAGTGAGCTTGTTTCAAGGAATTCAGAAAATGAGAAGCTGGGTCCCTCAGCTCAAGAGAGCTAAATGAGTTTGTAGTTATAGGCTCAAAGACACTGGGCTGCTAGTGGTATGAGTGTAGCTATAAGAGTGGGCCATCTTTAAGTTGAGGTAGGAGACGCATTTATCAAACTCTTGAACTCTAAGGAGCCACTGGATTATCCTGACCTACATAAATGTGATTTTAGAAAGAGTTAATGCTGCTAGTGGATCAAGGCATTTTGCAGGAAACTATGTCAACTCCTTGAGGGGAGGCCTTTGTCTCAGTTGTTTACTATTGAATCACTAGATCCTGTAACATACCTGGCATATAAAAAATGCTCAAGAATATTTGTTGACTGATTGGTAAGGCAATCCAGAACACAATTAAAATGCCCAATAAACCTGACACATATGGCCAAAGTAAGCTTAAGGCTTCATGACAGCCAGATATGGCCTGTTTCTGAGGATACTTTCTGAGTATTAAGATCATTCAGGGAGATTGTTAAACTGAATATTCTCAGGCCTCTGCCCAAAGATTCTGATTCAGTATATCTCCTAGAGTGGGGCTTTAGAACTTCTTTTTAGCAAGCCTCCAATGAGGTGAATTTAAAGTGGTTTGTAGTTTGAGAGCTACTAAACTAATCTCTCCAAAAATGTGACTGAGCTGGTCCCTAGTCCTAGAACTACGAGCCTAATTGCATTGGTCTTCATAGGAAATAAATACAGAGTACTGGCTAGCTATCTTTGGGCCATCTCTAGAAGAGTCTTGTTCCCTGGGAACACCCAGAAGCCTGCATCCAAACTCAATCAAATACTTAGAGAATCTATGTTGAAGGGAGTGCTTCAAATAAAGGTAGAAAATTTGAATTTTTCTAAACTTTTCATCTTTAAGACAGTCATTTTGATGGTAGAAGTGATAGTGTCTTATACCATCCTGAATCTCACAGGAAAATTTATCTAGAATTTCTAGGCATTCATAATAATAATATTATGCTAGTTTCATATGTACACATTCTCTTGGTGATAAGAGCTTGGTCTGGGCTTCATTATATCAAACAAAATTAACTGAAATGTAATAGATGTTTCACAAGTATTCAAGAGGTGTCATTGTGACTATATATGTCAAAAGACACACATTACCCTAGTGCTAAACTCACTCACTTCTGCTTGATGAGAGAGCAGAGGCAAAACATGTCTAAGAAATTTTAGGAGCGACCCATCAGCTACAGAGATCCCAGTAGATGAGAAAGACCTCTCTTTTCAAGCACTTTTTTCCCCATGGAAATTGAATTTCCTGATTTTTTTTTTCAACTTTTATTTTAGGTTCCTGGAATACATTTGCTATATGGGTAAATTGCATGTCACTGAGTTTGGTGTACAAATAAATGATCCTGTCACCAGGTAGTGGACATAGTACCTGAAAAGTAGTTTTCAACCCTTACTCCCCTCCTACCCGTACCCCAGCTGGTCTTCAGTATATATTGTTCCCATATTATGCCCATGTATACTGGATGTTTAGCCCCCAGTTATAAGTGAGAACCTGTAGTATTTGGATTTCTGTTCCTGTGCTAATCCTGTGCTAATTCACTTAGGATAATGGCTTCCAGCTTCATCCATGTTGCGGCAAAGGACATGATTTCATTCTTTTTATGGCTATATAGTATTTCATAATACATACGTATGACTCTTTATCTAGTCAACCGTTGATGGACATCTCAGTTGATTCAATGTCTTTGTTATTGTAAATAGTGCTCCAGTGAACATACAAGTGCATGTGTCTTTTGGTAGAACAATTTATTTTCCTTTTGGTATATAGCCAGTAATGGAATCACTGGGTCTAAATGTAGTTCTGTTTTAAGTTTTTTGAGAAATCTCCAAACTGCTCAGCCCCTGAGGAAAACAGTTTGGAGATTTCTCAAAAAATTTAAAACAAGCTTGCATTCCTGCCAACAGTGTATAAGTGTTCTCTTTTCTCCACACTCACCAACATCTTTTTTTTTTCTTGTTTTCTCTTTTTTTTGCCTTTTTATTAATAACCATTCTGATGGATGTGAGATGGTATCTCATTGTGGTTTTGATTTTCATTTCTCTGATGATTAGTGATGTTGAGCAATTTTTCGTGTATTTGTTGGCCGCACATATGTCTTATTTTGAGAAGGGTCTGTTTACCCCTTTGCCCATTTTTAATTGAATTTTTTGTTTTTTACTTGTTGAATTAAGTTTCTTATTGATTATGAATATTGGACTTTTGTTAGATGCACAGCTTGCAAATATTTTCCTTCATTCTGTAGGTTGTCTGTTTATTCTGTTAGCTTCTTTTGCTGTGTAGAAGTTCTTTAATTCAAATATGTCCCACTTGTCTATTTTTGTTTTTGTTCCAGTTGCTTTTGGAGACTTAATCACAATTTTTTTGCCAAGGTAGATGTCTACAAGAGTATTTCCTAGGTTTTCTTCTGGGATTTTTATAGTTTTAAGTCTTATATCTGAATCTTGAGTTAATTTTTGTATATGATAAGAGGTAGGGGTCCAGTTTTGTTCTTCTGCATATGGTTAGCCAGTCATCCCAGTACCACGTATTAAAAGGAAAATCCTTTCCTCTTTGCTTGTTATTATCAATATTGTTGAAGATCAGATGCCTGTAGGTGTGTGGTTTTATTCCTGGTTTGTCTATCCTGTTGCACTGCTTTGTGTTTTTATATCAGTACCATACTGTTTTGGTCACTGTAGCCTTGCAGTATGGTTTAAAATCAGGTAGTGTGATGCCTAGGATTGCTTTGGCTAATTAGGCTCTGTTTGGGTTTTATATGAATTTTAAATTAGATATTTCTAATTATATGAAAAATGACATTGTTAGTTTGTAAATTGCTTTGGGCAGTATGGTTATTTTAATGATATTGATTCTTCCAATCCATGAGCATGAGATGCTTTTCCACTGGTTTTTATCATTCATGATTTCTTTCAGCAGTGTTTTATAGTCCTCCTTGTGGAAGTCTTTCACTTCCCTGGTTAGACATATTCCAAGTATTTTGCGTGTGTGACTATTGTAAACAGAATTGTCTTCCTGGGCCGAGCGCGGTGGCTCAAGCCTGTAATCCCAGCACTTTGGGAGGCCGAGACGGGCGGATCACGAGGTCAGGAGATTGAGAACATCCTGACTAATGCGGTGAAACCCCGCCTCTACTAAAAAAACACAAAAAACTAGCAGGGCGAGGTGGCCGGTGCCTGTAGTCCCAGCTACTCGGGAGGCTGAGGCAGGAGAATGGCATAAACCCGGGAGGCGGAGCTTGCAGTGAGCTGAGATCCGGCCACTGCACTCCAGCCTGGGCAAAAGAGCGAGACTCTGCCTCAAAAAAAAAAAAAAAAAAAAAAAAAAAATTGTCTTCCTGATTTTTCTCTCAACTTGAATGTTATTTGTGTATAGAAATGCTACTAATTTTTGTATATTAATTTTTGTATCCTGAGACTTTACTGAAGTCATGTATTGGTTCCAGGAACATTTTGGTGGAGTCTTTAGGGTTTTCTAGGTATAGAATTATAACATCAGTAAAGAGAGATAATTTAACTTCTTTTTTTCCTATTTTAATGCCTTTTATTTCCTTCTCTTGCTTGATTGCTCTGGCTAGGACCTCCTTTAGGAGGCATAGTCACATACGAGTTCTTTCTGTAAGAAGCCATTAACTTATTATAAGGTAGGAACTGTACAGCACGGTGATTGTAATCCTGGACTTTTTCTCAATAAACTCCTAGGTGATTCCAGAAATAATACCTAGGGAAAGAAGTTTAGTCTGCATTATTGTACTAATAATTTTAACATTTTCAGTGTACCCAGTGATAACTCCTCATTATATCAAAATTACTTGAGGTAATGGTGTCTTTGAATGCTTTCATAACTCAGTCGGGTTCCAACATGAAGCCTCCTATAACCTTGCACATGAAGAGAAAGGAAAAGAACCAGTAGAGATGTAATTTTTGAACCTGACTAACTACAGAGATGGTCTTGGCCAGAGCAGCTGAACATATGTATATTTTAGTACGTGGTGTGTAGAGGTCAAGTGATATCCTGACAAACTTAACCACTGTTTGATGTTTTTGTGAGCGAGCCCAGAAAGAGTAAGTACATGGATATAGAGCTGAAGAATAAATCCAGGGATCCATTTTTTCTTTCTTTTTGGTTCTGCAAATTGCTTTAATCTCTTAACTCAAATGTGTATATTTCTGAAAAGCCACATTTTATTTATTTTTTATTTTTCTGGACTTATAAGTACAAATGCAGTTGTGTTATATGCATATCTTACATAGTTGTAAAATCTGGCTTTTAGTATACCCATCATCCTGATAGTGTACATTGTACCCCACAGGCGACATTTTATCTCTCACCCTCTTCCAATCTCCCAACATTTGGTGTTTCCAATGTTTATTATTCCACTCCACTTATCAATATATACCCATTGTTTAGCTCCCACTTATAAGTGAAAACATGCAGTTTTTAATTTTCTGTTTCTGCAGAGCTCAAATTAATTCCTCATTTAATCCACAAGACAAAGATCAACTTCTAAAATCTGATAGGGCCAAGAAATTTCCTGAAAATCACATGTGGTTTTGGAGGATTTGTCAATCAATTATCGCTACAATAATGTTGCATAACAAAATCCACTAAACATTATTGGCAAACAACAACAAGCACTTATTTGGCTCATGCAGTGCAGGTCTACTAGAGGTAGCTAATCCAGGCTGGACTTGGCTGAATAGTTACCCCCGTCCCCATATGTCTCTCAGCTTTCTCTTAAGACTAGCAGACTAGCCTGGGAATGTTATTCTCATGGACTGCAGAAGCACAAGACAGTAAGTTGATACACACAAAGTCTCTAGGGCCTAGGTTCAGAACTGGCACCCTAGACTTGCATCTAATTCTATTGGCCAAAACAAGCCTTGTGACCAATCCCCAAAGTCAAGGGTGAGGAAATAAACTGTAGCCTTTTAATGAGGGAAACTGAACAGTCACATAACAAAGAAGATGAATACAGAGGAGAGAATGGAATTGTGATCTGCCACGGAGGCAGTCAACAAGCAGACCAAATAACAAGCAGTCCATAATGGGACTTCTGTACAGATACGAACATGACCAGCAGACCTGTCATCTTAGACAAGGCTACTTCTGCAAAGTGTGCTCCCTTTATGTGGCCTTTGTTACTATTGAATCCACAATAAGAATAATGGATATTGAATCAAATCTCCTCTGGTCAATACATACCTTCTGAAATAGCTCTACAAAAGTGAAATGAATGATCATTCTTCCCCTTAAACATTATTCTTTAAATTTACTTAGCATATCACTAATACTTATGAATAAGTAAACATATTCAAAATAGTTTACAAATCCCTTATTATTTGGACACTGAGTGGTGCTCACTAGTTATTGCATAATAACTAATGGTGAAGAGATAACCTCTCAGAGTCTTTACCAAGCTTTAATGATTTGACCATCTGGGTGTAGATAGCATGAACTTCAAAATTTCTCTTCAGAGATTTTCAAATGCATTAAATTCTCAGTGGGCTTGGCAGTAATTGTAGATTGTGTTATGACTATCAAGTCAGAAAGCTAGGTCCATCCGTCTGCCACTTAGGAATTATTATAACATTAAAAGGAATTCGATAAGGCTTTGGCAACTTAACTATGTCCTTGCATTTGGAACAGGGTGTTAATCCATTCAAATTACCCTCCCTGGTGATAGTGAAAATATTTTTTAGAATCAGAGAGATTAACACAACATTTGCCATTTATTTAATTTTTGGATCATACTTTCAAGATTGTCACGTCTTCACAAACTTTCTTGTTTGTTGTTCAAGAGTCTTGCCAGAGTATTTTATCTCAGAAAATTTAACCACATGCAACTCAGCAGCTGTTCTTAGTTATTATCTTCAGGTTAAATCAGTACACACACTATAAACTAAAACTTGCCCCACGTGTTTGTTTTTAAAGTTAGCAAGTGCATTCACAGCTTGGAGACTTACATTCCGTCTCCCAACCCCCAGCATTCTCCAAATCAGGATGTTTCAAGGAGCATCAATAAGTCATCATACTTGAAAAAGTGAACATATTTTTCAAAATATAAACACCATTAAGGAAAAGTAAGATGCATACTACTTTGGTTGCCTGGATTGTCAATGACTGCTACTAGAAAGTGTATCTGCCTATTCAACCATAGTCTCACAAAGGCATATAAATAAATAAACACATTTAGACATGATTAAATAAAACCCCATTCACTAGATAATCCCCTTTTTTTTCTAAATAAGGCATGCCATCTAGCTTCCAGGGAAAGAAATAATACTTCAAAAGATTCTTCCTTTAAGATAACGGCTAAGCAAACGTAAGCTGTTTCCATTTAGGAAAATCATATGAGGGCTTTAAAGACATTTTACTACTTTTCAAAGTAAGAAATTAGAGCACCAAAAGTTTCCACTGATAGGACATTGTGAATGCACAACTAGATGTCATAGTTATAACATGAACTCATCACCTCATGTAGCTGCTGCCTAGACAAGTGACTTTCAAACATTTCTGACCATGGCACACAGCAAAATACACATTTAACATCACAACTCAGCATGCACATACTCACACCCTCAAACATACACACATACATGAAACAACAGTTTTAGGAAATGGTGCTTATCTTCAGTATATAAGATATACCCTGATATTTTGCTTCTGTTCTATTTCATTATGTTTTCAAATGCTGATGGTGATGCACTGAAAATGATTGCGTAAACTACTAACAGACTGTGACATACTGTTTAAACTTTGGAGAAGTTGAAACTTAACAGATGTCCAAGTTCAGATTTCCTGGAAATCAGGCCCCATGGTAAGGTTTTAGTGTTTGGGGGGCTTTATCTCAGGAAAGCAAGCGTGAAAGGAAGAGTGAGTCAGGGGAAAAGGAAGATCACATATAAGATGGTGCATTATTCAGCTGGCCACAGCTTTATAAGAACAAACAACTGATTGCTCAGTCACAAGGGAGGGACATCTCCAGTGTGGCCACATGGAACCATTACATCCTAGAAGAGTTCTTTGTAGAGGGTGGATGAGGAAGGGCAAGCTATTTACTACTAGCTCCTTCTCATCTGCAGTCTCTCATTGGTTAAACTTCATCCCAGCTCAACTCCTCTCCCGGCTATTTCTAGATTGCACCACTCAGTGCCTCTGGGCAGAGTCTCCTCCAACAAGGTGAGACCTGTGCCAAGGCTCACCTTGGAAACACCTGCCCTTGGACACAATGTCGATTGCCAGATTTTACCCTCAAGGGAGGCTGAGACAACCTAAGATTAGGGACTAGTCATACAGCTAGTGCTTAATACCTTAGAAATGACGCAACCTGCCACTGTTCTCTAGCTAGGAAAAGGGACCAGCATCTAAGTCTCAGGAGTCATGTAGGGCTGAGCACATTTGGGGAGGCCCAAAATTAAGGCCACTATTTGGGAAAAAGCACAGATCTTGGAGCTGAACACTCCTACATTCAAATCCTCACGTCTCTACTTCCCAGGTATGTGATATCTGTGTAAGCTGCTTTAACACTTTGATGGATGATACTAATATCCTTGCAGAGCTGCTATAAAAGCTAGAGATATGCCGGGCGCGGTGGCTCACGCCTGTAATCCCAGCACTTTGGGAGACCGAGGTGGGTGGATCACGAGGTCAGGAGATCGAGACCATCCTAGCTAACAAGGTGAAACCCCATCTCCACTAAAACTACAAAAAATTAGCCGGGCATGGTGGCGGGCGCCAGTAGTTCCAGCTATGTTGGAGACTGAGGCAGAAGAATGACATGAACCCAGGAGGCGGAGCTTGCAGTGAGTCGAGATGGTGCCACTGCACTCCAGCCTGGGTGACAGAGCGACACTCCGTCTCAAAAAAAAAAAAAAAGCTAGAGGTAACATGATTTCCTCCAGAAAGGTTTTTCCCTCCCTAGATTTATTTCCAGTTTATTATAGCTTATATTTTTTATGCTAGCATTATTTTTTCCTTTCTTTTGTTAATTAATGCAATTAAATAGGCAAACTTTTATTTCTGGTATCGAAAGAGAAATTTTCAGTTTCACCATTAAGTTTTATTTCTGTAATAAGGTTTTGTTAGTTGCTTTTTTTCAAGTTAACAAGTTCTCTATTTCTAGTGTTCTGAATTTGTTTCATGAATGTATTTTGAGTTTTATGAAATGATTTTCAGCATCTATTGACATATTGCTTTTTGCTTTGATCTGTCAACATGGAGAATAATATTGACTTTTCTAATGTTTCTTAAAAACTTTGCATTCCTGCAATAAACACAACTTCAGTATAATGCATTATTCTTTTCATATATTGCTGGGTTGGCTTTGAGAATACTTTGCTTAAGATTACTTTTATCTATGCTCCTAAATAAGATTTGCCTGTAATTTTCCTTTCTTGTACTGTCCACATTTGGTTTTTGGTATCAAGGTTACAATAGCCTCATAAAATGAATGGCCAGGCACGGTGGCTGACGCTTTAATCCCGGCACTTTGAGAGGCTGAAGTGGGACGTACAGTTGAGCCCAGGAGTTCAAGACCTGCCTCAACATGACAAAAACTCATCTCTACAAAAAATACAAAAATTAGCCAGGCACAGTGGCATGCACCTGTATTCCCAGCTACTCTGGAGGCAGAGGCAGGATCATCAATTGATGCAGGGAGGCGGAGGTTGCAGTGAGCAGTGATCGTGACACTGCACACTAGCCTGGACAACAGAATAAGACTCTGCCACAAAAAATAAATAAATAAAATAAAATGAGTTCTCTTTCACTCTAAAATGTTCCCTCTTTTACTTTATTTTGAAATTGTTTCTATGAAGTTGAAATTATTTGTTCTTTGAATGTTTGGTTGGACAGCATGGTAAATTATCTAGGCCTGGAGTTTTCCTCTGTGGGAAGATATTTAACTACCTGTTCAATTTATTTAATGATTATGACCTTTCATGTGTCCTATTTTTTAAAATCAATTTTTGTAACATTTTACTAGGAATTTGTCCATTTCATATAAATTTTCAAAGTAACTGGCATGAAATTATTCATACCATCATTTTATTGTCTCCTTAATAGTGGCAGTTATATTCTCTTTTATATTCCTCACATTATTTACTTGGGATAGCTCTTTTTTTCATGATCAAAGATTTGTCAAATTTATTAGTCATTCCAAACAACCAACTTTTGTTTTTGTTCATCCTTTCTACTCTATGCTTATTTTCCATTACATTAATTTCTGCCCATATCTTCATTACTTCCTTTCTCCCAGATTCTCTGTGTTTACTTCAGTTTTCTTTTCCTATCCTCTTAAGATGGCTGTATCAGTCATTAATTCTCAATCTTTGTTTTTGTTTTAATATAATAATTAGAAGCTAGAATTCTAATTGCTGTTTTATCTGCATCTTATAAGTTTTAATGGTAGTATTTTCACCATCATTCCATTCTAAATATTTTCTGGTTTTACTATGATTATTTTCTTTGACTTGCGGTTTATGTAGAAATGTATTTCTTAATTTCCCAATACATGAAGTTTTATTGGTTATCTGTTGGCTATGGATTTCTAGCTTAACTGAATTGTGTTCAAAGAATGACAGGTAACTTTGGAAATTATTGAGACTCGCTATATGGTCAATTTTTGCAAATGTCCCTTGTGTTCTTGTACAGAATTTGTATTCTGCATTGTGTGAGTACAATGTTAAACATGTGTATTAGGATATAGTTGGTAAATTGTATTGTTTGAATCTTCATTTTTCTTACTGATTCCTTATCTGCTCCATCACTTGTCTTCTGATAGATATCTTAAGACCTTCTTTATAATTGAGAATTTATTTATCTTTAATTTCTGTCAATTTTTGTTTCATTAATTTTGAGATATGTGCTATTAGGTTCTATTTATCTTGCCTTTTCCTGATTTCTTTTTTCTCTCATTTCTTGCCTTTTTAAATAAAATTGGTTATTTTTTATCCCCTTTTTTCCTCTACTAGTTTCAAAGACATGTACCATTTTACTATTTAATGGTCTTCCTAGAAATTATAACATGCATACCATAAAAATATCTTCATTTCTTTATTGAACAACACAATTTTAACCTTATTCATTCCCTTCCCAATTTAAGTGCTGTTATTTTCCAGTATTTTAGTTCTGCCTTTTATTTCAGTATTTTAGTTTTGACCTATTACTCATGCCTTTCCTTCCCTCCTTCCCTCCTTCCTTCCTTCCTTCCTTTCTTTCTTTCTTTCTTTTCTTCCTTTCTTTCTTCCTTTCCTTTCCTTTCCTTTCTCATTTTTTTTGAGACAGAGTCTCTCTCTATCTTTCTTTCTTTCCTTTCTCATTTTTTTGAGACAGAGTCTCTCTCTATTGTCCAGGATGAAGTGCAACAGTGTCATCTCGGCTCACTGCAACCTCTGCCTCCAGGGTTCAAGCAATTCTCATACCTCAGCCTCCTGAGTAGCTGGGATTATAGATGCACACCACCATGCCCAGCTAATTCTTGGATTTTTCGTAGAGACAGGGTTTCATCAGGTTGCCCAGGCTGGTCTTGAACTCCTGACCTCAGGTGATTCACCTGCCTTGGCCTCCCAAAGTGCCATCTTTATTTAAATTTACCATTATCTTTGCCCAGCATTTCTTAATGCATCTCAGATTTCCCATCTAGGATCATTTTCATCCTTCTTGAAATATATTCTTTAGAAATATATCCTTTGATATAAAATCAATGTACAAAAATCAATAGCATTTCTATACAACAACAACATCCAAACTGAGAGCCATATCAAGAATGCAATCCCATTCACAATAGCCACACAGAAAAAAATAAAATAAAATGCTTTGGAATACAGCTAACGAGGGAGGTGAAAGATCTCTACAATGAGAAGTACAAAACACTGCTGAAAGAAATCAAAGATGATACAAACAAATGGAAAAACATTCCATGCTCATGGACAGGAAGATTCAAAGTCGTTAAAATGGCCTTACTACTCAAAGCAATTGACCATTTCAATGCTGTTCTATCAAACTACCAATGATATTTTTTACACAAGTAGAAAAAAAAAAAAAACACTATTGTAAAATTCATATGGAACTAAAAAAGCGCCAGAATATCCAAAGTCACCCTAAACAAAAAGAACAAAGCTGGAGGCATCACACTACTCAACTTCAAACTATACTACAAGGCTACAATAACCAAAACAACATGGTTAAGGTACAAAAACAGACATGTAGACCAATGAAACAAGTTAGATACATCATATATAAAGGCACCCACCTACAATAATCTAATCTTTGACAAAATCAACAAAACAAGCAATGGGGAAAAGAACCCCTTATTCAATAAATGATGCTGGGATAACTGGTTATGTTAGCCAGATGCAAAAGATTGAAACTGGACCCCTTTCTTTCAGCATATACAAAAATAAACTCAAAATGCATTAAAGACTTAAATATAAAAACTCGAACTACAAAAATCTATAAGACAAACCTAGGAAATGCCATTCTGGATGTCAGCCTTGGCAAAGATTTTACAACAAAGCTCCAAAATCAATTGCAACAAAAAAAAAATTGACAAATGAGACCTAATTAAACTAAAGAGCTTCTGCATAGCAAAAAAAAACTATCGACAGAGTATGCAGACAACCTACAGAATGGGAGAAAATATTTGCAAACTATGCATCCAACATAGGTCTCATACCCAGAATCTATTAATATAAGAAACTTAAATTAACAAGCAAAAAATAAACAACTGCACTAAAAAATGGACAAAGGACCTGAACAGACACTTCCTAAAAAAAAGACATATATGTGGTCAACCAATATATGAAAAAATGCTCAGCATCACTAATCATTAAAGAAATGCAAACCAAAACCACAATGAGCTATCATCTCACACCAGTCAGAATAGCTATTACTAACAGGACTAAAATAACAGGTGTTGGTGGTGAGGTTGTGGAGAAAAGGGAATGCTTATACATTTTTTGTGGAAATGTAAATTCATTCAGCCTCTGTGGAAAGCAGTTTGGAGATTTTTCAAATAACTTATTAATAAAACAAAACTACCATTGACTCAGCAACCCTCATTACTGGGTACGTACCAAAGGAAAATAAATTATTCTACCATAAAAACACATGCATACATATGTTCATAAAAGCACTATTCATAATTAGGAAAGGCATAGAATCAACCTAGATGCTCATCAATGGTTGACTGATAAAGAAAATGTGGTACATATACAGCATGAAATACTATGCAGCCATAAAAAAAGCAAAAGATCATGTCCTTCACAGCAGCATGGATGAAGCTGGAGGCCATTTTCCTAAGTGGATTAATACAGGAACAGAAAACCAAATACCACATCTTATCATTATAAGTGGGAGCTAAACACTGAGAATACATGGACACAAAGAAGGGAATGTTGGACACTGGGGCCTACTTGAGAATGGAGGGTGAGGATGGAAAAGTAACTATCCTAGTACTATGCTTATTACCTGGGTGACAAAATAATCTGTACACCAAATCTCAGCAACATGCAATTTACCCATGTAATAAACCTACACATGTACCCACTGAACCTAAAATAAAGTTGGAAAGCAGGGGGAAAATATAATACTATGATGTAAATTTAAAAATAAAAAATAAAAAGAAAGATATCCTTTAGAAAGTACTTTAATGATGATCTTTGGGTAGTCAGTTGAGTTTCAGTTTAGGTTTGCCTGAAAATGTTGTCATTTTGCCTTTGATTTATAGATAGTTTCACTGGGTTAAAACTTCATAATCAGCAATTATTGTCTCTTACCATACGGAATATACTATTTCTCTTCTTCTGGCTTTCATTGTTGCTGCAAGAGACCAGCTGTCAACCATTTCTCTGTAGGTGATCAGTTTATTCCTTCTGATTGCTTTAAAGATATTTTCTTTGTCTTTGGTATTTTGTAGCTTACTCATGTGTTTTGGTAAGGATTTCTTTCTTAATGTCTGCTCTGGATTTATTGGAATTTATGTATCTGAGTATTTATGTCTTTCAATAATTTGGGGAAATCCTCAGCCATCATCTCTTTGGTATTACCTTTTCCCATTCTCTTTATTATTTTTTAATGAAACTCAAATTATACTTACATTAGATATCTCACCCTCTCCTGTGTGATTTTAAGCTCTTTCATATTTTCCAAATATTTATCTCTCTTAGTGGAGGATGTGGAATTTATAGTTCACCCTCCCTGTTGTTCACTCTCACCGTTGAAGGGAGAGTGCTTTTGTCCCAGTGTCCCATGGTCTTTGTTTCTTGTCTCGTAACTCTGTGAGGAAATTGAATCTAAAGGCTACTATGTTCAGTAAATGTCCTCTGGATAAAGTAAAATTTAGCAGTAGTTTAGCTGTCTGGACTTCTGTTTTATCGATCCAGATTTTAGCCAGATAGTTATCTACCTTACTGCCTGCTCATTAATCCTTTTAAGCACTATTAGATAGCATTTTTCAATGGTTTTCACTGGGAAAGTTTATTTGAGTATCTGTCCCACCATATTATCAGAAATAGAAGGTGATATTATTCATATAAATTATCAGGCATGGGTTAGGCATTTAATAAACTGTAGCTATTATTATTATTATTGTTTATTCTCCTAGCCTAACCAGCTTCTGTCTGTTATCTTCTTTCCGTCATGAAAATGTCATGCCTGGAAAAAAATGATAAGTTTTTTAATCAACAAGGGAATAATTCTTCATTTGTTTTTCTATTAGTAGAATGCCAAGAATAAGTTCTGAATTCTAATAATTCAAACCAGAAAAGTAAAAAGCATGGTCATACATGTGTTCCAAGGTTCTGTAATAATAATATGGAAAAGACAAACAGCTCCTTTTCTTTTAGTTTTGAAGACAATAACTTTGATCACGCAAAACACAGTGAATAGTTGAAAAAAAAAAACAAGAAAGCATTCACACACATATTAAATTATACAGCAAACTTTGTCAGAAAAAAAAGAAAAGGAAAGACCTATTTTTCCACATGAATCATAAATATCAGCTGATTAATATAAAATAAAATGTTTTCATGGCTACATGGCCACATGGCCATATCTGACGAAATTACAGTGTCTGATGAGTGTTGCTGCTTCTGTCTGCAGGAACAGGAAAGAAGTAAAACACTGTAATTTCAGAATTTATAAACCAGACAGGGTTGCTGTTAGGATACTGACCATGAAAGCTGTCATAATCCTAAATCATAAAAGTAAGTATGAACATGCCTAAATGCCAATATCTCCTTACTATTATCTCTTGCCAGGTTTGTACTGACAGAACTAATTAAAGGAAAAGTGATACTCACCACATTCATCTCATTGGTAAAACATCAACCACATAACTAGCTTTTGAACTGTCAAGATTATGGCAACATTAAACACTTCTCAGGGGAAGATATCAAATAGAGTCCCAGATTGTTGCTCAATGCTGTTGCCTCCTTTCAGATGCGAAGATATGATTCTGAGGACAACAGCAAGAACTTCAAGAACAGCACATCTGTAGAACAGAGTCAATCATGATAGAATATTTTATTTCTTTGTTTAGTTAGCCCAGATATTTTCTATGGATCAAAGTTACTGGAACTCTTAAATTCTCACAGCTCGGAAATGCAAAGTATTCATTAGCCATCCTACAGAAGGATATCACAATTTAAGAGCATGTGGATATTTCCTGTTAGGTATCAGAATCATAAGGAAAGTAAATGTGGGGTCACGTAAGATGCATCCCCATTCCTGAGTAAAAGATAAGCAGTAAAATAGGGGGAAGTAAGCTAGTAAGGAGGCAGTATGGAGGTAGTGGAAAGTGTAGAGGACAAGTTGTTTGCAAATCTCAAACAAGTCCTGGGAGAGGAACTAATCACTGGGACTGGCAGGGATGGAAGCAGTGCGGGGACGGAATTCAGACATCTGACTGGTGTATAGAGGAACTTCACCCTGGAGTATCAACATGCAAAGGGAGGACCAGCGCACCCTGCACAACCTGGAACCATGACAAGGGACAAATACTGGTAACTAGATTGGACACTGATCGTAGTCACCAAGGAGAAAATGCTAACTAAGCCTAATCACACTAAATATTTGAGAAGTGAGTATAATTGCTGAATTTGCTGATTCCTGAATCTGCTCCAGGCATTAAGACTTAAATGTGCTGATGGTTGGGGCACTTAAACCATAAGCCATAAATAATCACAATTAATCTTAGTGATGAATCAAAATATGAATCATTGTGAAGACCAAGCAGATCTGTACTTTAAAGAGAAAGAAGTAAACCTAAGCATTTAAAGAAGTTTTTCCTTCTTCACATATAAGTTGAAGACCAGAGCAGAAAACATTCCCTAAAGCATAACTTCCAAACCACACCAAAGTCTTTGGCTCTTGACTCCTCAGTACCATGTGCTGTTGAATCAACAGTAGTGTAAAACCATTCAGTTTAGTGGTACAAATAGAAGTTGAGCTCCTATCATGTGCCAGGAAGGTGTCAGGAGACAGACAGATAAAAAAGACATTGTCCTTGCCGCTGTATCCAGCATTCTCTTTTCTTCCAAACATTCTTTATAAAAAGGCCATAAAGCTTTGAAGAGAACTTTGTGTAATTATTTTTGGTATTTACTTAGTGTTTGTGTCCACGTGGCTCTAGACATTGGACATGAGGCAGGGGCTCCATAAACTTTACTAAATGGAAAAATACCACTTATTTGACTTATGCGTTAGTTTTCTCTTGCTGCCATAACAAATAAACACAAAGTTAGTGACTTAAACAACACCCACTTATTATCTCAAAAGTCCAGGTACAGCCCACCTTAACTGGGTCTTCTACTTGGGGAATCATAAGGAATGAATCAAGATGTTGGCTGGGATGGGCTATTATCTGGATGCTCTGGGGAAGATTCTGCTTCTGAGTAATATTCAGCTCTGTGTGGTTATAGAACTAAGGCCTCCATTTCCTTCACACATGACCCCTTCATCAAGCCAACAATAGTACCTTAATTCCCTGACTTCCCCTTCTGTTACTACACAAATAAAGACCTCAGCTTTTCAGTGCTTATGTTATTAGATTAGACCTGCCCAGATAATCCAGGATGATCTCTTTCTCTTTTATTTTTTCTTTTCCTGATTTAAGACTTTATTGCAAAGCTATATTAATGAAAACAGTATGGTACTAGCATGAAAAAGAGACACATAGCCCTGCTCAATGCTGACACTGCCCCAGCAGGGAATCAGGGCACCATTTGGTTCTATTAAACTGTGCTTTACACTCCAACACCA
Source organism: Piliocolobus tephrosceles (assembly GCF_002776525.5). Lineage (NCBI taxonomy): Eukaryota > Metazoa > Chordata > Mammalia > Primates > Cercopithecidae > Piliocolobus > Piliocolobus tephrosceles. The sequence continues at coordinate 8,148,521 of NC_045435.1, read as the reverse complement.
CCTTGCTGGGGAGCGGAAATTTGCTCCCTACTTCCTTGGGGTGAATGAGGTTTTTATTATTATTATTATTATTATTATTATTATTATTATTATTATTATACTTTAAGTTCTAGGGTACATGTGCATAACGTGCAGGTTTGTTACATATGTATACTTGTGCCATGTTGGTGTGCTGCACCCATCAACTCGTCAGCACCCATCAACTCGTCATTTACATCAGGTATAACTCCCAATGCAATTCTTCGCCCCTCCCCCTTCCCCATGATAGGCCCCGGTGTGTGATATTCCCCTTCCCGAGTCCAAGTGTTCTCATTGTTCAGTTCCCAACTATGAGTGAGAACATGCAGTGTTTGGTTTTCTGTTCTTGTGATAGTTTGCTGAGAATGATGGTTTCCAGCTGCATCCATGTCCCTACAAAGGACACAAACTCATCCTTTTTTATGGCTGCATAGTATTCCATGGTGTATATGTGCCACATTTTCTTAATCCAGTCTGTCACTGATGGACATTTGGGTTGATTCCAAGTCTTTGCCACTGTGAATAGTGCCGCAATAAACATACGTGTGCATGTGTCTTTATAGCAGCATGATTTCTAATCCTTTGGGTATATCCACAGTAATGGGATGGCTGGGTCATATGGTACATCTAATTCTAGATCCTTGAGGAATCGCCACACTGTTTTCCATAATGGTTGAACTAGTTTACAATCCCACCAACAGTGTAAAAGTGTTCCTATTTCTCCACATCCTCTCCAGCACCTGCTGTTCCCTGACTTTTGAATGATTGCCATTCTAACTGGTGTGAGATGGTAGCTCGTTGTAGTTTTGATTTGCATTTCTCTGATGGCCAGTGATGATGAGCATTTTCTCATGTGTCTGTTGGCTGTATGAATGTCTTCTTTTGAGAAATGTCTGTTCATATCCTTTGCCCACTTTTTGATGGGGTTGTTTTTTTTTTCTTGTAAATTTGTTTGAGTTCTTTGTAGGCTCTGAATATTAGCCCTTTGTCAGATGAGTAGATTGCAAAAATTTTCTCTCATTCTGTAGGTTGCCTGTTCACTCTGATGGTAGTTTCTTTTGCTGTGCAGAAGCTCTTTAGTTTAATTAGATCCCATTTGTCAATTTTGGCTTTTGTTGCCATTGCTTTTGCTGTTTTAGACATGAAGTCCTTGCCCATGCCTATGTCCTGAATGGTATTCCCTAGGTTTTCTTCTAGGGTTTTTATGGTTTTAGGTCTAACATTTAAGTCTCTAATCCATCTTGAATTAATTTTTGAATAAGGAGTAAGGAAAGGATCCAGTTTCAGCTTTCTACTTATGGCTAGCCAATTTTCCCAGCACCATTTATTAAATAGGGAATCCTTTCCCCATTTCTTGTTTTTGTCTGTTTTGTCAAAGATCAGATGTCTGTAGATGTGTGGTATTATTTCTGAGGACTCTGTTCTGTTCTATTGGTCTATATCTCTGTTTTGGTACCAGTACCATGCTGTTTCGGTTACTGTAGCCTTGTAGTATAGTTTGAAGTCAGGTAGCGTGATGCCTCCAGCTTTGTTCTTTTGACTTAGGATTGTCTTGGCAATGCGGGCTCTTTTTTGGTTCCATATGAACTTTAAAGCAGTTTTTCCAATTCTATGAAGAAACTCATTGGTAGCTTGATGGGGATGGCATTGAATCTATAAATTACCTTGGGCAGTATGGTCATTGTCATGATATTGATTCTTCCTATCCATGAGCATGGTATGTTCTTCCATTTGTTTGTGTCCTCTTTTATTTCACTGAGCAGTGGTTTGTAGTTCTCCTTGAAAAGGTCCTTTACATTCCTTGTAAGTTGGATTCCTAGGTATTTTATTCTCTTTGAAGCAATTGTGAATGGGAGTTCATTCATGATTTGGCTCTCTGTTTGTCTGTTACTGGTGTATAAGAATGCTTGTGATTTTTGCACATTAATTTTGTATCCTGAGACTTTGCTGAAGTTGCTTATCAGCTTAAGGAGATTTTGGGCTGAGACAATGGGGTTTTCTAAATATACAATCATGTCATCTGCAAACAGGGACAATTTGACTTCTTTTCCTAACTGAGATCTCTCTATTTTAAGGTCAGTTGGTAAGTGACCCCAATTATACCTGCAAAGTTCCTTGTGCCATTTAACATAACATATTCATAGGAGTAACACAAGGGAGCCAAATTTCTGCCTACCACAGCCCATTTAATAATTGCAAGTGATATGAAACTGCCCTAAGTGGTTTACACCAAAAGGGAGTCAAAAGAGAATGTATTAGGTAAATGGGAAGTAAAGGAGTGATGCATCTTTACTATGAATACAGTCATGCCTGAAGACATTTTCAGATCTCAGTCTCTGACTCTCTTTTTAATCTTTCATCTCTGCTCCCCTCTATGTGGCCTTATTCTCTCCAAGGGCAGACTAATTTTCTTTAGTTCCAATTTTATTTATTTCCAGATTAGTGACCCACCAAAAAAAAAAAAAAAAAAAAAGAAAGAAAAAAAGAGAAAAGCTTTTCTCTTGCAATGTCTAATCAGAGCCCCGCTGCCTGGACTTTGAATTTAAGTAGTGTTCCAGTGATGGGTAAATGGTTGTTACTCATTCATTCCAATACCATGATAACTCATTCTTGATACTGAGAACTCTGGTCCATGGTCACAACCCCACTAGGACCATATGGAGTGGAAAACAAGGTTGTATTGGGAAAGGCAGGAAAAAAAATAAACATGATAGTCTACTTCACTAGTAGTTATTTTTGAGAGTCTCAAATTTCTGACTAGTTTGTGTAATCTGAGAGCCAGGGCCATGTGCTAGTCACCTTTGTATATTCCATAGCATATGGCATAAGGCTTTGCACAAAGCAGAAGCTCAATAAATATAAATGGATCAATTGCACAGAGGTAAATTCCCCAAAGTGTTTACTATCTATCAAAAGGCAACAAGGAAACAGACAAACTGAAAAAAATAGCGTTTTTACTACATATTTCATGTTAATTACAACTACCTTTACATAGTAAATTCCACTTTACATAGCATGTCTACATATAAAGACAGCTATAATACAAGTTGGATTTTAACAATAGCCCCATTTTACAGATGAGCCTGAGTGAGGTAGAGACTTGCCCAAAACAGTCAAAGTAGTAAGTATTGAACAAAAACATCTGATTCATATTTTCTATTTTTTCTATGACTAAATATTAGCCAGGGAGTCACACCCCACCCTCAACTTGGCCTTGTGTTCCTTGTGCTGGGTGTTCTTGGCACCTGAGACGAAAGAGAGTGACTGGACTGTGGTGATGAGAAAGTGTGCTCTGTGAACTGCCAGTCATTTCAAAAGAGAGGTTAATGGCGGCATGAAGTAAGACCACAAGGGGTACCTAACTTAGACCTGCAAAAGACAGCCAGCCAGGGGTATATGGAGAAATAAGGAAGACCCTACCCTATTCAGAGCTCTCAGAGGCTTTATTATTATTTTCTTCTAATTCCTGGCATCTATTGTTTCAGCTACTGAGCACTTTCCATTTCTCTCCCAAAAAGAAAGCAAAGCCAATCCAATTTATCTTCAATAATGTAGCTTTGCTCATATCCTTTAAACATAATTAATTAGGGTGGTGTGTGACCACTTCCAGACCAAGAGCCAAAACTTTTCCTGTAGTCATTAAGAAAACATCTCCCACCCAAAGAGAAAGCCCTCCTTGCTCGTTCTCAATGCCAAAAAGCAGAGAGTGAGAACAGGTCATCTGTCTCAAATCTACAGGTATCATCTGGGCCCCATGTCTGGTGTCTGAGGTCCAAGAAAACACAGAATCCCATTTGAGTAGCTCTCAAAAGAATCTTTTGCAAATCTGTTTGAAATTGTCTGCTGGCTAGAGCTTTCATGTTCACACTGATGGTGTCTGATTTTCCATTTTTTCCTTTAATAATGTGTTTCTACCTGGGACTATTGATTTCAAACTATTTTACTTCAGGAATGTTAGACTTCATACTGGCCAGAAAAACAGGAGAACCCTCCCTTGGATCATCTTCCCTGCCTGTCCATCCCCCACTAACAGGAGTCCCTGTGATCTTTCCTGTCAATGTCCTCAACTTCAGAAGATTCTTCCAAGCAGAATCCAACACAAACAGAAGATGAAAATCATCTGCCCTGTTACATTTGTCCTTTACTCAAGAATTTCAAAGCACCTCTCCAAGAACCAAAAAATAAAATATCTCTCCATAAACAATGTTTTGGTGGCCAGTATTGTTACAGTCAAAAATATCTCAGTCCCATATTCACCAATGATCTGATTCAAGGGTCAGAGAGGTTAAGGGACACACCCCAAATCATGCAGGGGTTCAGCAATCAGAGGTGGAGCTTCTTGTCCACACTCTCTCCCTAGGTCTTAGCATGGTTGTTTTCAAATACCATTTTCTTTGAAAGAACTTGTGAGTTTTTCTTAAATTAAACCAATTATCTTGGTGCTAGATCCCAAATACTTTACCACCCTTTTTGTCTTTCATGTTCCCTAATTAAAAGGTCATTATTTTTTAACATCTAATGCTCATTAATTTCATGGCCACAAGGTGTGGAGTTGAAGAAAGGAGGTCCTAATAGGAAAGGAAGGCATACCCAAAAGTACAATAATTCAGAGAAAGGGTGTATTTCTGAGGGATGTGTGAGTTTGGGGGAACCACAAAGGCTAGTTCAGTAACCTAGAAAGAGTAACAGCTGTTTTAACCACCAGTTGAAAGAGAGAGAGGAAGAAGCAATTATCAGAATCCAGAATGAGTGAGAGTTGGCTGGAGTCCACTATCTTGAGAAGAATCGTGACATTTGGTAAAGGGACACAGCCAGTGTCACAAGGAAGGGACCAAGGGATACTACATCCTTGACCTCACTGTCTTTCCCTGCCACACTCCTGCAAGATCTTTCCATTGTCCAAATCCTGAAGAAAACCTCAGGACATGGAGAACCCAGTTGATGTAGTCCACACAGGAAAGCCTTTCAGAACCAATAATTTTTGTGAGTTCTTGCAACTCTTAGAAACGATAATAACAAAAACCATATATAGTATTTATCATATGTACTAGTCACTAGCACTTTATTTCTTTGATATCGCTACCACCACCCTCTCTGGTGGGTATTTTCTCTCTGTCTCACAGATGTGGAAACTGAGGTTAAAAGACTTTCAATAATTTGCCCAATGTCATCACATGGCTAGTAAGTGCCACGTCCCGGTTTAAAACTCCATTCTGTCTACCATCAAAGCTAGTGTGTTCCTAGTATGCCCCACTGCATACAAAGTGCTCATGATCGTGCTAGGTACATAACAAGATTCAGAAAATACCAGCTAGGCAGGTAATATTATTAATGATAATAAGAAAAGACCTGTCTCTTACTATCACTGCATGCTATTTGCTGTGCTAAGCCCTTTATATACATTATCTCAGTTCATCTTCACAGCCACGAGTAGATGTTTCCAAAAGAAAGCTCCCCTCGTTGCTGGAGAAATGCACAAAATTTGACCAAAGACAACATGTTAGCCATGAGAATACGCCTCTTGGATCTCCCTCTGCAGGGCGGGTTATTGACAACAACTGGAGAGGTGGCACTCTCAAATCTCATCAATGCCTTTGCTCCTAGGTCCCACTTTCCACCAGCTACTCCCAGGCCAGTGATTAAGTGCAACAGGGACACTAAATCAGGCCTTTTCCTGGGAAATGCAAGAATCCTTTGATAGGCAACTTCGGCCCAAGGACTCTTCGGCGGGGAGGTCAACCTTTTCTTAGAACTGTGCTTCAGTCAAACATGTTTCCACCTAAATTTTCCTCCTTCCTTCTCTCCTTCATTTGCTGTCAGACCTGTGTTTACAAACTGATGTCTCTCCCAGTTCCCTCCTTGTTTTTGCTCTCAGGCATTTTCCCCAGAAATTTCCCCTAAAATATTCTTGCAAATTTAATTTTGTCTTGGTGCCTGTGCCTGCTTCTTGGCAGACCCCACTAACAGAGATCCTAGCAGTCTCACTGAATTGTAATCTTAAATGTAGTACTATCGACAATTACTGAGTATCTATTATTTATTAAGTTGCTATAAAAAAAGAAACCAATTAAGAACTGAAATTCAAGTCACTTACAATCTAGCAACAAGTTGTGTATGTACAAAGATACACTGTTAGCTGGTTACCTGGTGTTCTAGAAGGAGAGACCACACTGGGAGGTCAGACTGTATCCTTTCACGTTTTATGCTATTATCAGTGGGAATTCCATGTATGTTCCCTGGCAATGCATTTCTTTGAAAATTTGGTTCTGAATTCAATATCCAACTGTGTTTTTTTTTTTTTTAATCCTATGTAGAAATGGCTTGGCAGGAAGAAAAAAAATGAACCAGCTGTCTTTGTCCAACTGTTTAAAATATGTTTTTTCCAAGCATCCCATTCTTTCCACTTTCTTTTTTTTTTTTTTTTTTCAAACAGAGACTCCCCTCCTTTTCACAAAATATGTTTGCACTCTGAAAGTCTTCCTTTCCTCTGAGGCAGATGAAGTTAGCAACCAAGCCACTGGTCTAAAGCATTCTTTTAATTTATATAATAGACTACTATTGTACACCCCCCTACCCCATTCCACTTCCCAAAAAGAAGGGTCTCCTAAAATTTTCTTATGCAGATATTTGACCAGCTTTATTTCCTTTCTTCATAATAAATTTTATGTGAAATATATAAAAAGACAGAGACACATAGAAATAATTCTAGTTATTTTTGTTGTCAAGCCTGAAACATATCTTGTACAAGTTAAAGAATTAAGAAATGAAATGAAAAACAATTCCAATTTTCTACCATTTTCTCACTTAAGGCAGTTACGGACTTTTGTTAAGCCATGAAGCCCTAAAAAAAAAAAAAAAAAAAAAATTTTTTTAACAAGCATGGGATGTATAGCAAATAATCACTCAGGAGATACGATAGTAAGTATAGAAATAGATCATGAAATCCAGTTATGCTAAGTTAGTTTAAGGAGTGATTCAAGTGATTTACCACCTTTGGTGTGTTGGTGTGTTATCAAAAAAAATCATAATAATAACCTTATCAAACTATCACCTGAAGGAAACAGGGAGCCTCCAAAGCTTTCAGATGTTTTCCCAACTAGCAGGAGGCCCCTGCTTGCTGAAAACAGTCTATGCTTTTTGTTTTCTGAGTGTTTGTTTGTTTGTTTGTTTAGAGACAGGGTTTTGCCATGTTGCACAGGCAGATCTCAAACTCCTGGAACCCTGGACTCCTGGGCTCAAGTTATCCACCCACCTCAGCCTCCCAAAGTCTTGGGATTACAGGCATGAGCCACCATGTCCGGTCTTAGTCTATACAATTTAAGCAAGAGGTTAATGGACAAAGTCTCTGCTTTTCTAAGAGTCTCTAAATGTTGTGGCCAGATGTCTTCAGTTATTATACTTATATCATCTCACTGATTCTGAGAATCCCAGCATGTATTCTGACAAGAACTCAGTAAAACATCAATTCCAAGTCATCTCCTCACCAAGCTTGACTTAATGGCATCCTCCATCAACTGCCTGGCAGAAATTCCCACCAGAAATCATTCAGGACACTAAAGCAGCTGAGGGGCAGAATCCTCTCTACCTTACATTCAGACACTCACAAATAATTGCTCTTATTTGAAAATAACTCTTAACAAAAAGTAGAAGAAAAATAAGAAGGTATCCAAGACTCAATAAAATGAGTGAAATAGCTATTTCTAGTCAATTTTATATAAACTTTATTAGGGTTCCAGAAGAGTCTCTCCTTTTTACAGAGCCATGTGTCCCTTCTCTGTAACTTTAAATTTTTCACTGTCTTGGTATAAAAATTAACCCAATTTATTTTAAATGTGCTGCTCTTATCTTCCTTTAATGTAGCTCCTTGGATATTGATTCAAAAATTCTTAACAAAGTACTAGCAAACCACATTCAACAATTCATTAGAAAGAACATTTATCATGACTAAGTAGGATTTATCCCTGGACTGCAAGGATGACTCAACATTGCAAATCCATCATTGTGATACATCACATCAACAAAATAAACGATAAAAAAACCATATGATCGTTTCAGTTGATGCTGAAAAAGCATTTGACATTATAAAATTCAACATCTCTTCAGGATAAACACCCTCAGATAATTGGAGATGGAAGGAACGTATCTCAACATAATAAATGTCATATATGACAGATCCACAGCTAGTGTCATACTAACTAGGGAAAAACTGAAAGCCTTTCCTCTAAGATTTGGAACTTGACAAGGGTGCACACTTTCACCACTATTATTCAACATAGCACTGGAAGTCCCAGCTAGAGCAATTAGACAAGTGAGAGATATAAAGGGCATCCAATTTGGAAAGGAAAAAGTCAAATTACCCTTGTTTGCCAATGATATGATCTTATATTTGGAAAAACCTAAAGACTTCACAAGAAAACTTTTAGAACTGATAAACATTCTCAATAGAATTGCAAGATACAAAATCAGAATACAAAAATCAGTAGCATTTCTATATGCCAACAGTGAACAATGTGAAAAGGCAACACTTGTAAGCTGTTGGTTAGAATGTAACTTAGTACAACCATTACAGAGAACAGTTTGGAGTTTCCTTAAAGAAACTAAAAACTGAGCTACCATATGATTCAGCAATTCCGCTGTTGGGTATATGCCCAAAAGATAGGAAATCAGTATGTTGAAGAGATATCTGCACCCCCTATGTTTGTTGCAGCACTGTTTACAATAGCTAAGATTTGGAAGCAACCTAAGTGTCCATCAACCAGATTAACAGATAAAGAAAATGTGCCACGTATGCATAATGGAGTACTATTCAGCCATAAGAAAAGAATGAAATCCAGTCATTTGCAACAACATGGATGGAACTGGAGATAATTAGGTTAAGTGAAATAAGCCAGGCACAGAAAGACAAATATTGCATGTTCTCACTTATTTGCAGGACCTAAAAATCAAAACAATTGAACTCATGAATAAAGAGTAGAAGGATGGTTACCAGAGTCTAGGAAGGGTAGTGTGGGTCTCAGGGAAAGGTTGGGAAGGTTCATGGGTACCAAAAAAATAGAAAGAGTAAATAAATCCTACTATTTGATTGGATGATAGGGTGACTGTAGTCAATAATCACTCAATAGTACATTTTAAAATAACTTAAAAAGTATAATTGGACTGTTTGTAACTCAAAGGATAAATGCTTGAAGTAATGGATACCCCATTCTCCATGATGTGCTTATTTCACATTGCTTGCCTATATCAAAATATCTCACATACCCCATAAATATATTCACCTACTATGTATCCACAAAAATTAGAAAATTTATTTAATAATTTAATGTAGCTCCTTGAGGGTAAGAATCTGCGTATTTCCTCACTGTACCTAAACCACCCCTCCCAGCAACATACACAATAGTTTGCACTTAGTAGAAGACCAATAAATAGGTAACAAAAATTAGATGCCCCAGAAAAATAATCAGTTACTTTCACCTTCTAGAAAACTGATTGATGACCAAAGTATTAAAACAGGAGTTCAAATATGCAAAAAGATCTTTACTATAAAAATATACAGCCATGTAAAATGAACAATCTTTGTCTTTAGATTTCTGGAACAAAAAATCTATGTGACCACAGAATTATTAACTGATTACTTTTGCTCTATTTTTTATTTTGAGTCATTTTTTATTTCTTCCTCTTTTGTGGCTTGCTTTCTTTCATTAAGTCTTCCTGGGAAATTTCCCTTTCAGATTAAGTCAAAAAGCTGTGGATTTCCTGGCTTCTGTGAGACAAACGACTGAAGGAAAATGCTAATTTACCAGGAAGGGTGGAGATGAGAGTTCTCTGAGGAATAGTTGAGCTTCAAGAGACATTCCCCAAGATTATGTGGAATGGCCTTTCAAGGTGGTTAAGTCGGAACTGTCATTGGAAGAACTCGAGATTATACTCGTAAGCTTAAATCATTCCAAATCTGAGGCAGAACTGATCAAGATTTAAGGAACCATCTGGGAAACAATTCTCATTCCACAAACAGCATTTGCCTGTTTCGTTTCATGCCCAGAATATTTGAAGAGGAGTGACAGGAGAGTCAGGACAGGAAGAGGGAAAGTGTTTAAGGAAATCTTTCTATGCTGACTGCTTTTCTCTTCCTTAGATGTTATCTTGATTAAGCAACAAACCATAATCCTTATTAAAGGTAAATACAACAGGGGCTATTTTTGTCTGGGAATTGCACTCTATAACTTAAGGCTACCATGTGCTTTTCCTGGCACATCTGATGTTATTAATGACCTGGAATACTGAAAGAATTTTCAAACCCTCAGACAAAAACACAAGTAGTTACATCAATAATTAACACTAAAGGGAATTTTCGGCATCTGGATATTTCAGTAATTAAGATGGCCCAGAGCATTTCAGTCTGTTATTAAGCACAGATCATCAAAGAAGTGCTTTCCACAATGTATAAATTTATTTCCTGTCTCATCTTACTTGCAGCCTATAGAGGCTGAGCGCTGGACTTTAGTCCCAAGAGCGGTAATTGAACCCCAGCTATCACTTACTACTTTGTAACTTTGGGCAAGTTTCTTAGTCCCTCCAAACTGGAGCTCTCCCATCTGTAAAACTGGAGTATTTTTATCTACCTTACTTAGACAAAAGGGTTTTTGTGAGGCTCAAAAAGGGGAAATAGATGTGAAAGCATTTTACAAATCCAAGGCACTGTGCAAGAGTTACTGAATAGGATGGCTGTTGTGGGGTGTCTTTTGATGACCCTTGCCTAAGTTCTACTAACAGTTGTGTGGTCCTCTCCTGACCATCATCCAGCACTCAGGCAGACCTTCCATTGCCCAAATCCAGGATCAGGTGGAGCATGAATGAATTGAAACCAAGTCAAATCTGTGTTCACCTTGTTCCTGACAGCTCTTCTGTTATTAAGTACTCCAGAGCTGTTTTCAAAGATAAAAATTAGAGATAAATCCTAATTGCATTGTCAGTTTCATGTATTCTATTACATTACTTTTGGAGAGGTTGTATGAAATGATATAACAAAGGTATATGTATTTCACAAGAATGTACATAAATATTAATATTAATATTCTTTGCTTAAGTTCTAGAAACTATTATGAAAAGTATTCATTTGCTCCTTGGGCCTCAGTAAAGATGTTTTATCCTTTCTACTAAATCACTTCAGATTGTGTTCCATGCCAGTGGTGTACATTATATCCTGTAGGTCAATAGCTGGACGGCAATGGCATTCATCCAGATTCTCATTTTTACATAAATGGCTTTAAAACACATTCTCTATATTACACCCTCATCTTATCCTGGCCCAGCCAAACACATGATTCCATATAATGTGAATACTATTATGATGAGAAAAAGTTACTAAGGAGTCAAAATGGTGTTACGACTTACTATAAAATCCATATGCTCAGTCTGAAAATAATCCAAATAAGCACTGGAAACTGACAGTTTAATGTGGTACTGAAAAGGTCAGATCAAGAAGCAGGAAGGCTTATAAAACCAAAGCATATGCAAAAGAAATAGCCAAAAGAGTATCATGACTCCTGAAAAGATTTTTATGTAGAGGCCCAAATTTCTAGCCCTAAACTTGATATACTTCTGCTCATATCAGAGAAAAAAAATCTCCTTATTAGAAACATTGGAAAAGTAGAATAATGTAGATATTATGTGTTTACTCTGATTTAAATCAATGGAAATTTATACTTTTCTTAGAATAAATAAATATGAACACCTAGATTTTAAATCTGCCCACATACCAAGATGTTACATATCCATTTGCCATTTAATTCAGCTGGTCTGATGAGAATTTTTCATGTGCATTATACTTGAATATGCTTGAATATGTTTTCTATACAGTTTGCTGTTGGCTTTTTAAGAATAATGTTTTCAAGCACGGTTATAGATTTATATATTCAAATAGTGCTTTGGGGGCAAACCTCTTAAATAATTTTTGCTTAATTAAGTATAGCTTCAAATGTGCAACTTCTAAAAATGGTCTTGAAGGATTTGCCAAGGTCTTATAATTATTTATATTTGTGGCCCAATAAAACATCATTTCTATATTATACCCTATACAATCCCATTTCTATGCTCCAGATGGAGAAATTGAGGCAGAAATGGGGAAACCTTGATTTAGAATATTCAGTGATTGAGTCCAGCAACAGAAATCATGTTTCAAAATTCCTTTTCCTATAATAGTTTTCTGGAGCTGCCTTAGAAGACCTTGCTGTTGGTATAACCAGAATTACGACAAACAACTTACTGCTTTTTAAGACAAGAAATTGACTGCTGGAACTCCCTCTAATTGGTATGAGTGAAATCAAAATCTACTAGAACCAAAGAACCTTGGCTCACGCTACATGACAATTCTAACAGTAAAATTCTGAAATGCAAACATTCAGCCATTCAACGGGGAAAAAAAAGCTTCAACATGTGTCTCAAGCCAAAACAAATCAAAATAAACAATAATAGAATCATGAGATGCTTTCAACTTGGCCTGGATAAAGCAAATAACAAAGTTGTGGCATAAAATAATTGAGGAGAAACCCTCTTTTTGAGATTGGGCAAAGAACCCCAGGTATCATGTCCCTCCCTCTTCTAGCTTTCCCACCAGGACTGTAACTACCTGACCCGGTATGAGACGGAGGCTGCTGCCTAGTGAACAGAGCGCAGTGGGAAGATGCTGCCACCTCCCTTTAAACGAGGATGAGTCAACAAAGTACTTAATCAGACGTTTTCCTTATTGAGAAAACACAAAACAAAAACAAAAAGGACCACAGAAATCATAGGCAGAAAATAGGATATCCCAGAATTCCTCTATCCCAGAATGAGAAGTTGGAACAAAAATAAGAAAATATTAAATTTTGAGGATTCTTTGGTTTGTGGCAACTGCTACAGATTAATATGTTTTGATTCAGAAGTTACTTATTTCTTACAGCAACATCGGTAGCAATGTGCACTCAGCAAACGGCAATTCTTTTTAATTCCAAACTTGAGAAACTGTTTCTGCTTCAACAATTATTATATGAGGTGAGAAGTAGAAAAAGATATAAATAACAGTGTCACAGAGATTGCTTGTAAGTCAGTGAAAATAATAGCAATAGAAATAAAAATCCTAACTTTCTAGCTCAGAGACTCTTCTTCCTTTTCAGCAATTTTGGTTACCACATAAGTACAATTTTATGTTTGCCTTGTTATGTATTTTATGACAAGTTCTTCCTCAGTTGAAGGGTAATTTTGAAAATGTTTTGAATAGAAAAGTTTCTTGAATCACTCAATAATTATTGGCAAGTTAAATTATGCAAAAATAAGTTTTATACAACCCAAAGACAAATCTAACTTGAGAACCACTCAAAGAAATTGACTGTTTATGTATATACCTGCATTATATCTGTTTCAAGTGTATGATTTTTTTAAAAAGAAAGCTGTCGATAGAGATGACAGGGTCATAAACCTGATAAGCCAAAGTGGAGAAACCACATGTTACAATCCCTTCAGTAGAAAATGAGACTGGGTCGCTCAGCCTTCAACCTGACAGTTTCAAACAGAAAAAAAAATCTATTAGCAAGTTGCTGATGTCTTATAAAAAGCTTATTGCAGAATCTTGCTCTTCCATTTAAAGGCATATTCCTGTCCTTTCTCATTAACTCTAAAAGAAAAAAAAAAGAAATCAGATTTGACATCCTGTAACTTGCTCCTTAAATATCAGAAGTCATATGTATACAGCAAGTTCTTTATAATTAAAATTTTTATATCTTCTTTTCTACATTCCCATACCTTAAAATATGTTTTTCAAAGTTGTGTGTGATGTGCGTATTTTTAAGAACTATCATGAGCACAGAGGAAATACAAGTAGATGCCTCTTTGTGGTGTTTGAAGAGAACAAAGATTAATATTCCTGGCTGCATGTAATGAATGTTCACTGTTGGAATCATTGTGATATTTCAAGGGGAAAAAAGTCATCAAATTTCTGAGTGGTTGGGCCAGGCACAATGGTTAATGCCTATAATCTCAGCACTTTGGGAGGCCAAGGTGGGTGGATCACCTGAGGTCAGGAGTTCTAGACCAGCCTGAGCAATATCTCTACTAAAATACAAAAATTAGCAGGGCATGGTGGTGCATGCCTGTAATCCCAGCTACTCGGGAGGCTGAGGCAGGAGAATCTCTTGAACCCAGGAGGCAGAGGTTGCAGTGAGCCCAGATCACACCACTGTACTCCAGCCTGGGTGACAGAAAGAAACTCTATCTCAAAAAAAAAAAAAAAAAAAAATCTGAGTAGTTATAGTCTATGTATTATAAATAATACCCATTGGCTGTGCCTTCTTCTTGCAGAGGTAGTGCACAGAATTCATAAGCATAAGCTAGCATGCTAGATCATGCCAGCCATGGATCCTTCACCCAAATAAGAGACTCCATTCGATAACTGTTCCTTTATACCGAATAAATCTGTTCATAAGAGCCCATATTTCAGGAAAGTTAAAAGGTAAACATAAAATAGCATGATTCCCACAAATCTTTGGAAATAAAATGGAAGTTTGTCTGTCAAGGAACTGCAGAAGCCTAAAACTCAGGACCATCTTATTCAACATCCACATTTTAAAGATGGGAAATTTCAGGCCTAGAAAGGTAAAGTCACTTGCTCAATTCACAGATGATTAAGTAAAGTTCATAACTTGAACCCTAAAGGCCAGTTTCCTGGAGTTTTCTAGTGGTTATTCTGACCAACAGACTAATTCAATGAATTGACATAAGTGAAATGGTTTATTGTGGTATTTAATGAAATCAAAATATGGTCTAAACATTTACTCTAGGCCATATTGGTTGGCACTCAACTATCACATTAAGTTGGTACTCACATGTTTATAAATACACCTAAACTCCAACCCCTCTAGACTATTACTGTTTAAAATATATATTTAGTTCCCCTATACTGTGTAACCTTGCTTTTAAGATTGGACATAAAAGTTCCTTGTATAATTTGAAGCATATATTGAATGCCATCTCTGCCATGATTTTCTGCAGCTTTTAACCAGAAAGGGAGCCTTCCAAAACCTAGAATATCTAATTTATACGTCTTATTTAGCATTGATTTATTGTATATTTCCTTGCATTGATCTTACTCTCATATATGTTTGGGATGCAATCTGTCAGCATCTTTAAAAAATCCATTAGCATATATAGACACATATATATTTTACCTGACTTGTCATGTCTAAAATGCTTAGAGTTTAAGTCAGGACAGTGGTTCTCCCTCAGCTATATTACTAATGTAACATTTGTCTTTTGGAAAACCCCATCAGCCTTTTGGGTTCATAGTTCAACTTGTATTATAGTGAATCATTTATGAATCTGGGCCCTGCAACAAATTAGGAAGCACCAATTATCTAGGTTTATGTTTGTTTACCTGTTTGTTCTTAAAAACTCCCATTGCATGCAGGGTGTCACCTCATCTGGGAAGCGAAAGTGGTCAGGGGATTTCCCTTTCCTAGCCAAGAGAAGCTGTGACAGACCTTACCTGGAAAAACGGGACACCCGCACCTAAGCACTGCACTTTTCCCAAGGTCTTAGCAACAGGCAGGCAAGATTTTCTCCCATGCCTGGCTCAAGGGTCCCACGCCCATCGAGCCTTGCTCATTGCTAGCCCAGCAGTCTGAGATCAAACTGCGTGGTGGCAGCCTGGCTTGGGGAAGGGCATCCTCCATTGCTGAGACTTGAGTAGGTAAACAAAGCAGCCAGGAAGCTCAAACTGGGCGGAGCCCACCACAGCTCAGCAAGGTCTACTGCCTCTAGACTCCACCTCTGTGAGCAGGCTTAGCCGAAAAAAGGCAGCAGACAACTTCTGCAGACTTA
Source organism: Piliocolobus tephrosceles (assembly GCF_002776525.5). Taxonomy (NCBI): domain Eukaryota; kingdom Metazoa; phylum Chordata; class Mammalia; order Primates; family Cercopithecidae; genus Piliocolobus; species Piliocolobus tephrosceles. The sequence continues at coordinate 8,132,654 of NC_045435.1, read as the reverse complement.
AATTTCCCTGTCTGACAGCTCTGAAGAGAGCAGTGGTTCTCCCAACACAGCATTTGAGAAGAGACAGAATGCCTCCTCAAGCGGGTCCCTGACCCCTATGTAGCCAAACTGGGAGACACCCCCCAGTAGGGGCTGACAGACATATATGTGGGTGCCCCTCTGGGACAAAGCTTCCAGAGGAAGGATCAGGTAGCAATATTTGCTGTTCTGCAATATTTGCTGTTCTGCAGCCTCCACTGGTGATACCCAGGCAACCAGGGTCTGGAGTGGACCTCCAGCAAACTCCAACAGACCTGCAGCCGAGGGACCTGACTGTTAGAAGGAAAACTAATAAATAGAAACAAATAGCATCAACATCAACAAAAAGGACATCTACACCAAAACCCCATCTGTAGGTCACTAACATCAAAGATAAACGTTAGATAAAACCACAAAGATGGGGAGAAACCAGAGAAGAAAAGCTGAAAATTCTAAAAATCAGAGCACCTCTTCTCCAAAGGATCGCAGCTCCTTGCCCGCAATAAAACAAAGCTGGATGGAGAATGACTTTGACGAGTTGAGAGAAGTAGGCTTCAGGAGGTCGGTAATAACAAACTTATCCAAGCTAAAAGAGCATGTTCAAACCCATTGCAAGGAAGCTAAAAACCTTTTAAAAAAAGTTAGATGAGTGAATAATTAGAATAAACAGTGTAGGGTAGACCTTAAATAACCTGATGGAGCTGAAAACCATGGTACGAGAACTTCCTGAAGCATGCACAAGCTTCAGTAGCAGATTCAATTAAGTGGAAGAAAAGGTATCAGTGATGGAAGATCAAATTAATGAAACAAAGTAAGGAAACAAGGTTAGAGAAAAAAAGAGTAAAAAGAAATGAACAAAGACTCCAAGAAATATGGGACTATGTGAAAAAACCAAATCGACGTTTGATTGGTGTACTTGAAAGTGATGGGGAGAATGGAACCAAGTTGGAAAACACTCTACAGGATATTATCCAGGAGAACTTCCCCAATCTAGCAAGGCACACCAACATTTAAATTCACGAAATACAAATAACATCACAAAGACACACCTTGAGAAGAGCAACCCCAAGACACATAATTGTCAGATTCACCAAAGTTGAAATGGAGGAAAAAATGTTAAGGGCAGCCAGAGAGAAAGGTCAAGTTACCCACAAAGGGAAGCCCATCAGACTAACGTAGATCTCTCGGCAAAAACCCTACAAACCAGAAGAGACTGGGGGCCACTATTTGACATTCTTAAGGAAAAGAATTTTCAACCCAGAATTTCATATCCAGCCAAACTAAGCTTCATAGGTGAAGGAGAAATAAACTCCGTTGCAGACAAGCAAATGCTGGGAGATTTTGTCACCACCAGACCTGCCTTACAAGAGTTCCTGAAGGAAGTACTAAACATGGAAAGAAACAACCGGTACCAGCCACTGCAAAAACATGTCAAATTGTAAAGACCATCTATGCTAGGAAGAAACTGCATCAACTAACGGGCAAAATGACTAGGAAATATCATAATGACAGGATCAAATTCACACATAACAAATATTAACTCTAAATGTAAATGGACTAAATGGCCCAGTTAAAGGACACAAACTGGCAAACTGGATAAAGAGTCAAGACTCATCAGTGTGCTGTATTCAGAAGAACCATCTCTGCAAAGATACACATAGGCTCAAAATAAAGGAATGGAGGAAGATCTACCAAGCAAATGGAAAGCAAAAAAAGCAGGGGTTTCAATCCTAGCCTCTGACAAAACAAACTTTAAATCAACAAAGATCAAAAGAGACAAAGAAGGCCATTACATAATGGTAAAGGGATCAATTAAACAAGAAAAGCTAACTATCCTAAATATATATGCACCCAATACAGGAGCACCCAGATTAATAAAGCAAGTCCTTAGAGACCTACAAGGAGACTTAGAATCCCACATAGTAATAATGGAAGACTTTCTCACCCCACTGTCAATATTAGACAGATCAATAAGACAGAAAGTTAACAAGGATATCCAGGAATTGAACTCAACTCTGCACCAAGCAGACCTAATAGACATCTATAGAACTCTCCACCCCAAATCAACAGAATATACATTCTTCTCAGCACCACATCACACTTATTCCAAAATTGACCACATAGCTGGAAGTAAAGCACTCTTCAGCAAATGCAAAAGAACAGAAATTATAACAAACTGTCTCTCAGACCACAGTGCAATCAAACTAGAACTCAGGACTAAGAAATTCAATCAAAACCGCTCAACTACATGGAAACTGAACAACCTGCTCCTGAATGACTACTGGGTACATAACGAAATGAAGGCAGAAATACAGATGTTCTTTGAAACCAATGAGAACAAAGATACAACATACCAGAATCTCTGGGACACATTTAAAGCAGTGTGTAGAAGGAAATTTATAGCACTAAATGCCCACAAGAGAAAGCAGAAATATCTAAAATTGACACCCTAACATCACAATTAAAAGAACTAGAGAGCAAGAGCAAACACATTCAAAAGCTAGCAGAAGGCAAGAAATAACTAAGATCAGAGCAGAAAGATAGAGACACAAAAAACCCTCCAAAAAATCAATGAATCCAGGAGTTGGTTTTTTGAAAAGATCAACAAAATTGATAGACCACTAGCAAGACTAATAAAGAAGAAAAGAGAGAATAATCAAATAGATGCAATAAAAAATGATAAAAGGGATATTACCACCGACCCCACAGAAATACAAACTACCATCAGAGAATACTATAAACGCCTCTATGCAAATAAACTAGAAAACCTAGAAGAAATGGATAATTTCCTGGACATTTGCACTCTCCCAAGACTAAACCAGGAAGAAGTTGAATCCCTGAATAGACCAATACCAGGCTCTGAAATTGAGGCAATAATTAATAGCCTACCAACCAAAAAAGTCCAGGACCAAGACAGATTCACAGCACAATTCTACCAGAGGTACAAGGAGGAGTTGGTAGCATTCCTTCTGAAACTATTCCAATCAATAGAAAAAGAGGGAATCCTCCCTAACTCATTCTACGAGGCCAACATCATCCTGATACCAAAGTCTGACAGAGATACAACAAAAAAAGAGAATTTTAGACCAATATCCCTGATGAACATTGATGCAAAAATCCTCAATAAAATACTGGCAAACCAAATCCAACAGCACATCAAAAAGCTTATCCACCATGATCACGTGGGCTTCATCCCTGGGATGCAAGGTTGGTTCAACATACGCAAATCAATAAATGTAATCCAGCATATAAACAGAACCAAAGACAAAAACCACATGATTATCTCAATAGATGCAGAAAAGGCCTTTGACAAAATTCAGCAGCCCTTCATGCTAAAAACTCTCAATAAATTTGGTATTGATAGAACGTATCTCAAAATAATAAGAGCTATTTATGACAAACCCACAGCCAATATCATACTGAATGGACAAAATCTGGAAGCATTCCTTTTGAAAACTGGTACAAGACAGGGTGCCCTCTCTCACCACTCCTATTCAACATAGTGTTGAAAGTTCTGGCTAGGGCAGTCAGGCAAGAGAAATAAATCAAGGGTATTCAGTTAGGAAAAGAAGAAGTCAAATGGTCCCTGTTTGCAGATGACATGATTGCATATTTAGAAAACCCCATCGTCTCAGCCCAAAACCTCCTTAAGCAACTTCAGCAAAGTCTCAGGATACAAAATCAATGTGCGAAACTTACAAGCATTCTTATACACCAGTAACAGACAAACAGAGAGCCAAATCATGAATGAACTCTCTTTCACAATTGCTTCAAAGAGAATAAAATACCTAGGAATCCAACTTACAAGGGATGTAAAGGACCTCTTCAAGGAGAACTACAAACCACTGCTCAGTGAAATCAAAGAGGACACAAACAAATGGAAGAACATACCATGATCATGAATAGGAAGAATCAATATTGTGAAAATGGCCATACTACCCAAGGTCATTATAGATTCAATGCCATCCCCATTAAGCTACCAATGACTTTCTTCACAGAATTGGAAAAAACTGCTTTAAAGTTCATATGGAACCAAAAAAGACCCCACATTGCCAAGACAATCCTAAGCCAAAAGAACAAAGCTGGAGGCATCACACCACCTGACTTCAAACTATACTACAAGGCTACAGTAACCAAAACAGCATGGTACTGGTAACAAAACAGAGATATAGACCGATGGAACAGAACAGAGCCCTCAGAAATAATACCACACATCTACAGCCATCTGATCTTTGACAAACCTGACAAAAACAAAAAATGGGGAAAGGATTCCCTATTTAATAAACGGTGCTGGGAAAATTGGCTTGCCATAAGTAGAAAGCTGGAACTGGATCCTTTCCTTACTCCTTATACGGAAATTAATTCAAGATTAATTAGAGACTTAACTGTTAGACCTAAAATCATAAAAACCCTAGCAGAAAACCTAGGGAATACCATTCAGGACATAGGCATGGGCAAGGACTTCATGTCTAAAACACCAAAAGCAACGGCAACAAAAGCCAAAATTGACAAATGGGATCTAATTAAACTAAAGAGCTTCTGCACAGCAAAAGAAACTACCATCAGAGTGAACAGGCAACCTACAGAATGGGAGAAAATTTTTGCAATCTACTCATCTCACAAAGGGCTAATGTCCAGAACCTATAAAGAACTCAATCAAATTTACAAGAAAGAAACAAACAACCCCATCAAAAAGTGGGCAAAGGACATGAACAGACACTTCTCAAAAGAAGACATTCATACAGCCAACAGACACATGAAAAGATGCTCATCATCACTCGCCATCAAAGAAATGCTAATCAAAACCACAATGAGATACCATCTCACACCAATTAGAATGGCAATCATTAAAAAATCAGGAAACAACAGGTGCTGGAGAGGATGTGGAGAAATAGGAACACTTTTACACTTGGTGGGACTGTAAACTTGTTCAACCATTGTGGAAAACAGTGTGGCGATTCCTCAAGGATCTAAAACTAGAAATACCATTTGACCCAGCCATCCCATTACTGGGGATACACCCAAAGGATTATAAGTCATGCTGCTATAAAGGCACATGCACACGTATGTTTATTGCGACACTATTCACTATAGCAAAGACTTGGAATCAACCCAAATGTCCATCAGTGACAGACTGGATTAAGAAAATGTGGCACATAGACACCATGGAATACTATGCAGCCATAAAAAAGGATGAGTTCGTGTCCTTTGTAGGGACATGAATGCAGCTGGAAACCATCATTCTCAGCAAACTGTCGCAAGAACAGAAAACCAAATACCACATGTTCTCACTCATGGGTGGGAATTGAAAAATTAGATCACTTGGACACAGGAAGGGGAACATCACACACCAAGTCCTATTGTGGGGAGGGAGGTGGGGAGGGATAGCATTAGGCGATAAACCTAATGTAAATGACGAGTTAACAGGTGCGGCACACCAACATGGCACATGTATACATACGTAACAAACCTGCACGTTGTGCACATGTACGCTAGAACTTAAAGTATTAAAAAAAAAAAGAGATAGGAACCTAAAAACTGGTTTAAAATGGTAGTACATGTGTTAAATACACATTAAGAAATACATAAATACTATAATAAATGTGGCACTTATCCGTGAAGAAAACCTGAAATTTACATGAAGAACTGGGCAGCAGTAGGGTTGCAATTTGTGAGTTATCGTGAAGTGGTAGATGGACGGTTATCTGAAATCAGATGGAACATTGGAATACTAGATGTAGATAGGTGCAGTTCATAACACAGTGAACTGAGGTAACGAGATAGTTGAGGTGTCTGTTTTGTGTTTTACCAGGCAGCTTGGTTCAGCCGGATGCAGTTTCCTGCCATCCTCTAGTATTTCTTACAGAAAAAATAATTCAGAAACAAAATCCACACTATGTTCAATGTGTTCCCTAATACATCAACTTAAGTGGAACAAATTCACATTTTAAAAGTCAAGTGTTATAGCAGTGTTTACTATATACGTGTCATTATATGCCAATGCTTTCATTCGTATGAGTTAGATTTCCAGGATAGAGACTAATGGATTTTTTTTTTTCTTGTTAAAATGCAGATTTTTATTCAGTAGATCTGGACAGAGACAGTACATTTCTAATAAGCCACCAAGCCTAAGGTAATGCTTCCGCTCCTGGTACAAAGACTATACTTTTAGCAGCAAGAATGTGAAATTTGAATGTGAATTTTTTTTTTTTTAATTATACTTTAAGTTCTAGGGTACATGTGCATAACGTGCAGGTTTGTTACATATGTATACATGTGCCATGTTGGTGTGCTGCACCCATCAACTCGTCAGCACCCATCAATTCATCATTTATATCAGGTATAACTCCCCAATGCAATCCCTTCCCCTTCCCCCCTCCCCATGATAGGCCCCATTGTGTGATGTTCCCCTTCCCGAGTCCAAGTGAGCTCATTGTTCAGTTCCCACCTATGAGTGAGAACATGCGGTGTTTGGTTTTCTCTTCTTGTGATAGTTTGCTAAGAATGATGGTTTCCAGCTGCATCCATGTCCCTACAAAGGACGCAAACTCATCCTTTTTTATGGCTGCATAGTATTCCATGGTGTATATGTGCCACATTTTCTTAATCCAGTCTGTCACTGATGGACATTTGGGTTGATTCCAAGTCTTTGCTATTGTGAATAGTGCCGCAATAAACATACGTGTGCATGTGTCTTTGTAGTAGCATAATTTATAATCCTTTGGGTATATACCCAGTAGTGGGATGGCTGGGTCATATGGTACATCTAGTTCTAGATCCTTGAGGAATTGCCATACTGTTTTCCATAATGGTTGAACTAGTTTACAATCCTACCAACAGTGTAAAAGTGTTCCTATTTCTCCACATCCTCTCCAACACCTATTGTTTCCTGATTTTTTAATGATTGCCATTCTAACTGGTGTGAGATGGTATCTCATTGTGGTTTTGATTTGCATTTCTCTGATGGCGAGTGATGATGAGCATTTTTTCATGTGAGACTAATGGATTTTTTTAAGATGCTGGCAGATTGCATCATCCCAAACAGCTTTAATAATTTTAAGATATTTTATATTTTCACAACCTCAGAGAAGATAATTCAGTCCCATACCCTGAATCTAATTTTTTTTTTTTTATTTTTCTGAGGTGGAGTCTCTGTCACCCAGGCTGGAGTGCAGTGGTATAATCGAGGCTCACATCAACCTCTCTCTCCCAGGTTCAAGCGGTTCTTCTGCCTTAGCCTCCCTAGTAGCTGGGACTACAGGCAGGTGCCACCACACGCAGTTAATTTTTGGGCCGGGCGCGGTGGCTCAAGCCTGTAATCCCAGCACTTTGGGAGGCCGAGACAGGCGGATCGCGAGGTCAGGAGATCGAGACCATCCTGGCGAACAGGGTGAAACCCCGTCTCTACTAAAAAAATACAAAAAACTAGCCAGGCGAGGTGGCGGACGCCTGTAGTCCCAGCTACTTGGGAGGCTGAGGCAGGAGAATGGCGTAAACCCAGGAGGCGGAGCTGGCAGTGAGCTAAGATTCAGCCACTGCACTCCAGCCTGGGCGACAGAGCGAGACTCCGTCTCCAAAAATAAATAAATAAATAAATTTTGTATTTTTAGTAGAGAGAGGCTTTCACCATGTTGGCAACGTTGGTCTCCAACTCCTCACCTCAGATGATTCGCCTGCCTCAGCCTCCCAGATGAACCTCATTTCTTACAAAGTTTGAGAAAATTGTGAGACTGGGTGAGAGTTCCAATAATGGACACTGAATGCTTCCTACTAGTCAAAGTAATCAAATGATTCATTTAAAGGACCAGGTGTTTCTGAGGACAAGCAGGAAAAGGAACCCTCCCCTACTTATCCACCCTTCAGCTCTGCCTCTGTAGCCCAGCATCAGAAGTAAAAGATTAGACCACAAGGTCTCCTTTCTAAAATAAAAATTTGCCACATCGTAAAATTTTAAAATTCTCTCTTGGAAAGGATTGAAATATACATTTAAAAAGATAAAATGAAAATAAAGTATTATTACTTTACCAGGGGGAGAAAACCATTTTTAAGATTTTGTCAAAGTCTGTCTTGGTGTTTTGACATCACATGATATTTAGCTTTGACTATTTTCATGTCATAATTATCCTTAAAGTGCTTCATATTAACACTATATACCTGCATAATACATTCTACTATGTGCCATAATTTACTTGGACATTTTTCTATCATTGAAAATGTGGTTGTTTTCAAACGGATTCTGTCATAAAAATCCCTTCCACTGGCATTTTTTTGTCTCTATATATTATATATACGTGTGTGTGTGTATGTGTAATATTATATATATAATTTCTTCAGAATAGTTTCCAAGAAGGAGAATTTCTGGATCAATATAAGATTATGTTTAAGTCAATTAATATATTTTACAAAATACCTTTTCAAAAATGTTACACCAACTTATAGCTCTACAAATCTAGCCTTAACCAGATTTTATTGCCTTTTGTAAACCTCTTCTAATTTGATATTGGAAATAATATAGCCTAGCATATCTCTGGCTGGGTTATAGTGCAAATTAACTCTAGTTTTTTATCCGGTGTCCAGGAGTGCAGGTAAGGAGAGTTCCTGAAAAGAGCGTGTGTTGTCTTTCAAAGCCTGTGTGTCATCTTCAAACAGGGTTTATTGTGGGGTGGGCTACTTATGTGGGCCCAGAGGATTCAAAGAAATAGGCAGGTACAAGACTTTTGAGGAAATTAACCTAATGTCCCCATTTCAAATCTCAAGAGTCCTTCTGCTTCCTACCTAGGCCCTGATCTTGGTATAGCAGACTCGCTGAAGTTGAAATGGCAACCTTCTCCGCAGTTCCACTATTCCCATAATTAAGTCCTGGAATTGATCTTCGATTTTTTATTATTTTTATAGAAGATAAAATTCATGTTGTATGCTACCAAGAAAGTTCACTGGCTTTCGTACTTTACCTTAAAGTGGGGATTAATCACCCTTAACCTTTCCTTGTCTTTCTTCTTCAGTGCATTGCTAGTACCTAGGAAAAGCAATTTGACTCCCTTGGCCTGGTAATTGCTACTTCCCTAGAACCTCTCAAATGCCTGAGATATTGTTCCTGCCAGTGCATTCCCTTCCACTGGCGTCCTGTTTCAGCTCAGAACTTGTAAAAATTCTAACAACTGCACTGCTATAGCATGCCAGGGTCTATCAGTTCCCCACCTAATACCAGTGGCAGGGTTCTCATTTCCCCGCAGCCAGGAGGGAATCCAGCTTCAAAGTTGCATTTTAGAGTCTGCTTCCTCAGACACTCTAACTGGTGTTTAAATTGGGTTCCCTAGGAAACAGATTCTAAGATGGAACAATACTTATAAAGGAATGAGAAATAAGAACTGGACAGAGGGAGAAGTTGAACGTCAGTGTGCAATTCTAACAGGTCTTAGCCAGTCCTTCAAGAGCCCCAGAGCTAGAATGACTCTTCCAAGTTTTCCAGAATTGAGACAAAAAGGCCAGGTCTTTGTACATCTGCATAGACCAATTTTCTGATGTGAGCTAACTCCAGTGAGAGGGGCAACCATGAGCAAAGCAGCTCCCTTTATTCTAGAGCAATCTGCAGAGTGGTACTCAGCCATGACAAGTCTACAGCCAATACTTCTCGCAGGTGTGGGAATGCACGCTTCAGACCTGAAAGGGCAATGCAGAAGGCATACCACAGCATCCACCACATGCTTCAACAGCAACAAAAATAGTTTGAATATTACTTAGCTTAATAGTTCAAAGGCATGTCCGTAAAAATCAGCATAATGTTCAGGTAAGAGAACAAATGATGTTTTAAATAGGTAAATCAATATGCTTAAGCAAAAGTGTAGTTTGAATACTAAAGTTGGGGAAGATGTTCATAAACATCAATATATAAACAGGTAGTATAATAATTATGTTATAATATAGAGAAGTTAATAGTATATAGCCAATAGTAAATAAAAATAGGGAGGGACCAAACTCTTTGGCCAAGAAATAAGCTTTCTTTATAGCACAAGGTGTATTCTGTAAGTTGCACATGCTCTCCACTCCTGGATTTTTCTCCACTTTTGAGTTGCTGTGCCGTCTATAAAATTTGTTTATACAAATTTTTATCTGCCTAACTTCCATGCTGCCGCTCATTATGCTCAGCCTCATGGGCCAGGAACAGTGGTAAAGAAGAGAGGGCATGGTTCCCAAAACAGATTTCATTTTGTGCAGTTCCACCAACTACTGTTCAGTCAGCTCTCTGCTTTAACTAGAAAAAATATATAGTACGGAGAAGAGGTTGAAATTACTTGAATCCTCCTACTTCCAGTATGAAGATTATTAATCAGCATAGATTATTCTAGGAAGCATGAATTTCAAAATTCTGTGGTCTAGGTGATTCTGACCAGTTGTCTAGATTAATCTTCCTCATTCTATTTAGTGTGTAAAGTATTCTAGTCAAGACCCTTGAGACCCACTGGTTTGCCCTGACAAAGAAAATTCTTAATCCCATTAATGAAGGAATCAGCACCATTTCAAATAAAGAGCTAATGAACTTTAGTCATAGATAATTATGCTATAAAAGTGTACAAATTATTATCTTATGAATATAACTATTCTACTAAGCAAGCCAAGGCCAATTGTCAGCTCTAATGAGATCTGGTAATATGGCCCATATGATCTTGGGATTTCAATAAACCCAGGTTCAAGTTCTGGCTCTGCTACCTGCTAGCTTTGTTTTCATAAGCAAATTATTAACTTCTCTAAGCTTCAGTTGCCTCTTACATAAAATACATATATCAATGCCGCCTACTTCATAGAGTTTTGCAATAATATGAGCAAATAGCATAGTGCTGGCTCCGAGAAAGTACTAAATAACTTTTATCTATATTAATTTAATATTATTTTTAGTGTAACAATAATTGTTATTTGTGTTGTTTTTCAACATGTAACTGATCTTTCTCAATGTTCTTGGGTTGTGAGAACCAAGCCTAACAGAAGCAGAGTTGATTTTTTAGTGCTTTAAATTGTTGCCCTCCAGAGGACGAGCAGCCCAACTGTGCTTGTTTAATGTGGTTTGTTCTGCACCATATGCGTGTGGGCTTTTAATAAATGCTATTTGATGATGATGATGACTTCTTGGAGACAGAGCTGTGTTCAGCAGAGTCACTACATTATGTTTGGCCTTGTTTTCTACTACTCGACTCCAGGAATGCTCTTGTGAGCAGTACCGAAACTTCTGAAATTTCCATTTGAGGTAAAGTACCGCTGCCAGCAAGCCGCAAGAAGGGAGTCATTAACCCTCACCCGCTTTTCTTGTGGCTCTTGCCAAACTGACCCTCAGAAGGGCTTTCTCAGCAGGCTGTCCTGCAGTTCTCAGCAGCATTCCACAGCAGTGCTATCTGCTGTCCTTCCTGAGAAAGCAAGGGGAGAGTAGCCACTGAGCTCAGTGGGCCAACTTCTAAAGTCCAAACTATGGGGAAACATTTATTACAACTCTACCTAGAGGAAAAACAAAACCAAGGACTCAGTCTATGGTCAGCCCCCTAATCAATGCAAAAGGAGCTTACAGCTCCAGGGACTCAAATAGAATTTAAACATTTTAGAAATGTTTACATTAAAAACAATGACACATTAAAGCAACAAGCCTGAAAACTAAGATCAAAAGCAAAAATTCTTTCTCCCCAAAACTCACATTAAAGTGACTGGGCAGTATGAAGGGTTTTCTGTCCACTGGCAATCAGGCTTTTCAAGAGCCCAGTTTTTCATGGACAGTTCACTTTCCAATCCAGGATAGACCTTTCAACTGAGTTTTGTCTTAGTACATTCTCGTCACTGCTATAAAACAATTATAGTTGTCTTTGAATTAAGTCTCTTTTGTTTCAAATGTGCCCCCCCCAATTTTTAGAAGAAAAGTATTTTTTCTGGAGTGAAATGTCAAGTTTCTTATGGACAAAACTTTCACTCTCCTATCTAGGAGTTATCATTGGAAAGGGTCTAGAGACCCCTGATACAATCTTTCCAAAAAGGGTCCTTTAAATGAACAATGCAGAAAATGCTGTAAATGAATAATGTTTCTTTTCAGACAACCTGGGTTCTCCAAACACAGACATAGCTGTGATGCTTTGCCAGGTCAAGAAAGAGCCTCATGTTTAACAATGATGACCTGGATTTTCAGCAACATTATTAGCTTTGCAGACAGTCTGCCTATGCAAGCTTAGACCTGATTTCCAAGGTTCATTGAGACTATTGCCTGAAATATCAGAGAAGAGTTAATAGAGTGAATAGAGATTCAAGAGAGTAGAAGAATATCAAATCACTTTTGGGAGGAGAGGGGACACAGGGAGAAACCAAGACAATGTGCTTTGACTTGGAAAAGGCAACAAGACTATAAGCTTAACATCGCAAAAGTCACAAAAATGAGCAACCTTGCCTTACTACACCTGTTTATGTGTTTACAGTTGCACTCTAAGCCACTCTTTGCTCTTTGATCCACTTAATCAGATTTTACATCCAGTTGATCAATCATTTCATCAAGTGTTTGTTTGTTTGTTTGTTTTTGGAGACGGAGTCCCACTCTGTCGCCCAGGCTGGAGTGCAGTGGTGCAATCTTGGTTCACTGCAATCTCCGCCTCCCGGGTTCAAGTAATTCTCCTGCCTCAACCTTCTGAGTAGCTGGGACTACAGGTACATGCCACCATACCCAGCTAATTTTTTGTATTTTAGTAGAGACGGGGTTTCACCATGTTGCCCAGGCTGGTCTCGAACTCCTGAGCTCAGGCAATCCGCCTGTCTGAGCCTCCCACAGTGCCAGGATTACAGGCGTGAGCCACCGTGCCCGGTATTCATCAAATTTTTAAATCCATCCACAGAGACTTTGCAACACTATTCCAAGGATTTTTTTTTTTTTTTTTTTTTCATTGTGGGCAAGTCTGTTGTTACTGGCAATGTGTGTAGGAACTAGTCCTGGTGACCTCCCTGTGAACCCACCAAAAAGTCAAAATTTGCAATTTCTTGTTCAGTGTAAAACTGAGCTTTGACCTTGAGGACTTTGTTGTGGTGGCTTCCCCTAGGAAATCAAAGAGACTGGTCATTTATCAAGTCCCAGAAGCAGTTCTGTTGTCAGAGTCTCTCAGGGCCCTTTGAGTAAGAATTCTTCAACTTAATGGTTCAAGTACAAGTTTTCATTGGTATACAGAAGCTGTAATCTAAATAACAAGTCTTTCAAGAAGTGACAGGAAGACACAAGGGAGAGAGAAAGAGGAAACTGTTTTTGAGAAAAGAAGAGGTAAGATAATATAAAAAGTAGTAGGAGGGGGTCAGTTTGAGCTACATAGCTACATCATTCTCTCCATCTTTTTGGAATGTCTCATTTATTTGCTGGGTCCTTTCCATTGTTCTCGCTGGCTCTTCTCATGTAGAAAGCAAATACTGTCTCTGCCAATTACAATTGAATCTTTTACACCTCAGCTGAGAACTTTCTGTAGGTTGGACTTTATTCTAATTTACTTGGATGCCCTTCCTAATGGCCTTATTTTCCTTGTGTCTCAGTTATAAGCCTTCCTTAAGAAGTTAGGTACTGCTATTCTACACCTCACTCAGATGTTGACATAACTTTTATCACCAGCAGTTCTACTTGTCAAAAGTAATAAGGCATGCTATCAAATGTCTGGAGCCAGGCAGATCTTCTTTATGATACACTTCAGTGAGACGCTCAATTTGTAGGTTTATTCACCCATATCCTTCTCTGCTTGTTTGCCCAACCCATGGGACCACTTCTCTTTCTTAGAACCACATGGTTTTGTGAAGGCCAGGATCAGTCAGTATTTTTTTGAATGAGTACCCATTACATGCCAAAACTGTGTGTGAGAAACAAAAAATAAACATGAACAGAGCTGAAAAAGACCCTAAATCTTTAGTCTAAAATGTTCATGTCTCCCAACAATGAAATTGAGATCCAGAGAAATATTTTTTTCAAGTCCTTCTGTAATATCATGGTGGGACTAGAATAAGAAAACAGTTCTTACCGTAACTCCTGGACTTTCACAGGTTCATAAGTCTTTCAATTAGTTGCAATGACAAATTCCAGAACATCATAACCCAAAAACATTGCCATATACACTTTTATGGTCCCCTCTAGTCAAAAAAATCTATCCTGTCTGAAAATGTTTATTAATGCCTCATCTTCCTAAGATTTTCCACAAAAGCAAGCTCTAAAGAGAAAGGTAATGAGTTCTCTCCATTTATTTTGTCATCCAAATTCTCACTGACCTCACGGGTCACAGAAAATCACCATCAACAATTCTGCAAGAATTACGAAGTAACTCACAAGTCAGCAGTGGCCTCAGTGAATACAGAATTGCATATGTCAGAAAGCCTGTGAGAAGAACTGTATGTAAGATTGAAATGTGGTAACTCTTTTTTTTTTTTAACTTTTATTCTAGGTTCAGTGACACACGTACAGGTTTGTGATATAGGTAAATTTTGTGTCACAGGGGGGTGGTGTATACATTAGTCCATCACCCAGGTAATAAGCATAGCACCTGACAGGTAGTGTTTCAGTCCTCACTGATCTCCCACCCTCCACCCTCAAGTAGGCCCCAGTATCTGTTGTTCTCCACTTTGTGTCCATGTGTAATCAAAGATGAGCTCAACTTGTAAATGAGAACATGTGGTATTTGGTCTTTCTGTTCCTGTGTTAGTTCAGTTAGGATAATGGCCTCCAGCTCCATCCTTGTTGCTGCAAAGGACATGATCTCATTCATTTTTATGGCTATGTAATATTCTACAATATATATGTATCATATTTTCTTTGTCCAGTCTACCATTGATGGACATTTAGGTTGATTCCCTGTCTTCGCTACTGTGAATAGTGCTGCAATAGATATATGTGTGTCTTTATGGAGTACCATATGATTTATATTTGGGGGGCATATACCCAATGATGGGATTGCTATGTGGAATGGCAATTTTGTTGTGAGTTCTTTCAGAAATCACCAACTGCTTTCCACAATACCTGAACTAATTTACACTCCCACAAGAAATGTATAAACATTCCCTTTGCTCTGCAACCTCGCCAGCATCTGTTATTTTTTGACTTTTTAGTAATAGCCATTCTGACTGATGTGACTGGGCATGGTGGTTTGCATCTTAATCTCGGATTCTTGGGAGGCTGAGGCCAGGAGTTTGAGATCTGCCTGGGCAACATAGTGAACTATCAGCACACCACTATATTCCAGCCTGGGCAACAGAGTGAGACCCCATCTCTAGAATAAATAATTAAATAAAGAAGGTGTTTTCTTTAGAACAATTGCTTTAAAGTTCATATGGAACCAAAAAAGAGCCCTCATTGCCAAGACAATCCTAAGTCAAAAGGACAAAGCTGGAGGCGTCACGCTACCTGACTTCAAACTATACTACAAGGCTACAGTAACCAAAACAGCATGGTACTGGTACCAAAACAGAGATATAGACCAATGGAACAGAACGGAGTCCTCAGAAATAATGCCACACATCTACAACCATCTGATCTTTGACAAACCTGACAAAAACAAGAAATGGGGAAAGGATTCCCTATTTAATAAATGGTGCTGGTAAAATTGGCTAGCCATAAGTAGAAAGCTGAAACTGGATCCTTTCCTTACTCCTTATATGAAAATTAATTCAAGATGGAATAGAGACTTAAATGTTAGACCTAAAACCATAAAAACCCTAGAAGAAAACCTAGGGAATACCATTCAGGACATAGGCATGGGCAAGGACTTCATGTCTAAAACATCAAAAGCAATGGCAGCAAAAGCCAAAATTGACAAATGGGATCTAATTAAACTAAAGAGCTTCTGCACAGCAAAAGAAACTACCATCAGAGTGAACAGGCAACCTACAGAATGGGAGAAAATTTTTGCAATCTACTCATCTGACAAAGGGCTAATATCCAGAACCTATAAAGAACTCAATCAAATTTACAAGAAAAAAACAAACAACCCCATCAAAAAGTGGGCAAAGGACATGAACAGACACTTCTCAAAAGAAGACATTCATACAGCCAACAGACACATGAAAAAATGCTCATCATCACTCACCATTAGAGAAATGCAAATCAAAACCACAATGAGATACCATCTCACACCAATTAGAATGATAATCATTAAAAAATCAAGAAACAACAGGTGCTGGAGAGGATGTGGAGAAATAGGAACACTTTTACACTGTTGGTGGGACTGTAAACTTATTCAACCATTGTGGAAAACAGTGTGGCAATTCCTCTAGGATCTGTAACTAGAAATACCATTTTGACCCAGCCATCCCATTACTGCAGATATACCCAAAGGATTATAAGTCATGCTGCTATAAGGACACATGCACACGTATGTTTATTGTGGCACTATTCACAATAGCAAAGACTTGGAATCAACCCAAATGTCCATCAGTGACAGACTGGATTAAGAAAATGTGGCACATATACACCATGGAATACAATGCAGCCATAAAAAAAAAAGATGAGTTCGTGCCCCTTGTAGGGACATGGATGCAGCTGGAAACCATCATTCTCAGCAAACTATCGCAAGAACAGAAAACCAAATACCACATGTTCTCACTCATAGGTGGGAACTGAATGATGAGATCACTTGGACACAGGAAGGGGAACATCACACACCAGGTCCTATTGTAGGGAGAGGGGAGAAGGGAGGGATAGCATTAGGAGATATACCTAATGTAAATGATGGGTTAATGGGTGCAGCACACCAACATGGCACATGTATACATATGTAACAAACCTGCACGTTGTGCACATGTACCCTAGAACTTAAAGTATAATAATAATAATAATAATAATAATAATAATAATAATAATAATAATAAAGAATTCTCAAGAGCACCATTAGATGATAAAATACAATGGGAAATTCCTTTCAAGTTCTGAAGGAGGATTATTTTCAACCTAGAATTCCATATCTAGCTAAACTGTCAATCAAAGATGAGGGAAAAGGAAATGTTGTTTGCTTTGCATTCTTTATTGGGAAGCTGCTAAAGTATGTGTTCCAGCCAAAGAGGAAAAGACAAGTTCAGGGTTTGGGACATTTAACACAGGAAAACAAGTATGAATGTTAATCCCAGGGTAACAGCTATGCAGAAGGTTCAAAGAGCAGTGTGTTTGGAATGGAGCAGAAAAATAGAGACTTCAAGATTCAAGAGGAAAGATCTCAAGGGAAAAAATAATTAATATGTTAACCAAAACACTTGAGCATGTGAGACAAACATACTATGGGTATATGACCAGTCTGATAGAGCAAATGGGAAATAGTAAGAATAGGTACAAAGAAAATCGTGCAAGATAAAATTGAAATAAATAATCAACTCCAGGCAAAATAGATATAGAAGAAAAGAATGGAATCATAATACATTGTAGTTGTACGTGGAACTCTTTGCACTATTATTATTATGACTACTGTCTATTGATTTAACTAAAATTGGGAGGATATATAAACAAAGACATTTAGAAGATCTAAATTTTCCTCTATCCTAAAAGCAAGTCAATAGATGAAGTCTAAAATGGATAACCCAGGGACTCGGGGGGAAGGCTGGGAAGGGGGTGAGGGATAAAAGACTACATATTGGGTGCAGTACACACTGCTTAGGTGATGGGTGCACTAAAATCTCAGAAATCACCACTAAAGAACTTATGCATGTAACTAAACAACCACTTGTATCCCAAAAACTATTTAAATAAAATTAAAAATTAAAAATTAAATAAGGTAAAATGGACACCGCCCCCACCTCCACACACACACACATACACATACAAAGGACTATCATTTAGAAAAATGGAGGCAATTCCAGAAAAGGCAGCTAACAGAGTTGATAGTGATGGTATCTGAGCATAGTGAGGGATATATCAGAGAATTACTGACTTTTTATAAGCCTTGTCTATAAATATTATATTATCTACCCATAGGTATGCATTACCTTGATAAAAATTTTAAACATTAAATTAAGGAAATAATATAGTGTGCAATAACAAAAATGTGTTTCACATCTCTAGCTTCTCTATATAGGTAAGACAGATAAATTCTGGCATGCTAAGAAGGAACATGTGAGCCAAGTGTTTAGCAAGTAAAAAAAACAAAAGTAATCCAAATGAGAAGCTGAAAACCTTGCTTTGACCCCATTATTGCTTCCTGTGCTTAGAATAGCACAATCCTCATTTGCGTTATTTTTGTAAGCTTGGTTTGAAGTAGTATTAACTAAGTACTGTTTTATATATTTGTACATACATAAAGTAGGTGGAACATACAGTGCTTAGGACTATATTTCTAACTTTACAAATCAAAGTGCACAGGAGAATATTTATCAGAAATATATCTGATACATGACTTGAATCAAGAATATACTTTTTAAGGGTTGGGCAGAGTGGCTCATGCCTGTAACTCCTATACTTTGGAAGGCCCAGGCAGGTGAATCACTTGAGCCCAGAAGTCCGAGACCAGACTATGCAACATGGAGAAACCTCATCTCTACAAGAAACACAAAAGAAATTAGCTGGGCATGATGGCACACGCCTATAGTCCCAGCTGCTTCAGGACACGGAGGTGAGAGAATCACCTGAACCTGGGAGGTCGAGGCTGCTGAAACCCTGTCTCCGAAAAAAAAAAGCATGTTTTATGTTTTTAAACATAAAAACTCAGTAATAAGTAAACAGGCAGTTCAACTTAAATATAATATATGTAATATCATATATATTTAAAATATATTATTATTTTTAAATGCATAAATATATTACATATTATGCATGTAATGGATATATGCGAAAGATTTGAATGGTTACTTTACCAAAGAAGATATATACATGGCAAATAAACACATGAAAAAATGTTCACTACAGAATTAGTCATTACAGAAGTGAAAATTAAAACCGCAATGTGATACCACTACATACCCATTAGAATGGCTAAAATTTAAAAGACTGTCCATACCAAATGTTGGTAAGGAAGATAAGGAACTAGAATCCCCATAAACTGCAAGTGAAAATTTTAAATGGTACAACCACTCTTCAAAAAAGTTCGGCAGCTTCTTAAAAACTTTAAAACATACCATATTTAAACCTCAAACAATATGATCTAGCCATTCTATTCCTATGTATTTATCCAAAAATAAATAAAGCATATGTCCATATAGAGACTTGTACATGAGTATTCTTGACAGCTTTATACATCCTAGACAAAAGCTAGAAAAAAATGCAAATCATCAATAAGTGAATGAATAAACAATTACGGTATGTCCATACAATGTAGTACTACTCTTCAGTAACAACTAATGAGTTTTCAAAACTAAGGAATGAACTACTGATACATGCAACAACACAACATAGATGAATCTCAAAATAATTGCGCCAATCGAAAGAAGCAATGCAAAAAAGAGTATACACTGTATGATATCTTTTATATAAAATTCTAGAAAATGAAAACTCATTGATAGTGACAAAAAGATGGTCGTTTCTTAGGGGAAAGATATGTGGTATGGGCAGGAAAGGTAATTAAAAGGGGGAATGGAGAAACTTTTGGGGGTGATGTCTATGTTCACTATCTTGATTGTGACAATGTTTACAAACTTATCAAATTATATGCTTTAAACACATGTAGGTTATCACAGTCTATTATAACTCACAGCACACTTTTTTTTTTCACCAAAACTAAAGTTATTTTATTTTTAATTTTTTAACTTTTATTTTAGGTTCAGGGGTACAAGTGCGGGCTTCCTAGATAGGTAAACTTGAATCATAGGGGTTTGTTGTACAGATTATTTCATTACCTAGGTATTAAGCCTAGTACCCATTAGTGATTTTTCCTGATCCTCTCCCTCCTCCCACCCTCAACCTTCTGAAAGGCCCCAGTGTTTGTTGTTCCCCTCTATGTGTCCGTATGTTCTCATCCTTTAGCTGCCATTTATAAGTGAGAACATGTGGTATTTAGTTTTCTGTTCCTGTGTTAGTTTGCTGAGGATAATGCCCTTCAGCTCCATCCATGTCCCTGCAAAGGACATGATCTTGTTCTTTTTTATGGCTGCCTAGTATTCAGTGGTATTGATGTGCCATATATTCTGTATCCAGTCTATCACCGATGGGCATTTAGATTGATTGCATGTCTTTGCTACTGTGAATAGTGCTGCAATGAGCAAACAGGTGCATATGTCTTTATAATAGAATGATGTGTATTTCTTTGGGTATATACCCAGTGATTGGATTTGCTGGGTCGAATGGTAGTTCTGTCCTTAGGTCTTTGGAGAATCGCCATGCTGTCTTCCACAATGGCTGAACTAATTTACACTCCCACCAATACTCTTTAAAATACACAAACATAAAAGGAAAATTTTAAAATAAATATAGGAAATAAGTAACCCATATCACTCAGATACAGTCATTAATTCATTCAGTCAACAACTCCTGCATGGCTCCTATGTGCTAATCATTGTGCCAGATGCTGGCAGCAGAAATATTTCTACAGCATGATTTGCCTTCCCAAGGACTTCACAGATTTGTGAAATAACAGACACCCACCACTGGGTAAAGTAAGCTATGGTACTTGTTTCCGAGATGGTAATTAATGTTCCTTGCATTTTTCTTTACATCAAAATATTAAATAAATATAATGAATGTTGCTAGGAATACCTATTCATATAAAGCACTCGTTCATGAGTAGCTGTTTCCCTGTTATTCTCACCGTATTAACCATATGCTCTTTGGGTAATGGTAATATCTTCCCTTTTCAACATTAGTGTATTAATACTCCAAAATCATTATAACACATTCCCCATACTAATAATGCAGCCAGCTCTCAATTTTGATGGTGGATTCCAGAAATCTGGCTTTGGTCCTTGCACCCTTCAACCACTTGCAGTTAGGGGCATTTCATTGCTTGTCATCGCCTCCGTCAAGGGTGTTCAGTAGAAAAGAGGAGGCAAATCTCAAGCCCATGTAATATCCTGATGAGGGTCATAAAATCTTAAAATTGGAAGTAATCTCCAGTGTTATCTATTCCAATTCCCACTCAGTGCTAGAATCTCTTTATCCTATCCCCAACAGATATTTACCCAAGCCAGATTCTGCTTGAACGCTTTGAATAATAACAGATCCAATTCTCAGTTACTTCACTAGTAAATTTTACAGTATTTTCCATGTTTGCAGTTCAAATAGAAGCTCTGAGGGGCATTTGGAAACAATATTTAAGGTTGGCTAAGGAATAGTAACATGTATTATGTATTTCACTTATTACATACATACACATAACATTAATCAGGCAAATAAAGATAAATTCTTCCAAAGTATTATGTTATAAATACCTCACCCTAATATTCCCTATGAGTCAGGCAGGAAGGATGGGAACGAGGGAGGAAATGGTTAAACTGAAGAATCAATCTGTTAGGCATTTACCACCATCATCTGCCCAACTAATAAGTGAGGACACAGCGAGAAGCTGGCTATCTGCAAGCCAGGAAGAGGGCTCTCAACAGAACTCAACCATTCTGGCACCCCAATCTTGGATTTCCAACCTCCAGACCATGAGAAAATAAATTTCTGTTGTTTGAACCACCCAGTCTATGGTATTTTGTGATGACAGCCTGGACTGACTAACACAGTCAGTCTTAGGAAGACTTTTTCTGAAAGTCTATCAAAAACTTTATCAGAGCTCAAAATACTTTATTGCCTACTTCAACTTAATGCCCACAATTTAAAAGATGTTGTGGATTCATTTCTGTTCAGATCACTTAATCATATTTTTTAAGAGACCAAACAGAAAGTAGAAGAGGAAGAAAACTGCCAAAGAGGGTGACTGCCTGCCTGAATCTTGGACTTGAACTAAACAACATCATTAGACATAACTGATGCAAAGTTCTTCCATAAAATAAAGGATTGTAAAGTACGTTAGTGTGCACCTGTAGTCCTAGTTACTTGAGAGGCTGAGGATGGAGGATCGCTTGATTCCAGGAGCTTAAGTCCAGCCTGAGCAACATAGAAAGACTCCTGTCTCAAAAAAATGAAGGATTGAAATTTTAAATGATCCCCAGATATCCTCTCCATCTACAGAATTCTCCAAATCTTTTAATTTAATATTGAAGGAAAAGGGACAGATATGTACTCAATTGGGTTGACTGTGTAAAGAACTTTGGAACAAGGTAAAAAGGGAGCAATAACTGCCTCCTAACCAAGAGCATTACAGAACTCTCCATAAGGAAACTGAATTTTTCCTGTTAAGGATTAAAGTATTCTCAAGGTAGCTATTCTTACTGGAGCTTAAGTATGATTAAAAAAAAAAAAATTATAGCTGAGGCCTTTAAAATGTACTCTGTAATTTCCCCTTCTGTCTAAAAGCATTCATTCATTCAACATATACTAGGGACTGAGATGCAAAGACAAAGAAAACTTGACCCTGCCCCTTAGAGTCAAAAACTAGGGAACATTCTATTTGACAGAGTTTTTCTAGTAATCTCAATAAACGTGATCTCAGTAAACGTAATTAACGATAGGACTTCATATCTTCATAAGCAACATAATATCTCCATTTAGTACAACAAAATGTACACACCGAAGAAGCAGTATGTCATAGATTGAGGAAATTTTCACGTGAAAGACATTTCAGAGACTTTCTTCCCTGAAACCTCTTCAAATGCCTTTGGGGACAGCAAACTGCTGCCTTATTGGAGCGTGTACAGGATTTGATTCTCTTCCTTGCAACTGCAACTTGTTACGTTGTAATATCTACTTAAATATGTCTAGATATCAAGGGGCCTCAGCAGAGGAACCAAGCCTTATTCCTTTATGTTTCCCAGGAATTTGCACCACATTTGATTAATAACTGATGTTCAATACTACATTTTTTGTGGACAAAGGATCCTCTTAACTGAACTAGAGAAAGTGGATGAGGAGGCTCAGGTTTGTAGTTACTTGTCCAAGGTCTCACAGGCCAACTGATGTGACAAGAGCCAGGGCTAGGTCCCAGATCTCAGGCTCACAGTTTAGTGTTCTTTCCTCGAATAGCTTGCAATTAAGGAGCTGGTACCTCACTTAGACTTTGAATGTGTGTTCCCTTGAAGTAATTAGAAAGCCTAGCAGTATAAACAAAGAAGCAGGCCAGGCACGGTGGCTCATATGTGTAATTCCAACACTTTGGGAGGCTGGGGTAGCAGGATTACTTGATGCCAGGAGTTCAAGATCAGCCTGTGCAACATAGTGAGAACCTATCTCTACAAAAAAAAAAAAAGAAAAATAATATTAGCTAAACGTGATGTCTGTAATCCCAGCTACTCAGGAGGCTGAGGCACGAGGATCCCTTCAGCCCAGGAGTTCAAGCTGTGATGACATCACTACACCCCAGCCTGGACAACAGAGTGAGACCCTGTCTTGAAAAAAAAGACCTAAAGAAAGAAATGCCATTTGGCCCAGCAATCCCATTACAAGGTATACACCCAAATGAATATAAATCCGTCTGTTATAAAGACACATGCACGTGTTTGTTCATTGCAGCACTGCTCACAATAGCAAAGACATGGAATCAACCTAAATGCCCATCAATGATAGATTAGATGAAGAAAATATAGTACATATACACCATGAAATATTATGCAGCCATGAAAAGAATAAGATCATGTCCTTTGCAGGGACACGGATGGAACTGGAGGGTATTATCCTTAGCAAACTAACACAGGAACAGAAAACCAAATATCACATGTTCTCACTTACAAAAAGCAGTCCAATGATGAGAACACATGGACACATAGAGGGGAACAACATACCCTGGGACCTTTCATAGGGTGGAGAGTGGGAGGAGGAAGAGGATCAGGAAAAATCACTAGTGGGTGCTAAGCTTAATACCTAGGTAATGAAATAATCTGTACAACCCCCATGACACAAGTTTACCTATGTAACAAACCTGCACTTGTACCCCTGAACTTAAAATAAAAGTTGAAGAAAAGAAGTGAAATTTTAAAACAGAAGAAATCATGTAAAAAGAAAGAAAACTGATTTGAATAGACATTTCTCCAAAGACAAGAAAATATATAAAAGGCTAAGATGCACAAGAAAAGATGTTCAACACATTAGTCATCAAAGAAATGCAAATCAAAGCAACAATGAGATACAATTTCATACCCACTAGGAGAGGTATAATCAGAAAGACAGACAATAAGGCTATAATCAGAAATATGGGCAGTAACCCATGTTGACAAGGATTTGGAGAAACGGAACCCTCGTACATTGCTGGTAGGAATATAAATGGCACAACCACTTTGGGAAACAATGGCAATTCCTCAGATAGTTAACACAGAGATACCATATTTCATTCCTAGGATACACCCAAGAGAAATGAAAACATATGACCACATAAAAGCTGTACATGAACATCCAAGTAGAGTTATTCATAATAGCCAAACAGTGAAAACAGCTGAAATGTCCATATATTCATGCAATGAAATATTATTCAGCAATAAAAATGTATGAAATACATGTAACAACATGAGTGAGCCTTGGGAACATTATGGTAAGTGAAAGAATTCAGTCACAAAAGACCACATATTGTATGATTCAATTTATGTGAAATATTCAGAATAGGCAAATTCATAGAGATAGAAAGTAGTGTAATGGTTGGCAGGAACCAGGGGAAGGGGAGTGGCTGCTAATGGATATGAAATGTTATAAAATTGGTACAACTTTGCAAATATACTAAAATCATTTAATGTGCACTTCAAAAGCATGAACTTTGCAGTATGTGAGTTACATCTCAATAAAAAGTACCATAAAAGAAAGAAATCTACATAAAACAGTCAAACTTATACAAAATAATGTCTCTATAGAACAATTTTTAAACAGTGCTATGTGGAGAACCTGGTATGAAGTGAAATGAAATATTAGTACCTAATATGTCCCAGGAGGAAGATTGAGGGAAACCAATGTTTACTTAGAGCCTAGTGTAGGTCTCTGGATAAATGCATTTCCTGTATTTTCTCATGAATCTTTTGAGAAATCTATTATTCATTTTACAGATAAGCAAACCAAATGTCAGAGAGGTTAAGTAATTTTCCCAAATCACACAGTAATCTAAGACAGATCTGGGAATCTAGTTCAGATGCCGAATTCCAAAGCATGTGTTTTTTCCACTCTTGCACAATACTTCCTTAGAGAGTTTCCCATAAAACTTGGTTTATTGCAATAACCAATAAACCCAAGTTTATTTTTTATTGCAATAGCAATATTCCTTAGAATTCCAGAAATGAAATTCCAGAAAACTTAGTTTATTGCAAGTTCCTTCAGAAGTTGTGAAGTAAATTAGACAAACATCTTCAAATGCCTATGCAAGTGCTTGACAAAATTGATAAGCCCAGCATACTTCTGTATTCATCCCACCTGCCTTCCTGACCACCTCCTTTATGACTGTCAAAGTTGAGGAGAGCATTTTCCCAAAGCCCTTGCCTATGCCTAGAGGACACTGTAACCCTGCAGCATTCAGGTCCATCATTATAGTCTCCAAAGCACTCAAAGCTACTTTGTAGTCAGTAGGACTTCAATGCATGATTGTGGCGATTGAATGAACAACCATGTTATCTCCCTTAAAATTCTCATTATCCATAGGGCACATAAGATGAAGACACAGTAATATTAACCACTTCACCATTTCATAACCAGGTGCACCCTAAGAAGCCACTTTACGGAGAGTAAACTTGTGGACAGACTTGGTAGATGTGAAGCTATTCCCCAATGCTTCTTACAGCGGGTTATAGACTGATCGCAATGTTATCTTCCACATATGATAGACTTACACTCCACAGTCCTCTTGGGTGGGGCCATGTGACTTGCTTTGAATAGTGGGTTGAGAACCAAAGGGACAGATGTTACTTCTGGGCCAAGTACAAATGCTGACTTCATGCACTTCTCTCTTTTCCACTGCATAGTGACCAGCAGCTGCTGAGATGGTAACTGCTTCATCAGGTACATGAGTCCTCAATTGACCCACATGGATATATTGTTGTTTCTGTTTCTACACCAAAACCTAGCCTTCCCTGACATCCAGATCTCCAAAGTACAACTTGTATATGAAAATGGTGAGCAATACAATTTAACTGGAACATGCTTGGCCATGATGATCTAGAGGAGATAAAAATCGGAAAGAGAACTGGAGGTCAGATAATATAAACTCTTGAAATCTAGACTAGTCCAGAAGATACATTGCAGGAGGAAAGTACTACAGATGGAAAAAATTAATTAGGTTGGTAAGTCCAAAGAAACGTGTCAGGAAAGAAACAAAAAACAAAAAAATTCTCAGTTAATATCAGATATCGAGGCATGGGTGATGTCTTCATTTTGAGATCCAAGAGACAGGATTGGAAGTAGATAGAAAGGTCAAAATAGAGAGGCCACTAGGCAGGAAATGCCAAACCCAATCAGGAAGCTGCTTAAAGCCCGTGGCTAGGAGGAAAGTTGTATTAGTTTTCTATTGCTGTGATATCAAATGATTACAAGCTTAGTGGCTTATAACAACATAAGCATTATTTTACAGGGCTGTAAATTAGCAGTCTGACATGCATCTCACTGGCTCAAATGAAGACATCAATAAGGCTGTATTTCTTTCTGGAGACTCTAGGGAGTAATCCATTTCCTTGCTTCTTCTAGTTTCTTGAGGCCACCTGCATTACTTGGCTCATGGAACCCTTTCTCCATCTTTAAAGACAACAAGGCAGAATCTCTCTGACCCTTCTTCATTTTTGACATTTTCTCTGACTACAGCTAGGAACAGGATGGAGTGGAGATACTTTGAAGGCATCATGGTGATGAGATTGTGTTCATCTGAAAAATCCCAGATAACCTCCCACTTTAAGACTTGTAACTCAATCTCATCTGCAGAGCCCCTTTGCCGCATAAGGTAACATATTTATCATGGGATCTAAGGGTTAGGATGTGGCCATCCTTAGGAGGCCATTATTCTACCTACCATCATAGCCAGGTATTAAGAATGAGGAACACAGTCAAAATATCAAGAAACAAATTATGGTACTGGACAGGGGAATGCTCAGTTCTAATGTATTCTGAACAACAGCGGGTCAGACCTGTGTACAGTGGCTCTTTCCTTAAGGCCCATAAAGGGCAAGTTCAGTGGTCTAAATGAGAAGTGATTCACTGGCCTGAACTCTGCCAGTAATGGGGAATGGAATATTACAGACAGCAGTGCCAATGGTGCCCTGAGATTGACTATTCCTTTGCCTCGGTAAGTGCAAGCTGAATGAATGAATTGATGAGTGAGATGTCAATCAAATAAACAGGACTGAACAGCAGTTTGGATACAGAAGGCAGAAAAGGGGAAAGGATTTTTTAAAAATTTAACAATCAATGAAGCAGCTAGGAGAGGTACAAGGCTAGATACTGAAAAAACCATGGAAGAGTGAAGGATGGAATTTCTTGACTGAGTTCTGAAAGTGACATTTTTTCAGAATTTAATTTCTTTTACAAAGATGAAGTGAATACACTGGCAAATAGATATAAGCTAGAGAAATGTAAAAAAAAATTGTATGAATTATACTTTTAGAAAAGGATAATTGGCCAGATGTTTTTCAGGAAACCAAAAACTAGACATAGGGAAACTACACATAAAAAGGGTAAGGTCATTTTTAAATGCATTTTCATCTGTGAATAAATATGAATGGATGGAATCATGTTTTAATTATGAAACAGGGAACTTGGGATGGAGCAAGACAGTGGAATAGAAGGCACTACAAATTGTTCCCATCCCCACCCAGGACACCAGTTTAACAACTATCTACACACACACACACACCCAAAAGCGCCTTCATAAGAACCAAAGATAAGGTGAGCACTCAAGGTGCCTGGTTTTAACTTCATATTGCTGACAAGGGCACTGAAGAGGTAGGAAAATCAGTCTTAAATTGCTGACACCCATCCCTCTGTTCCCACACCTGGCAGTGGTGGTTTGGTGCAGAAAGTGTTTCTGTGCGCTGGGAGAGGGAGATCACAGCAACTGTGAGGCACTGAACTCACCGCTGCCTTATTATAACAAAACACAAAACCAGACCAAATTTAGCCGACAACTGCCCACAGGAGGAGCATTTAATCCAGCCCTAGCTAGAAGCGAATCATGGATCCCAGTGGTTGGAACTTGAGTTCCTGCAAGCTTTGCCAATATGGGCTACAGTGCCCTGGAGTCCTAAACTTGAAAGGTAATCTAGGCCACAAGGACTGCAATTCCTACACAAAACCTAGTGCTGAACTGGGCCCAGAGTCAGTGGACCTGGCAGGTGGGTTGTGGTGGGGTGGGGGGGCATGACCCACTGAGACACCAGCCAGGCTGGCTAAGGAACTGCTGGCATCATCCCTCCCCAACCCCAAGCTGTACAGCTCATGACTCCAAAAGAGGTCCCTTCCTTCCTCTTGAGGAAAGGAGAGGGAAGACCAGGGAGGACTTTGTCTTGCATCTTGGTTATTAGCTCAGCCACAGTAGGATAGGGCACCAGTCAGAGTCATGAGGCCCCAGCTTCAGACAACATTTCTAGACACACCCAGGCCAGAAGGGAACCTGCTGCCTTGAAGGGAAGGACCCAATCCTGGCAGGATTCATCACCTGCTAACTGAAGTGCCCTTTGGCCCTGAATAACCAGCAGTGAAACTCAGGTACTATGTCAGGACTTTGGGTAAGACTCTAAGACTTGCTAATTTTGGATAAGCCTCTGAGACTTGCTAGTTTCAGGTAAGACTCAGCACATTCCCAGCTGTGGTGGCTGTAGGGTAAGGCTCCTCCCACTTAAGAAAAGCAGAGGAAAAAGTAAAGGGGATTTTGTCTTGCACCTTAGGTACCAGCTCAGCCTCAGTGGGGTACAGCATCAAGCAGGTTCTTGGGGTCCCTGATTCCAGGACTTGGCTTTTGGACAGTATTTCTGTACATGCTCTGGGCGACAGAGGAGCCCACTGCCCTGATGGGTGAGTCCCAGGGCAGGCAGCATTCACTACAAGTTGACTGCAGAGCCCTTGGGCCCCAAGGAAACATTGGCAGTCGCCTGGCGGTACTCCCTGTGGGCCTGTGATGGCAGCGGCCACAGTGAGCAGAGGCTCCTCTGCCTTTAGAAAGGGGAGGGAAGAGTGGAAAGGACTGCATTTTGTCAACTCAGCTGCAGTACAGTAGAACACTACGTAAACTTCTAAGGTTTTTGACTGTAGTCCCTGGCTCCCAGACAGCACCTCTGGACTTGCCCAGGGCCTGGAGGACCTCACTCTGAAGTGAAGGCCAAAGGCATGGCTGGCTTTGCCACTTGCTGATTGTAGAGCCCCAGAGCCTTGAGAAAACATAGGCAGTAGCTAGGAAGTGGTTATAGAAGGCCTTAGGCAAGCCCAGCACTGTGCAGGCTTATGGTGTGACCCAAGGCAGTCATAGTGGTGGTGGCCACAGGATGCTTGTGTCACTCCACCCCCAAGCACTAGGTGGCTCAGAACAGAGAGACTCTGTTTGGGAGAAAGTAGGGGAAGAGAACAAAAGATTCTTCCTGGTGATCAAGAGAATTCTCCCAGATCATGTCCAAGACCGTCAGGGTAAGTACGTTTATGGGTCTGAAAGAATCAGTGTCACTGAACTTGGGTTGCCCACTAAAGCAGATACAGCTTAGATCACAACATCCAAGTTCCTTTGAATATCTGGAAAGCCTTCCCAAGAAGGACAGGCACAAACAAATCCAGACTGACAAGACTACAATAAACACCCAAGTCTTCAATGCCCAGACACAGATGAATAATCTACAAGTATCAAGGGCATCCAGGGAAACATGACTTCACCAAATGAACTAAGTAAGGCACCAGGGATAACTCCTGGAGAAACAGAGATAATGTGACCTTTCAAACAGAGAATTCAAAATAGCCATTTTGAGGAAAGTCAAAGAAATTCAAGATAACACAGAGAAGGAATTCGGAATTCTGTGAGACAAACTTAACAAAGAGATTGAAATAATTTTAAAGAACTATGAAACAACCTTTTTGAAACTGCCTGCCTTACACCTCTGCAGTGGAGGTATGTTGCCTCTGGATTCATTGACTCAGTAAGATGTAGTGAAAACTGAAAACTGTAATAAATCTCAACTCCTTTGAGCAACACCCGATTAAATTTCTTTCTGGCTTTTGCACAATGGTGGCAATGGCTATAATCCAGAACATAAACAAAAACTCATATGGAAGCAACAAACACGTTTTTAAAAATCATATGCTATCCCCTAGCCCAAAGAACTCTTTGTCTAGGACTTTTTTCTGTGACTTATATTTATATTACTGAATAACTCCACCCAGTGAACATGAAGCATAGATGAGTACAAAAAGGCAACATTTACATAGTCTAATGATTCCCATATATGGACAATAGATATGCACGCCAAGACGTCTGGCAATTCATTTTTTTTTTGAAATTGACATAATGAGATGGTGACAAGTGAAGTGTGTGCATGGTCAGTCCCATGATAACTCAGACATTTACATTTACATTCTCATCTCTTGAAAATCAAGCCACTCATTCTCCATTGCCAATATGCGTTAAACCAACATGTCAATAATGGGCAAACTGCCACAAGTCAAATTTGCTAAAAACAGACCCATGGCATAAATAGAAACCAGAGCTTTAACCACTACTAATGCAATGTAAAAGTTAATAAGAACGATACAAGTCTTAAACCTCTTGCTTCTTGAAGCTTACTCTAGGGACTTGACAAACAATGATAAACAAGGACCAGAACAAATCCATTCAGACTGTCACTTGAAATATGAGTTCTTCCACATCTCCATGTTGATTATCCTGCTAATGTAGATTGTCTCTGGTTAAACTTACAACATATGCTGAGCCTCTCTGCCACCCAATACATCCTGTTTACTGTGTATCTGTATATGAGTGTGGTGCTTACCTAGTTTCTCCAGACGGGAGGTGAACCCAGATTTGAAATCCCCATTGAGTCTTCCTACTTCTTTTCCAACTCCTTAAAAGTTTTGCATAATTCAGGTTTTTATAAAGACTGGTCAAGAAGAACTGATTCTATACTATTAAAAAGTTAACAAGAATTTGCCAGTATACCATACATAAGACATACAACCGTGAGGGTGTACATCTGAAGTTTACTACTAACCTGCTTCTCCTTGAATAAGGACAGCTTGAGTCATACTCTACACATTCTTGGTTTTCTTCTTTTCCTGTTTCCAACCACTATGTCATTGTTAATCCAGAACCTGGCACCATGAGGTTTTATCTCTTCACCCTTGATGCTCTCGCTGACTCAACACTACACCCCAATTTTCATCCTGCCTGTCCCCATCAGACTTAGTACCTCTGCCATTGTTTTCATCACCCATATTTTCCACACATATTTATTGAACACAATTTTGTGTTCCAAGCACCATGGTAGGCACCAAAGATGTGATGGAGAAAAGACACTGATATTTGACTCTCAGCTCATCTTAACAGATCAAGTCTCAGCCTGGTTTCTTCAGCTATGTCTCCTGAGTCTTCAATAGTTCAGTGCTCCAAGATGAGTCATTGGCCCACAAGCTGGCATTAATCATTAGGTAAGCATCTCAGCCAAATTGAAACTGATCCCCCAGCAGGGAGAAAGAGGATGTCTGTACAATGTCAGAGCCTCTGTCTTAGAGTGGCACTTCAGCATCCCACCACACTGTCCTGTCTCTTCCTGGTGTCAGGGCAGATGCTACAACGCCCTTGAAGCCTCTCAGCCTGCAATTGCTTAAAGGTCAGTATTGCAGTTGAAGATCTCTATATGTCTTATTTACTTTTTTTTACTTTGGTTATTTTTATTTCTGCCCCTAATGACTTTGTATAAATCTGTGTCATTCAAGGACATCAGGAAACGAATCTCTTTGGTACCACTCACTCCTTTCCCATATAAAAAGTGGGGGCAGAGGAAAGTTTTCAGACCATTCAAAATGAGTTGCCTATATGCAGAATTTCTAATAAATCTGTACCAAATTATCTGCTATAAATGAGATGTTTTGGCTGGATTTCAATAAGGACTCTTTTTCTCCTAATTCCATTATGATTCAGCATTGAATTAATCTGTTTTACACAGGCAAATAAATGCATTTGGCATGTTAATGCTGAGTCTGAAGCATATCTCTGCCCATATGGGACAATATCTGAAATCATGAGGATATCACTACACACGTTAGAAACACTTCGTCTGGGCAGAGTGCTGAAAGGAGAAAAATGTTTACAAAATAAAAAACAGAGAAAAACTCTATATAAGAATTACCCAGTCACGGATCTCTGTTCTCTTCACACAGATCACTGGAACTCATTAAATTTTTTGACATACTAAGGCACAACTATTAATATAGTGTGTCTCATTTTGCATTTACCAAGTTTTAAAATACTACTTGCCCTACACTAATCATAGCCAATGAAAATGGAATGAAATGATACATATGGAACTGTTTTGAAAAGCCTCAAGGGCTATGTGTATTTAAGAGAGAGTGGTGATGTTGGTATTACCAGTGGTGGAAGTGTAGCCTTTTTTTTTTTTTTTTTTTTTTCTTTTTGAGACAGAGTCTCACTTTGTCACCAGTCTGGAGTGCAATGACACAATCTCGGCTCACTGCAACCTCCGCCTCCAGGGTTCAAGTGATTCTCCTGCCTCAACCTCCTGAGTAGCTGGGACTACAGGCATACCGCACCCAGCTAATTTTGTGTATTTTTAGTAGAGACAGGGTTTTACTGTGTTACCCAGGATGGTCTCAATCTTCTGACCTCGTGATCCGCCCGCCTTGGCCTCCCAATGTAGTCAATTTTTTTACAGTCTCCCTAATTTAGGGCCCACAGAGCATTAGTTCTGTGAGAAGCCCCTTGGAGGGCAGGCAGATTGTGGGGTTGGTTTTGCAGTCAAATAACCTCAGAAAACACTATACATGACATTTAACTTTTGAAATTTGAGAAGGACATTAGCCATTCAAGGATTAGAATAGCCTTACAATAAAAAAATATGTTTAATTTTAATAATGCAGAATTTCTAAGATAAAAATGGATTTGAAATATTCTTTTCTACATAACATCTGTTAATATTCCAAGGCATTAGAGTTTCAAAGAGAATCATCATTATTTAGAAGCAACATAGAATTAAATGTTCAACTGAATGAAATGCTTATCATAATAGGCCAACTCCTTCCCCTCATGAAACCCCAAACTCTTGCCTATACTAGCAGCATGCAAAGTGGGATTCTTAATTTATGAGAAAGCCACTGACACTGGCATCCTCTTAAAAAATTAAAAACCAACTTTGGGACTTAAAAACAATATCCCAAATGCCGATTATTTACACGTGCCTGTAATATTTTTGTCACAAAGAGAAAAAATCAGAGGAAAATATATTCATGGATTTTAAAGATGTATATAGCCCTCGTCTGAAAATGAAAATAAATCAATAAATGTTTATTAGCATGGTTAGCCCTATACTAGTGCTTTGAGTAACACAGCATTTCCTGCTTTCAAGGAGCTAACAGTCTTTTGGACCCCTCTATTTGAGAAATATATGTTCTAGAAGGTACAAGGAAGGACAAGATAACAAAACTTAAAATAATAGCTAATAGGCATTTGTTCAGATATAAACATAAGTTATCTTGATAAATGTCACCAGCTGTGAGAAATCCTCCTGGCCCAGCCACAGAGAGAGTGGGGAATGAAGAAGCCCATCCGATCCTGAACAGGTGTCCTTCCTTTGCCATGTGGCCAGATGAGACCCCAATGCCCTCCTAAAACTCTGTAAGTCAGGCTTGATGGCACATGCCTGTAATCCCAACACTTTGGGAGGCCGAGTTGGGAGGATTGCTTGATCTCAAGAATTTGAGACCAGCCTGGGCAACATAGTGAAACCCCATCTCTACTAAAAATACAAAAAAAAAAAAAAAATAGCTGAGTGTGGTAACATCCCAGCAACTTAAGAGGCTGAGATGTGAGGATTGCCTGAGCCTAGGAGGTGGAGGTCACAGTGAGACGAGATTGCACCACTGCACTATAGCCTGGCTGACAGAGTGAGACCCTGTCTAAAAAAAAACAAAACAAAACAAAACAAAAACAAAAACAAAAACAACTCTATACCCTATGATAATAGATACAGCACAGAAAGTCTAATAAAAATATAAAAATGAAGTGTTCTGGAAAGAATGCAAAATGCAGAAAGGATAAATTGAAAATGTAAGAGAATAAGGAAATTAAAAAATAGAAGAAATGAGACTAAGAAAAATAAAATGAAACCAAGACAGAATGACACAAATTCCTTCTGTAAAATCCAAGAAGGCCAAAACTATGTGTTACAACTTACAGAGCTTCATGGGATCTGACCACTTTTTTTGCCCAAGAATTTAAGTCTCATTTCTTAACAGGTCATTTCTCTTCCCACTCCCTTACCTAGTGATCTAAAGTTCATTTAGTCATATGCAATAGCTGTGATGTTCTGGCAAAGAGACTTACCTATTTCCTTATGCATAAAATGAAACTCCAAGAGTTTGACTTTCCTTCTAGGAAAACAAACTGGCTGCCAGAAATGAAGAGATCTGGTATTGGCACGCTCAATGTGCTCACAAAACCATATGGTGGTTCTAAGCAGAAATGACAAGGGCCAACCATTATATGTCCACATTTAGGGAATACATTCATAAATAATATAGAAGCCAAGGTATATGGGGCTCTAAATTGTCCCCCTCAATGCCACAGAGACTCTCTAAGGATATCTAGAAATAGATATTAAAGGAAATAGATGGGAACTAGGCACCATGAGGGTGTCAAGCCATCATAGAGGGTCTAAAAATAAGTGCTCCCATTCTCAAGTGCATTCAGCACTAGGTACAACTTTTGCTCAGTCAGTCAGGCAAAACTCTTAGTGTGCAGTGGTATTTACAAAAGAGCATATTCTGACCCTTTATATTTCAAAGCAATGTTGAAACACATCTGTTCAAATAACCCTCCCACTTCGACTGACTCACCTGGCAGGAAGAGTTAGTTTCCTGGCCAGCATGCAGCCAGACCCTCCTGATCTTCAACCAAAATATATAAAGCATATCATTGTCTTTTCATCCCAAAAAGCACAGAGATGAACCAAGCTTTTCTTTTCTGTGTGTTACTTAAAGATATTCTCTGTCTTACACCTGGCATTCTCAGTAACCACCTCAAAGCTCCCTCCACTGAGGAGGCTCCGTTAGATCTCCTGTAGAGCCCCATACTTGCCTTGCCCACAGAATTTACCTCAGTGAAGGGACATTATCTATTTATTTTCCTCTCTCCCCTACAAGACTATTTAAAATTCTCAAAAATGGAAAGCAAGCCATATTAATCTTCAGAACTCATTTCTATGACCCTGCAAGAAATGTACCAGGAAACTCTAAATGTTTGTTTTTGTTTTGTTTTGAGGCAAATGGGGTAAAGAGGGCTGGGAATAGGGAAAGATAAGAGAGTATTTAATTATTTTTTAATCTCTACAATTCACAGATACGTATTGACCACCTTACTCTATGCTAGGCTTAGTGTCAGGAAAAAGGTTTAGGCTCTCAAGGAAAGAGCAGTAAAGTTGAAAAGAAAAGAGGTTAACATATGTATAAGACAAGGTAGACTGTAAAAAATTGCATAAGAGAAGTACCAATTTTCCTTGGCACTTCATAAAACTAACCAGAAATCATTTCCTGAAGGTGGCATGGAAGTAATAAAGGATTTGAGCCTGTGTCCGTAGCTGGAGCCAGCAGCAGGAGCTCCATTAGCCCCCCTGCGGGATCTGAAAAGTTAACAAACAAACATTTTGAAAAGCTGATTGTTTCCCCTGACTGAAGCATAAGGTATGTAAATCAGAATGGAAATAAAGACTGGGCCTGAACCTTGGAAAGGGGCTTTGAATGCCAACCACAAATTTAGGGTTTTTTGTAAATGGTGTGATGCCATCAACAATGTCTGAACAAGGGTATTACATAATTTTTGCCAGGTTTACGGTGATTGCTCTGGAGGCAGCATGGGAGGTGATTTGGGAATAGGACATGCCAGTCTCAGGCCAGCACACCTGTTAGATCTCTCATCCCAGATCTTCATTTTTGCCTTTCAAATCAGAGTTTTCAAATCATGAAAAATCTTAGGCTGTATAAGATATAATAACTGAGCAGAAAATACTGGATTTGCTAAAATTGAACATGAGGTAAATATTAATAAGAACATAAGAGACTAAACCACGGCCGGGCGCAGTGGCTCAAGCCTGTAATCCCAGCACTTTGGGAGGCCGAGACGGGCGGATCACGAGGTCAGGAGATCGAGACCATCCTGGCTAACACAGTGAAACCCCGTCTCTACTAAAAAATACAAAAAACTAGCTGGGCGTGGTGGCGGGCGCCTGTAGTCCCAGCTACTTGGGAGGCTGAGGCAGGAGAATGGCGTAAACCCGGGAGGCGGAGCTTGCAGTGAGCTGAGATCCCGCCACTGCACTCCAGCCCGGGCGACAGAGCGAGACTCCGTCTCAAAAAAAAAAAAAAAAAAAAAAAAAAAAAAAGAGACTAAACCATGAGTAGACGGAACACAAGATAGACGATAAAGCAGAGATAAGGAATTATTCGTAAGGGAAGACGAGGATCAAGACAATTTCCATACGGTAGCTAGGGTCTAAGATAGCACATAGTGGGAGTGAATTCTATTTCTACTGCCCTGGAAGGCTTTTTAGTTTTCTACCCTTGAGTGGGAAAAAAAATACCTGGGCTACATTGCTGTCCCTCCATTGCCCTGCCCCCATGAGAGAACCTCAACAATTAAATTTCTTAAGTAATAATAAAAGGTTGAGGTGACTTTAGTTGACATTGGTAATAGGGAGAGTGAAAGCTGAAAAAAAAGGGTTCAGAGACCTTAATAAAAGTCTAATAGTTTGGAGAACTAGAAAGAGCTACAATAATTTAGTTTATAGCAAAAAGGGTGACCACATTTTTCCTAATTAAATAAAGGGGGTACAGCACTGGGGAGAAGGAACCATTTACAGTGGGAGTCGGGAGTTTCTTAGGAAATCAAACTAATATATACAGACATCAAGTAAATCTGTCACAACAGGGAAAATTTTCAGAAACCAGAGATCTGTGTGGTGTGGTTACATTTCCATCAATCCAAAGGACAATACTACTTGCTTCAGAAGAATAGAGTTAAAGGGCTGATGGCTGGGTCTGGGAGATGCTTACCAAGCCTTGAAACTTAGAGAGGCAATGGTTGCAGTAAAGAGCTACTTAAGGAACAATGGTAAGCCCCACCTTTTGGGATTCTGTACCTAGGATACAAATAAGGTTTAATATTAAGGTGTACTCTCCTTGTAACAAACACTCCAGTAATGAATTAGGAGCTCTTCCATGCTGTGATGGTTAATATTAGACATCAGTTTAACTGAATTGAGGGATGCCTAGCTGGCTGATGAAGCATTCTTTCTGGGTGGGTCTGTGAGGGTGCTGCCAAAGGAGATGGACATTTGAATCAGTGGACTAAGAGAGGAAGACCCACCCTCAGTGCAGGTGGGCACCATCCAATCAGCTGTCAGGGTAGCTAGAACAAAGCAGGTGGAAGAAGGGAGATACATAGCTTGCTTTCTAAGTCAGATTTCTCTTTTTCTCTCTTCCCGTGTGGTGCTGGAAACTCAGCTTCTCCTCCTCCTGTCCTTGGACATCAAACTCCAGGTTCTTCAGCCTTTGGACTCTGAGACTTGCAGCAGCAGCCCCCCAGGGGCTCTCGGGCCTTCAGCCTCAGACTGAGTGAGTGCTGCACTGTCAGCTTCCCTGGTTTTGAGGCTTTCAGATTTTGAGCCATTACCGGCTTCTCTCTTTCCCCAGCTTGCAGGGCACTTCACCTCGTAACCATGTGATTCAATTATCCCTGATAAACTCATATATATCCTTCTGGTATGTGTGTTGTGTGTGTGTGTGTGTGTGTGTGTGTGTGTGTGTGTGTCCTACTGGTTCTCTTCCTCCTGAGAACCCTAAGACACACACCTAAATTGAGCATGTGTAGCATTGTATGTTGAGTTGACTTCATGGGGATGTTGAGTAAGTGGGGTGCCCACCAATTGGCACAGAGCAGGCATCTGGAAGGTGGAAAGAACTTTTGAGAGGGTCTGGTTAAGCCTCCTTATTTTACAAGTGCAAACACATTTACAAATGCAAACACTGAGTCCAAAAAGGATAAAACACCTGCCCCAAGTTTTTACTTGGATAGTTAGTGGCAGAACTGGGACTGAACTCCAGATTTTCTGATTCTCCATGCACTGCTCTTTGCAAAGCCAGCGGGAGCTGTGAGGCAGTCATCTGTGGGGTCACCCGCATCAGTCAGCTCTACCCTATGGGCCAACAGGAAAACAATGACTCACAAAATCCAGTGGTCCTTTGGAATGCGTAAGAGGTGTGCCTTTCTTCTGTGCTATAAAGCGTTTTC
The DNA here is from genome assembly GCF_002776525.5 of Piliocolobus tephrosceles. Lineage (NCBI taxonomy): Eukaryota > Metazoa > Chordata > Mammalia > Primates > Cercopithecidae > Piliocolobus > Piliocolobus tephrosceles. The sequence goes on along the minus strand of NC_045435.1, from coordinate 8,094,201 downwards.
CATTTTTGTAAATAAAATCCCATTTTAAATGCCCTAGGAGAGTTGGCAATTTTAAGTGCCTTACGGACTACGATCATATATGGTCATGCTTAGCACGGGCTAAGACTGACTGACTGATGAGTCATTTGATAGATGGAGAGCAAATTTCTGTACACCGTATTTCAAATTGTCAGATTTGCTTCAAGTGAGCACACCTGTCTGTAACTTTTGCTTAGGCCAAAAGCCACATTCATTTGCATTTTAAAGCTCTAAGGAGTGAAAGGAAGAATCAGAGCTTGAAATCTGGCCTGGGCTGCACAAACAAACAGTCGAAAATTAACTATTTGAGAACATAGATGTGAATGTGCAGTTTTTAATGCCAGATCGCATTGTTTTCTGATCCAGAAATCGTTGAAAACTCAAGGATCTCATGGATCAGGTATATTAATTAGGGATAATGTAAAGCTACATCAGGTGAGAAAGAGACTGGGCTCCTCAGACACACAGAGAAGACACCACCCTTTATGTGAATCCCATATGTCATCCTGGCCACACCATGAGAGGGTCCTGCCTTCCTTCTCCCTTCCTGCAACCACACAGGGCACTCCAGGGAAACTGGGCTAGAACCACTATTGTTTCTGCCACCTTGCTCAGGCCTCCAAGTCTGCAGTATGCAAACACTCTGTGTTCTCTATTCCTAACAGTCTGAGATGTACAGGCAAGCATTTATCTGCAAAGTTGCAATAAAGACTCTATATTCAAAGAAAAATGAAATCTTGAAAATATGCCATTTTCACCATGCCATTCTATTGCTCAAAAATCTTCATCAATTCTGCATTGCTTACAGAATACAGTTCAGACTACTGAGGTGACCTCATCCCTCCTCTCCATTTCTCAGCCTCATTGTTCTACTACATGAACCCTTCTATTCAGTCATGCTGGCCAATTCACCACCTTCTGAATATTCCTGTGATTTCCCTGGTTGCACACATACCCTTCCTTGCCTGGAATGTACTACTGTCCATCGCTCATCTATTCAAATGCTACTTTCCATGGCTCAGCTGAAATGCCACCTCCTCCCTGAAATCTCTTCACTAAAATTCAGCTATCAAGATTCCATGCTTTTCTTCCTCTGTGAGAACAGATGTCTTATTTTCTTCTGCTTTGAATACCTCACATTGTCTGATATCCATTTTTAATAAATATTGGTTAACTGATTAATTCAAAATAAACTCCAAAAAAGGATTACATTTGCAAAGTTCTCAAAAGTAAGGTAATGATCTGTAGCTGCTATAGCCACACAATGGAAACTTCAGAGCGTCTAGTATGTTGTCATTGGATTCCTTTCCTTCCACAGAAGGAAAGGAATTTCAAACCTCAGTCACCTTCAGAGAGATTCTAGGAAGGGCACACTAAGAGTCAGCAAAGAGATCACATTCCTGGATTCCTGACTTGTTGTCCAGATCTGCTACTGAATCAGATTCAGGCAAGTGTGAATGGGAGAAATGAACTAATCATTAGTGCCATCCAAACAAAATGAAAGCAGTGCTTTTGTTATGTTGGCTGGATATTCAGGTTTAAAGAAGGAAATAATTAAAAATAAGAAGAGAAATACAGCTTACAGCCATCAATTGTATTTTCTTCAAATGTGCTTTTCTTCCCTTTCTGTTTTTTGTTTGTTTGTTTGTTTGTTGTTGTTGTTTTTTTTATACGTATGTGATGGAACTGGAATGCTTGAGAGGCATTAACTTAGGATTGAAAAGATGATTTGCTGTAATCGATAAGGGTATTTACTAACATGCTTTATCACCCAGATTCTCCTCTAAGAGTTCCATTTTGTCTCCCCAGAACACATTTCTTTGCTAAATTAAAAAGTTCCAAAAGTGGTATCGTGCTTGTAAAATCACATCTGATTTCAGGGTTAGGTCCAAGAATAAATAATGCAGTCCTATTTCTAGGTTGAGTAACAAGTGTTATTCATTTGACAGACTTACTCAGTAGATTTGTCCATGTCCTCAAAAGACATACTATTTGGGAAGAGGAAAACTGAGTTATGGAGGGTAAGAAGAGAGTAAAACCAAATAGCAAATGGGCAGAAAAGTTGATGTGAAAGTTTTAGCTTTCTAAGTATTCATTAAACTAACAAATGCTAACCATTCTCTATTGTCAGTGCTCAATATTGCTGTTTATTCAGTTAGCCAGACTATATATATTTATTGAGCACTTATTTTTTGTTAGCTAGTAAGCCACTAGCTATAACTTTGTGCAGCCAAAAAAGTATTGAATATAATTTGAATAGGGAACGTAGAGATTAAAAGTTATAAAACTTAAGGCAAATAATCAATAATGCAAAACATCGTGAGTAAATTTGAAAACTCTGATGTCAAATTTGTGTTTATAATAAAAATTTTAAATTTTTTATTTCGTATATGATTGTTCTTGCTTCATATCCCAGGCACATGGGAGTTTAGTTCATTGACTCCCATGTGTAACCAATTGAGAATGAGCTTAGTTACAAAGGAAGCAATTGAGGCTTTGAGCTCTTGAAGCTAACAGATGGAAATACGTATGTAAAAAACTAAGTCCAGTGTAAACTCGGCACATATGGACCTAAGTATTATTATTACCCAAATGGCACTATTGGGTATTTTCTTAATAGATTCTTTTAAAATGCTTTTTTATGGTTGTGGACCTGTTTTAGACCAATAGTTCTTTTTTTTTTTTTTTTTCTTTTTTATTATTACTATACTTTAAGTTCTAGACCAATAGTTCTTAAGAAGAGGAGGAGATTTTTGCCCCTCAGGGACATTTGGCTAAATCTAGAGACATTTTTTATCTTCACAACTGGTGGGGAGTGCGGAATGGGTACTGCTACTGGCATCTGGTGGGTAGAGGCAGGGATACTGCTTAACATTCTACAATGCACAGGAGAGATCCCTACAACAAAGAAATATCCTCGCGAAAGTTTCAGTAGTGCTAAGTTTGAGTAATTCTGCTCTTCACCATCATGTTTCCTTCTCTTGGAGCCTGGTACCAGCCAAAGACCTCAGGATCTAACCTGAGACCAACCTAAGTGTTCTCTGTGGCAGCCTGGTGTACTGAAGAGTGCCTAAGGTTTGCAAGCTGGCTAGCTGTGGCTCCCCATCTCGCTAGCTTAAGCTAGTTATTTAAACCCTTAGAGATGCCTTTCTTTAAATTAAAAAAAAAAAAAAAATCTGCACTATATGAATCATACCTACCTCATAAGGTTGCAGTGAACACTGAGTCAAGTACATATATACATATTCAGTACAATTTCATTCCTTTATTATTTCTAGCCTACCCATCTCTCCCCGCTCCCATTCCCGCCTTTTCCCCCTCCCGGTACTGCATCTCCCACCCCAAGTCTCAGGTTCTCTTTTAAAATGCTTTAATTCCTTTGGTGGCAAAAATCAGGCTTGGGCTAGGAAGTGAGTCACCACTCAGCAGCGAAAGGAGCTTGTTTTTCTTTCTCTGAATGCTTTTCTTAGTAATTTCAGACTGATCCTTTAGCCACTTGTTGGTTGAATCCTCTCTTAATGTTTAAGACACACTGAGAAAGAGCTGTGGCACCAAGACGTTTTCCGATTGTTAGGAATGAGAGTGTTTTAAATACCGAAAATAACCAGAGGGCAGAGAGCTCTGAAATCCTATGTTACATAAGCAGATGCTGGAAGACCCAGGCTGGTTCTGAGGTTCCTCTCTCCACAAGCAAGTCCACGCGGATCCTCCCCGTTGCTGGATTTACTTTAATGCTGCCGAAGTCTCAAGAGGGGCCTCTGGATGCTCGGAGGACAGGGAGCGCAGGAACTTTCTTGTCAAATAAGCCTTGCCTGGAGGGAGAGGGATGGGGCGGTTTTCACCTGCGGGCGGTGGGACGGGGCTGCGGGCTGGGGCTGCCTGGTTCCAGGCTGTGTCAGTGCCTCCAGCTCCAGGTCTGGGTCCAAGCCTGCACTTTGGCTCTGCTGCTCGGACGCCCCGCTTCCCCTCCCTTGCCTCGCTTAGAAACCCTTCAGTTCTCCCGGACCGCTATGTAGCTTTTCAAATTCCCAAATTCCCAGAAAACACCTTCAAAAGTCACAATCACCCACAACTCCCTCTGCCAAAAAATGTCATGCAAAAATGGAAAATACTCCAATTCCCCTTTCCTTCCAGACTCTCTCGCGCTCTCTCTCTTTCTCTCTCTCTGCTATTCATTTTCTCCCCCACCTTTCCCCATATGTGGTCTAGATCCCTTTCTCTATTTCTTGTTCCCTCTCTTTTTTCCCTTCTCCCTCTCTCCCTTTTCCACTCCTTCCTCCGTCGTGACCGCGCCCCCCCTTCCCCCGCCCCGTCGTCTCTCCTCCGCCTCGCGGGCTCCCGTCTCTGCCCTCTCCTCCCCTCCCCAGAGAAGAGTGTCCAGCTCCTCCAGAGGCTGCCCGCCCGCCGCTCCTTCCCTGCCCACCTACTATGAGGAGCAGCTCCTCCCACCTGCCCATAAAAGCCAAGTGCATGTTACCAGCAGCGGATCACAGCCCTTCCCCGATCCTCTCCGTGGGAGCCCGCGAGCCTCTCTCCCTGATCTTACGTGCTCAAGGTAAGATAGCACTTCTGCAGGCAGCTGACCTACCAGGGGTTGCTGTGGGGGAATAGGACACCGTCTGGCCAACGCGTTTGCTGTTTGGTTAGAGCTGATTCTTACGGATGCGCGATCCGCTGCTCCTTTAACTAGCAACCGGTTTGAAAACAAACTTCTGTTTGAATGGTAAAATAAAAGCTCCTTTAGGGAAGAAACAGCAGCATAAATATTGCGAAAACCTTTCTCTTTTGAAATCACTTTTTCTCCTGTTGCTGACTGTTGCTGAGGTTAAAATGTATCTGTTTGGGGTGTTATACTGGCGTTTTTCATTGTATATATTTCACACATCAGTGGGGGCAAGGAAAACGTTGTCCCATTGTCAAAAATGTACTTTGAAAGAACACAGTTAACTTCCTAAAAATAGCACAGTCAAAAGGTCTGCTAACAATTTTGTGATGTTTTCCAAACCCCCAAGACAGCTTCTGTGAGTCCTTTAAAAAATATCTTTCCAGGTTTTAGCGCTTGGAAAAAGTGATGTGAACGGGTGCCCTTTGCACGGGGACAGTATAAGTAATCAGGTGGCTGGTAGATAGGAAAGAACAAATCCAAATTTACAAACCAGGGTAGAATGTGCTCTCTCACCAAGCTATCTTTTCACGACATCCTAAAATGAGAATTGTGATGGAACTAAGAAAGTGTATAAAAGAACTTCATGAATTTCTGTACACACACCTAAACACAAAGCGTTTCAATATGTTTCACAGTAAGAGAATAATACAGGCCAGATTATACAACACTTCTGTGCACACCAGATGGTTGTAAAAAAAGATCAGCTAGAAAGGCTTTGGAAGTTTTAATCCTTCTTTCCACCCTTTTCCCCCTCATTTAGTAAATTAAAACCTACCTGATTGGCATCCAATTATCAGTGTTTAAACTACCCTCTTTAAAATAAAATGATCTCTTCTTATTCCTAAGGTAGAATAAATGTGCACCTGTGAAAGGAAAAACATACTCCACAGCCACTTCTGTAAAACCAGACACTTGGTCCATGAAGTTTGCCATCAACTTCTGTGGGTTGTGTGGGATGAAACTCTCTCATGTGGGAGAAAAAAACCTCTTCAAATGTTTCCTCTGGGGAATTGCACAAGACCACTTAGAGAAGGCAAACCAAAACTGCCAGTCAGGAAACCAAACCACTCTTTTAGCCCTTAAGGTTCTTAAAGTAAGAAGAGAAATGCTTCACTTCTTTATTTTTTGTTTGTTTGTTTATATTATCTCATGTGGAAAGAAAAAACTCATCGAAGCTGTATAAAATTCTCCCCTATTAACAAAACAAGACTCATCAGAAATTTAACTTAAGTCTTCCAAACTGTTTCTCCTTAGCTTTTGCATATCAAAAGTAATAAAAATATTTAAAAGATCTGTTCAAGATGGAGAGGATTCAGTGCTGTTATTCAAATGCAAGAGTTATATGTAAAGTTTCAGTCATGTTAAATTTTTCTTCATTGGAAAAAAATATTGCAAGAAGTGCAGTTTCCTTTAAGCAAATGATATAAAATTACTATTGGCCAAGATAGTATGTGCCTGAGCATATTAACATACCTTTCATCTCATGCCACAATGCAGACTGCTTGCTTTATATCTGATGTACATAGGTAATCAACCATGACAAGAGTACAGGTATGGGACAAGGCCAAACCAAGTATGTGGCACATTCAAGTTAATTCATCTTTTATGGTAGTGCCTGACTCACATCCATTATCACAAGGATGAAAATACGCTGCTTCATTCACCCCATCCCCTTGAGGGAAGTCATCTTCCCTTGGGGTGGAGGGGGAAATGTTCCCAGTTTAAATGAGCTTCCAGTTATTCCTAAGTTTGGGGATAAAAGTATTCTCCAAGGGTTTGCTTCTGCTTTCTCTGGCAATTAATGCACTGGACCAGTTATGAACCTTTTAGCAGTAACTGCCTTCCCTATGTCCCATCAAGTTCAAGCCCCTAAATAACTGAGTGAGATCATCTTAGTTTGCTCATGATCTAACGTTCCCAGGGGCAAAGCTATCCTTTCTCCATAGGGTACATACCAAGCAAGATGATACTGCTCTTCTTAAGCTTTTAGAAAAATCAGTGTTGAAGTTTCATGTAGTCGCCCCCAATCTCCCCTTCTGCATAGGATGTGGATACTTCACGTGAGTCTCCTCTTTTTGCCATTATGTAGCTGCCTCTTGATCAAGTCCATGACTATACCCAACCAATGCATTGCAGCGGGCTTGGGAGGACTTCTTAATGTTTCTCAGAAAAGACAAGATGAGAAACTGCCCCTTTCACTAGAGACACAAGAAGGGCGCTCTACTGATTTTGAGGGCTTGCTGTTCCTACAGAAACGTGCATTTTAGATGTTCCACTAATGTCAAAATTATAAAATGATATCCTTTCCATGATCAGAAAACAGATGCCACTTTATTCCTATTTGTGAAACAAAAATCAAGGAGAAGGGATTGGGGTGAAAAGGGACTTGAAAGAGAAGCTGGAGGAATCACAGAAGTGCCTTAAGAGAAAAGCAAGATTAGGAGCTCTGTTACAAAACGTAACTTCCCCCAGCCCTCATTTATGTGAACAAGAGGGGATGGGGAAGAGTAAAAATCCATGTCTGCTCTTGTTTTTTTATTTGTTTGTTGTTTTTTAATCAATGAAAGTATAAGATCCATCTTTACTCTGCCCCTCTCCTTAGCCCTCCTTCTTTAACAGAAAAGAACACCTTGGTTCTAATGATGAAAATGATTTCAGGTTTGCCCCATATTTAAAAACCCACAGTAATGTGCAAGTCATAATTCTAAAAGCTATACTATGAGTAAAAAAAAATCCTTAAAACATGTTTTTAACTAATGGATGGGTCATGTCTACAAAACCAACCCTAAGTCTCCTGAAAAGCGTAATGTTGAGTGCTTATTTGCAAGCTAAAAGTTAGAAACAGCAATTTACTCCTTATCCATGGTTACTCACTTTGATATGGAAACTTGCAGAGAGATTGAGACACACTGTATTTCCTAAAACCTCCAGTCCTCCAAGTAACCCTCTGGGAGCTAGGTGTTTCTGCTTTGACCTGCTTCTCTTCAACCAGACCCCTATAAACATACATGTACGTAAGTTAAAGAAGGTACAGATCTTGAAACTTGAGTGTGTTCTTGTGAATGGTGCACTATTCTAACTATTGAGTGAAAAGAAAACTAAAAGGAGAGGAGAGGAGAATTAAGGGGAGAATGAATGCCCTTAGGAATTTAGAGAATCTTTCTTTCTAGCATTGTGTGAAAAGGATCTCTCAATCCCTAAAGCGTCTAGGAATACACATTTTTTTAAAGAACCTGTTCATAAGTTGTCACAAAATGCTAAGAATATAATGAAGAAGATCTTCCAGTGACCTGGCAGACATTAACAGCAGGTTACACCCCACAGTACTAAATTATAGCTCTACTAAACTCCCCCTTTCTAGAGAGATAAGGAGTGAGAAGTACAAGCATGAACCACATTTCAACACCAACAGAGAAAAGCTGCTAATCAGAGATCCCTCTATCACTTTAGTAAGTGTGTTTGTTGTTTGAGGAAGAAGGTTCTTCATAGTTTTTCCTCAAGCAGATTTGCAGGAATGGGGTTAAAGGGAGTCACACAAGGTTAGAATGTCTGTAAGCCTGGAGCCCTGTGTACTCAAATCCATGAAGCCATTGAAATTGCATCAGATCAAACTGAAGTGAATTAAAACAAAAAGTGTTCACCAAAACTGATTATAATCAATTAAAATAAAAATAATGAATTCTAACTTCTCAATGTAGGATAAGAGCAAAAGCAACAACTTTAGCTGACTATGTAAAATATGAACACACACCTGACAATTCACCTTCAGTGTCCTGTATTTATTTGATGCTCACTTTCATTGTCCCTCCTGGACAACAAAAACTGACCCTTCTCGCCTTCAGCAAATCTTTCAGGATATGCAGATGCAGTCATATGTGACATCTCCTTTGTTCTTTCACTGGAAGAAATCTCTTTTTAATTCTCATAGAACAAGTTTCTAAAGAACCACTCATACTTGTGGTTTCTCTCATTATCAAAAAATTTCCTCATACTTCTCTTAAATAGGATATAAATTTCCACCCCATCGAATGTAAAAGTTTCACATTTTTCTAAACTTTAATTCACATACCTAGAAGAAAGTAATTTAAAATTGCTACTTGCCTCCAACAGAGTATCTGAGATGAGGTTTCAAGATAAGCTGTTTTACTTATCCAGTACCTATTACAACTACTTGGAAATTAAAAAAACAAACCTTAGAGAATCACAAAGGGTAAATACTGGAAAAGACCTTGGAGCTAATTGTAACTAAAAGTTAATTTTACAGGTGCAAAAAATCAGAAAAGTTAATGTCTTTCCCGAGGCACACCCAAGGCTGGAGTTCATACAGCCAAAGCCTCCAACCCGTGCTTAATCTTGAATAACTACAATGCGGCTCCTCGTATAATGTGAATCTAAGGTGTCTTTGACTATGCTGAGCATTCTGTAGGCACTTAACCTACAGGGCTCTCAGAAACCACAGCTTGGTAGAGGTTTGGACTACAGCTCTACCTCTATTACCAAATGTCTAGGACACATTGACATAAATTCTTGTAAAGAGTGAAGTCAATGGTCATCACCATCACATGGATGGTATGTTTTTAACCAGCCCAGGATATGGTACATAGTAGCTGCTCAGTAAATCTGTGTTGAGTGGGTGAGTGAATGGGGAAAAAAAGCTGAGTCTAAAATATCCATTTTCATAAACTCCTTTCTTACTTGTAGAAAATATAGTCCATAAAACTACTTTCTACAAAGTAAGGGATTTACAAAGTAAATTTTACTTTGTAGAAAATAGAGTCTATACAGACATATAGTGACTCAGGTCTCAAATGTATTGAGTTTAAGATTCTTCCTTGCTTTGGGAAATATAGGAGAGTTCATTTTAACCTTAGCAATGGCTAAGCTATTTTCCTGTCTGCAGTGTTCTCACTAGTTCTTCCCACACGTACTTGAGTTCTAGAAACTGTATTTTTTTTTACAGGAGGCTTAAGATCTAGTTCCAATATTCATTTGAGGAACAAATGTATTAGAGTGTGATGATTTACAGCATAATTCTTCTCTTCTTCCACCCAGCAGACAATGTGTTGCCAATTTAACCATTTTGTACCTTCCTCGGCCTTTAATGAGAGAAAGAGCAAAGTACCCATAATGGATAATCAGGAAAAACATTAAGAGACACATCGGTCAGAATGTGTAGGTATGAGATTTGTTGTGACAGAAGGGAGAGGTGATCAAGGGACCAAGAGTATAGAGACAGAACAGTGATGCTAAGAGAGTTGATTCCTCTGAAACAGAAGAGGGAGAATCTTCCAAGAGTTTTGAAGTGCTACAAGAGATTTTCATAGGATTGTCTAAAACCAGACCCTCTCAAATGCTTGAGAGATGACTTTCTGTTTGAGTCAGGGTTCTTTAAATACAACACTAATTGAAGCCTGGATCACACAGGTGTGAAAGCTTATTTCACTATAAGCTTTCTTATAGAAATTTATAGAATTTACTATATCTATTAAAACTTATTATCCTTTGATGGGACCTCGAGTGGGAAAAGAACCTCATTTCTTAGACTTGACTCTGACCCAGGATAATAACTCCATGGAAGTCAAGTCATTGAAATGTTCTCTGCTAAAATAACAACACAATTATTGGTAACACATAAAGTCACTCCACCATGGAAAGTGATGAAGGCAGGAAAGAATATTCTTGTATTGTTTCTGTAAACAATTTACCCTGAATAAGCGGACAGATGTTAGCCCAGATGCTTCTTCACTTTCCTCTGAAGCATGCCTGACAATTGTTTCCATATCTCCGAAAGAGTAAGTGTGTTTCTAAAATTGATTTATTATATGTTAAATTTAACACAGTCTATGGCTAAGCATGATTGTGAAAACATTCTTTTAAGTAAGTCTTTTTTGAAGAATGTCTCTCTTAAGCTTCCAATTGATGTGTTTACACCACGGGATATTTAGGCGTTGGATCATTTGATGTGCTGAGACTGAAGACAATTAATCACTTCACGTGCTACTTTTCCAACTCTAACTAAACAGACCTGGGTGTGGGTGTCAGCTGTCAACCTCTCTAGGAAATAACATGCATCTAGCCTATTGGGGAGCTTCTCTAGTCCCCTCTGTTAGCTAGATAAAACAGCTGCTTTTTGGAAGTCTGGGCCAATGGCCTCCATAATTGAGGCTGCATGTTCTAAGGCAATTATAGCTAGTTTATGGCAGCAGAGGGGTTAAGTTGCAGCTGCCATCAGTTCAGTAGGAGGATTTCAAATATTACCAGCTGACTAAAGAGCACTGCGATGGGGCAGGTGGGAGGCATTTTCAAGCAATCATCCCATTGAGGATCTTCCTCCAACTAGCACGCTGTCTACACACTGACGATAAGCCTAAACTTCATTCATAAATTCAGTGATGATTGTACATTATTGTATTTCTTTGAAGATCCACTTAGCGATTGCCCAGCCTTAAAGTCCAGGAGTCATGGTGTTGATCAGTGCTCTCAATCCAAACAAGCGGCTTCTTGTTAAATGGCAGACGTTAAGATTAAAGCCAAAAAGTACAAGAAGGGAGGCACTAGGGGGAGCTAAGAATTTGTGAGTTAGGTAGCCAAGATTGTTGAGGTTGGAAGAATGAGGAAAGAAAGGGGATCTGCGGCGAAAATATGCTATCGGATCCACAGTTCCTAGTTTAAGGGCATGTCTAGTCCGTTTTCCAGCCTCCAGCTAATTACAATCCCCAGCTGCCCAAATGGAGAGGGAGGTTGTTCACCAGTAGAGGGAGCCAGGGGCTGGGTGTCTCAATAGAAACAGATCTGTTCCCAGAAGGGGCCTTTAGATTTACATTTTTCAGATCGAAGGCAGAGCAAAGTGTCCTTTACAACCAATGGCTAAAATGTATACCATAGGAATACATCACATTGTTAGTTTTCTTTAAAAAACAATTCCTAATTTAAGCCTCTAAGAATAAATCACCCACATTTCTGGCATTAGCAATGCCTGAAATGTCCAGGCTTGTGGAAGTTTATTTGAAAGAAAACTAAAACAATCTTAGAAAATGTTCTTTCCAAGGCTACCACCAGCCAAGACTGAATCTAAATGCTCAGTTCAGTAATAAACAAAGCCTGGCAGCTGGGGGTCAGTGAGAGACAAGCGCAAAGTCTGAGGAAGCCTGCGGTGACTAGACCCTCCCTGTCAGCAGAGTAATGGGAAGGGAGCTGGGAGAAAAAAGACAGAAATGGGCCAAACAGGCTTCTCCAGCCCAGATGGCCCAGAATCTGCTCCCCTAAATCTGGGTCTCTCCAGGGAGCAGCCAGGGTCTTGCCTAGACTGAAGTGAATACCTTTCTGTTGAACATTTCCATTGCACAGCTGTGTGGGGATAGCTTGTTAAGACTTGAGATACTTGCATAATTCAGAACCCTTTGGGGGACAGAGATCAATTAGGACCATAAAAAAAAGAAATCCTTGGCACACCAGAGGAGAGCTGCCTGCTTAGCAAAAATTATGACATTCACAGCAAAACAGCAATCCTCTAAGATCATTTTTTGTGTCCATAGAGATGAAGCTATGGAGTTGGTGTGCATGTGACTTGCAAATCACCAGAAAATCTTCAGTGTTTTAATTTCAAAAACACCTTGACTGTCTCTGGGGTAAGGAGCATATCACTGATCATCTCTGTGCCTTTATTTATTTATCTTAAGCAGAACAATTTTTAAATAACTACCTTCTTTGCCACTTAGAGACATGTGAGGTCTTGTCAAGTATTTTTTAGAAAGATACTAATTAAGCATGCATTTTATGGTTATTTGTTCAGTATGGTAAATGGATTATACTTACAATACCTAGGAAGGGCTCAAAGTATTTATACAAAATCAGTCAAAATGGGATAAAATGTCAAATAGCCAGATAACCTTCCAAGATATAGCAAGAGTATTTTTGTTTCTTAGAATACAGAGGTCAATCCCACGTATCTCAAAAGGCCAAACAAGATCAAGGGTAAGTGGAAAGTAAAAAAACAAATAATAATTAGAAAATGGCTTAAAGAGTCTTCAAAGGCCTATATTCTTACCAATCTAAATTTTGAGACCAGCCAAAGGGGAATTTCTCACATACAATACAGGGTTTCTGATCTAAAAACTCTTTTTTAACTGGAGAAAGATAATTGTTTAATAATAACTTTTGTATAAAATCTCTACATCCCTTGCTTCAACATTTTCCAAAGTGCATTTCAAAACACGACTACCTGGGATTGATCGATGTTTATACCAAAAAAGGTTCTGTGGTCAAATAAGTTTTAGAAACACTCAATGAAACAATATTAAGCATTTTGATTCACTGCATGACTTCAGAGAAATTTTTATATGCTATATATTTTTTCATCCTCCAAAGACATTACAATCAAGTGTTCCTTAAACATTTGATGACAGATGTACCCTGCCTGAGCGCATCTCCTGCGATTGATATTCTACGGAACAGCTTAAGAATAGTTTAAGAATCACTTCCTGCAGCATTATTTCAAGATCACTCAGAACATGGTATTTTCAGTCTTGCTAGTTGTTAAGTAATACATACTGAATGTCACTATAAGATATGTAGATAGATTTCTAAAACCCAGGTGAAAAAGGAACAAAAGAAGTAGATAACATGCCTTTGTTCTATGGCTCAATTCTTTATTACAATAATAGCAGGAATGTCAGAATTATTCAAGTCTGTCTCTCTCTCACTCTCTCTCTCTTTCTCTCTCTCTCTCTCTCTCTCTCATATCTTCAACCTCCACTTCTACCCAAAAAATCTTTAGAACACTGGATAAATTGAAGTTGTCTCTTCGTTCCCGTCTCACTCTCTGAATACTGTGTAGAGAGAAGTGGCCAAGAATGAGCAATAAGTTCAATAAACGAGGAGCCTAGATAATTCTTTGAACTAGCTCATCAGTCTCTGAGCTGTTAATTCCCTGCTTTATCTTTACTATCATTAACTAACCAAGATCACTGGCCAAATATTTTCTTTGAGCATTTGTTTTCTCACCATCAGTAGGGAGCTAATTTCTGTAGGAGGAACACACTGATATTCTGGTATAATTTACTGCATGAGGAATTATTTAGTTTATCTGTGACACTCAGACCTCCCACTCCATACAATTTACTATTTCTCTTAGGACATTACTCTGGGAATTATCTTTCCACTTCACAAAGTTAGTGCCTGGAGGTCAGTATTCCATAAGTGGGACAGTTGAGCACCCTCTCCTTTAAGAAAATAAGTAGCTCATAGTCATCTAAAGGAGAAGGGAGAAATTCAAACACATCATTAGTGGTTATAATAAAAAAAGCTATTTGTTATTTAACAGTACCAGACATTGTGCTAGTCCCATTATCTATATTCCCCATGTCAACCCTACAAGGAGGGTATTATTATTCCCAATTTAACAATGAGAAAAACTAAGCTTCCACTCGTTAAGCAACTTGCCTTAGGGCCACACAGCTAGGAAGAGGCAGAGCAGGTACTTCCATCCAGGTCACATGCCAAAGTCCGCGGTCTTCCTGCCCGCCTGTGCTGCCTCTCATGATGTCTTGTCCTATCATAACAGGAAAAAAATAAAAATAAACTTCCTATGACAACGCCTCTGACTCATAAAGAAAGTGAGAAATTCTAGTGGCTCTGTTCCTAGACACTTCTTACTGGCTCTCTTTCTTGTTTTAATACAGTGATTTTAATGTCTTTTTCTTTTTTGTATTTTTTTTCTAAAAGCATGCTGTCATTTCAGAGCCAAAAAAGTAAGGACTGTGTAATCAGAAAAGCAAAAAACAAACAAACAAAACAAAACAAAAAACATCATTTTTCCCTGGGGTAATTTTTAAGGGCTAAAAGTTAGTCCATAAACTCTCCCCAAATGAAGACAAGTTGCTTGGCAAAAATCCGGTAAAAAGAATATCAGTCTAGCATGTCATTCTTAAGGCAATAGAAGTTTCCATGAATCTATGAGAAACACTAGAGCAAAGGCACCTCCACACATTAAATGAACTTGTATCTAGCTCCCCAGATTATTCTCTTTGGCACGACTTTTACCATAAACCATAGCCAGATGATGACAGTAAAGATGACTTAAATGTTTCCCCCAAGCCATGAGAGTCACCTAGGAAAATGCCTATGTTGTCTACACCTGCTGCTTAGCCTGCCTGAAAGTATATATAGAAATAAAAATACGTCTGTCGTGGGGTGGAGGGAGGGGGGGAGGGATAGCATTGGGAGATATACCTGAGGTAAACAACGAGTTGATGGGTGCAGCACACCAACATGACACATGTATATATATGTAACAAACCCGCACGTTGTGCACATGTACCCTAGAACTTAAAGTATAATAAAAAAATTGTTTTAAAAAAGGGGAAAAAAAAAGAAACAAATATACCTCAAGCCCTTCCTTTATCCTGTGCCAAAGACAAAAATGGAAACAAAGCCTAGCTTTTTCCCCATGCTCACATTCTGCTATGCTTTTTGGCTTTTGTTCTTGGTCTTCCCTCTCTGCTTGTAGTATTTCTCACTTAATCTACTAGATTAATTTATACTCCTCTTCCAAGAGTCAGATTAAGTATCTTCCCCTCTGTGAGAACATGCCTGAAACCAGCCTGACCCAAGCTGCCTTGTGGATCTCTGACAGACTCCCTAGAACTCTGCACAAGCCCTGCCACAGTTGTCTCAATTCTATAATGGCATGGGTTTATTTTGTGTATCCTTCTCCATAGAGACTGTGAGCTCCCTGCAGAAAGATTTGTGTCTTATTTACCTCTGCACCGTCAGGGCTTGGCACATAATAAGGGCTTAATAAATGTGAAAAGAAAAGAAACGAAATAGGGATGGGGGAATAAAATGAGGTGATGGTGAATAAAGAAGATTTTAATTGTGCTACTCTCTGTCCCCATAAATTGTTCTAAGAAGGGACAATTTGGCCTAAGTTCATTCTTGAAGCCTTGATACAATTGGGGTATATCCAGATATGGTAGAAACTCCTTTCCATTCTGAAATATTCCTTGATGAAAATGAACATCTTAGAAAGAATAAAAGTTCTGAATAAAATTTAGAATATCCTGATTTCTTTAGGACTTCATGAAATGACCAACACTACCCCAGTCTTCCCTGTGGTTTTCTGAGAGAACCAAGAACTGAGCTTCCACATTTCACATCTCCCTTTCCTCCCCATCCCATAGCACGAATATTTGCTCTCTCTTGCTGACTCTCTCTCTCTCTCTCTCACACACACACACACACACACACACACACACACAGTGTTACTGGACTTTGACTCAACTCTGCAGCTAACCATGTGGCATAAGATGAATGCCTAATGGTATTCTAATGTTAATATTGGTGCTCCATATACCAGGTTACACAAAGAAAAATTATTTTCCATGTGACCATTGTCCCAGGATTGTTAGTATCCTGCTCAAAAGGATTTAATGGCATTATGAAATGTAGAACAAACACTTCAGCTTGACAGTCGAGTCTCACAACCTATCTCACTCCAAAGTTTCTTTTCACCTTCACCTCGCTGAAGTCTATAAACAGGAATTCTACCTGATGGGCTACTACTCCTCCAAACATTCCTTTTTCCTTTCTTTACTGAAAATGTCCCCCATTCTCCTTTCAACCTGTCAGAAGAACCATAATTTCAAGATCCTATTAAAGCCTTCGTCAATATTGTAACAAGCATTGATCCTTCCCTATTCTCGACTAGCAAGCAGTTACTCTAAATGTCAGTAATATGTCACCTGTACACTGTATTGAAATAGGGCTGTCCAATAGAACTTTCTGCAATGATGAATCATTCTACTTTCTACAGCTGAGCTGTCCAATATGATAGCCACTAGCCACGTACGGCTACTAAGCACTTTATTTTTATTTTTTATTTTTTTGACACAGTCTCACTCTATAGCCCAAGCTGGAATGCAGTGGCGTGATCTTGGCTCACTGTGACCTCCACCTCCCAGGTTCAAGCGATTCTCGTGCCTCAGCCTCCTGAGTAGCTGGGACTACAGGTGCGCACGCCATCACACCCAGCTAATTTTTGTATTTTAATAGAGACAGAGTTTCACCATGTTGCCCAGGATGGTCTCAAACTCCTGAGCTCAGGCGATCTGCCCACCTCGGCCTCCCAAAGTGCTAGGACTACTAAGCACTGTAAATGTGGCTGGAACAACTGAGGTAGTGAATTTTTTAAATTTTATTTTAATCTCTTTAAATTTAAAATTAAATAACCACATGTGGCTAATGGATACTGTATTGAACAACAAACTATTTATCTTTTTATGTGCTATGGTTTAGGTCCCTTGGTGAGCCTATAAACTACTTAAAAAATTGAGTAAGATATGCTTTTTTCTATCCCCAGTGGATGCTATGACTGCAGTAGTGTTCATTAAATATCGTTTTCAATGCATTGCCTGACGACATGGTCTTTTGCCAGCTGCTATGTTATTTTAAAGAAGTCTTCATCCCTGTATCTGTAATTTTAATAATATTGTACAAATGGTGTTTGCCTCCTTTTTTTCCTTTATTTTAATGGCTTAAAATCCCTCAGAATGACACCCTATCAATGCCTGGATTCTTTATCACTATACAAACAAAACAGGATGAGGAATGGTTTAAACTGAACCTCTGAAAAAGTTCCATTATTCATTATCATCTCATTTCTTTTCCCTTGGGGAAAAAGCATGGTTTAAATACCTGCTGAGACATACAATTGCTTCAGTCTTCAATATGACCATTTCTACAGAGACAGACTATCCCTGGGTATCTGAAACAAATTCAGCTCACAGAGTTTTGCTTTCCTTTCCTCCTGAAACCTCACCACCTTTTAAAGAAAAGTAGTTATTCATCATAGATTTTCCCAGAAGATTTTTGTCTCTATTTCTGTGTTCTGCAGTGGACAACCTGAAACACTGTGAAGAAGGCTAAGCTCTCCGCCAGCAGGTCAGGGGAGGTAGCATGTCTTGGAATTTGACAATGATGTGCCCCTGGCACTTGCTGGCTTACCGACAGCCCTTCAGGAATCATCATACCAACAGGCCAACCATGCAATAAAATCCTGTACCTGGCAAAGCCATGAGCAAAGTGATCAAACATTCTGGCTGCAGATTAGATTCTAAACTATTAATAAGCCTTCAGAAAATAAGCCAGAGTGAATCTCTAACAGCAATAGTTTACAGAGATGTTTAATGATTTCAGAGGTCGGCCACCCTACATGCTTTCCTTCTGACTCAGCACAGAGCAGGACAAGGGCAGGAGAGCCACTCCAGAAGCCAGGGCAATCAGCTGTATCTTTTCCATTCACAGCTAAGTTTATTTGGAATGACTGGAAAAACCTTCAATGAAAACTCTTTCTAAAATAATAAAAGACTTTATCCTGCTGTCATGAGCCAGACGACATCGAGAAATAATTATGGGTGTGTATTTTCCCCTGCCTCGTAAAATGTTTACAAATTGTATCATAAGAAAGCTCTAGAGTGAATGATAAAGATAGCAGTAACATTTAACTTGTAAATTTTTTATATCTAACCATAAAAGAATCACCATGTGTTTCAATCACATTTGAATACATATAAATAAAATTCTCATCTGCAGACATGAGCCAGTGACTAAAGGAAGAATCCATGACTCCTTTTCCACAGAAAAGTACACTGGAGATGTTTAAGCTTCTCGTATTTATGAAATAGAATTCATTGTCGCCACGTCAGCAAAGGGGTGTTAGCAAGGATCTTAATTTGGGAACTTTGAAACATGAAAATAATCTATAAATAATGATGCTAATAATAACCTTTGTGGAGAAACTTACAGTTTACAACATTTATTTTATGTACACTCCCTCATTTGAATTTTGTAGGGAGGGATTTTATCTACAATTTACACATAAGGCAGTAGAGGCTTAGAGAGATTAAGTCAATTTCTTTTTTTTTTTTTTTTTTTTTTTTTTTTTTGAGGCGGAGTCTTGCTCTGTCGCCCAGGCTGGAGTGCAGTGGCCGGATCTCAGCTCACTGCAAGCTCCGCCTCCCGGGTTTACGCCATTCTCCTGCCTCAGCCTCCGGAGTAGCTGGGACTACAGGCGCCGACCACCTCGCCCGGCTAGTTTTTGTATTTTTAGTAGAGACGGGGTTTCACCGTGTTAGCCAGGATGGTCTCGATCTCCTGACCTCGTGATCCGCCCGTCTCGGCCTCCCAAAGTGCTGGGATTACAGGCTTGAGCCACCGCGCCCGGCTAAGTCAATTTCTTTTTATCATTAATGTAGTGAGTGTTGGGGCTGGAATATAAACGTGGATCATCCCATACCTGAAGTCCTCTTCTTTCTACTAATGTGGGCTGAATCTTAACAAAATCACATCCAGAAATGGTTTGGAGCATCCTGGTAGAAAAAAGAGAAAGTGCAGCAAAAGAAAGCAGACTGACCTGCAAGGTTTGCTTAGGGAAAAGTGATTGAGAATGTGCTTTTCAAGAAGAGAACCCAAACTCTCCTCAATAATATAGCAGCTAACATGTCTTGACGGGCTAGTCAGCAGGAATAGTTTTGTAAGTTATCTTCTCTATAGTTTACGATTTTAAAGGACACCTATTTTATACCTGTATGTAAATTTTTAAATGATAGTTTTAAATCCCCCTTTTAATTTAATGCCCAAATATGCGTCATTTATGCGGACAAAATAAAATACCTTAAATTATCTATGGGAAGCTACTACCGTGTCCTGAATAAAAAGCACTGAAGTTAGCATAAGAAGCCCTGAGATAAAGTCTCACTTTTACCACTGAACAACGCAGCCATCCTGGGCAAGACAGTAAGTCTTGGCAAGTCTTTGCTTCTCTGCTCTAAAATAAACTTACATCTCAGGATTGATGTGAAAGTTAAATAAGATAACATATAAGAAAGTGTCTGCTATTCAGAAGGTGGTCAATAGAAGTTTATTTAATACTAATGAAAAGCAATTATTGAATGTTTACTTAAGTGCCAGCACAGCGGTCATTTAGGTGAGTAGCAGCTTCAAGTGTCGTTGTCTACAGGTTGCAAATAAGGACACGAAGGATTTCTGTGCCTTGTCGCTCATTTAATGAACTCTTTACTTCGCCAGAGTCCTGCTATGCATTGGTCATGGTGGCAGTGTAAACTATTTATGGGTTGATTTATATTTTTGGTCTGTTTTTGGTTTTGGTTTGGTTTGGGTGGGGGGTTGTTTTTTGTCTAATTATTTGTTTGCACTAAATGGCAAGAGTTCAATCTCCCCACCAGTTCCCCAAAAAGGAAATTTTCCTGGTTGCACAATGCCTGTCCAGTTCACGGTCACCTCTCTCCCTTCACCATGTCAATGCACAGTATATATAGAGTCCATGTATGTGTTGTGTGTGTGTGTGTGTGTGTGTGGTAGGCAGCTGTGGCATCATCAGGAAAAATCTGGCTGTTCTGAATGTCTTCTCTAAGATCTTACCTCATCCCATGAGTTTCTGGAGTTTTGTGCTGCTGTGCTCTACAGCATTCTCCTTGAGGCTGCCAGCATCCCAGATGCATCCTGGCCCCTGCATTTTTATGCACCGATAAATTTCCTTAAGCCCTGTGCATATTCCCTACAATATTTAATGTCAGTGTACCAGAGTCCTTGTATTAGTCAGGGTTCTCTAGAGGGACAGAGCTAATAGGATAGATGTATTTATGAAAGGGAGTTTATTAAGGATTACTGGCTCACACGATCACAAGGTGAAGTCCCACAATAGGCTGTCTGCAAGCTGGGGAGCAAGGAAACCAGTCCTAGTCACGAAACCTCAAAAGTAGGAAGGCCTCTGTGGCCAAGGGCCTGAGAGCCCCTGGTAAACCACTGGTATAAGTCCAAGATTCCAAAAGCTGAAGAACTTGAAGTCCAATGTTTGAGGGCAGAAAGCATCCAGCACAGGAGAAAAATGAAGACCAGCAGACTCAACAAGTCTGCTCTTTCCACCTTCTTCTGCCTGCTTTATTCTAGCTGTGCTGGCAGTTGACTAGATGGTGCCCACCCAGACTGAGGGTGGGTCTGCCTTTCCTAGTCCAGTGACTCAAATGTTAATCTCCTTTGGCAACACCCTCACAGACACACCCAGGAACAATACTTTGCATCCTTCAATCCAATCAAGTTGGCACTCAATATTAACTATTACAATTCTACCTTACGTAATTTTAATTTTTCCGTCAGAAATGTCCTGACTTTTTTACCCCTGTGTCTTAATTACCAAGAAATCTTTCAGTCCAGGTTATCTTAAGAAAATGGCTCTAAGAAGCCCAAAGTGGCTGGGAACATTGGCTCAGGCCCGTAATCCCAGTACTTTGGGAGATGAAGACAGGTAGATCACTTGAGCCCAGGAGTTTGAGACCAGCCCGGGCAACATGGCAAAACTCCGTCTCTACAAAATATACAAAAACTAGCTGGGTGTGGTGGCACATGCCTGTAGTCCCAGCCACTCAAGAGGCTGAGGTGGGAGGATCACTTGAGCCCGGGAGGTGGGGCCTGCAGTGAGCTGTAATTGTGCCACTGCACTCCAGCCTGGGCAACAGAGTAAGACCCTATCTCAAAAAAAAAAAAGCACAATATGCGAATAAAGGAAATTACAAGCTATAGTGGAAGAGATTTTAGTTCATAAAAACAAAGGAAGAAGGACCATAAGAGGTCTTTTTTTAAGACTTTTCCTCTCAAGTTCTATTATCTGTTTTGTTTGGTTAGGACTTCCATATCAATCTTATTTATTCATTCAATAGTTATTGAGACCCACCACGTGCCAAGCCCTGTGCTAGATGCCATCAAGGACTGTTTCTACTGCACCCATAGGATGCAGTTGAAAGGCACAGAAACCAGTAAAAAGCCATTTGGAGAACAAATGCATGGGGAATGTGAAAACCCCTTTCTTTCTTTTACTATGGAAAAGAGGGCACTTTTTGTGCATTTCTCTGAGCCCTCCCTGGGGCAAGTGTCCTCTCTCATCATACCTATCGCTACCCAGCAGAAGGCTGTCACTCAAGGACTGTCAAGGATAATTAATTCAAGACCCATCCCATCTACTAGGTGCCAAAAAGCTAGCAAGTCGCCTACCTAATAGGTGTCTTTTGAGACACTCAACACACATAGATTTAAAATATACAAAACAGGAAACAGTCTTTATATGGTAGTCTTTCAACTAAAATGGTTATAAGATCTTAAATTTGTTGCCATCAAGGTACTATACAATGAATACTGGTGGTCCCAGGGATGAACCTGAAATACTGTGAAGTCCTGAGGCCCTGCAGCAGAGAGAGGCACTCGGCATTCAATTAATGCTCATTGGGTAAATACTATCTGAATCACTGGAGAAAAACTAAATTATTGCAAGTTGAGTTTTAGAAGCAAAATATATTTAAAGTGATATTTCATGTATCTAAAATTCAAACTTTTGACAATTTCAACTTCGTAGTACACAACTGAAGACAAAAAGTAAATCAAAAGTGCTCAAAGAATAAAAGACAATGGTTATTAAGGTTTGTATTCACTTTGAGCCTATTTACTTTTACTTCATGAATAATGTTAACACACATAGTTCTTTGAGTTCTCAGAACATAACCGACTTGAAGCACCCACCTAGAAAAAGGAGAGGAGTTGCAACAAGTAAGTGCACTGACAGAAGGAAGAAAGAAAAGTATGGAGGCCTAACAAGAAAGTAAGAAAAAAATAAGCTATACAAACACAAGAATTTAGAAAGCAAAATGGCATTCACTGTGGACACAAATAGTTGTCTGGTTTTAGGACATCTTTAAAAGAATCACTGAATCACAGCTAACTATAAATTTGTTGACATATTTGGTAGCATCTTTTAAAATGAAAAACATTATATATTTTAAGTATATATCAAACCAAGCATATTTCGATCCTTAAAGGTATAAAATATTGGGAAAATTTTAATTATCCAAACTGTCTCATTTCCTAAAGATTGTGGAAAGTTGACATTATTATTATCTATGCAAACACATATGTATAAATACATATAAATTATATGAAATAGAATTCCTGTTAAGCTAGAAAATCTCATCTCCCTAACATACAGTAGAACAGATTATTAACTTTTTGGTTGTCAGCTTGACATGATCAAACTGGTTATCTAAAATCCCAAACCCTAAGTTTGTGCTTTCTTTTCATTGAATGCAACTAAGACCAGGGAAGTTACTTCACTGGTCAGTAACTCAATTTATCTATTTGTATAATGAGAAAAAAAAAAAAAAAAGCTTGCCTCACATGGGTCTGTTGGACTTTGTTCCTATTTCAAAACTTGAAACTGCTTAATATAAATCTCAATAATAGCTCAGTTTGGGGTTATTATTTTTTAAGCAAGCATCCCTCAAGGAAAAGATGCAAAGGCAGTCAGTCTTTCCCTGCTTTTCTTTCCTTACAATCTTTCTTTTCCAAAGAACACAATAAAGAAACAAAGAGCCAAACACACTGACTCACGTCTTTTTCTAATAGTGTTGTGGTCAATTTGCTCCTGCATAAAAAACTAGTAGTTAAGCTTTGAACTCCGGGTTTTGGAAGGCCAAGAGTGGAAAAATGTCTTTAGCAGAAAGAACAGCACATTCCAAATCTGTCCAGTGTTACGCATTTGTGAGAAAAGTCCACTTGGGCATGCCATCCCCATTGAAGTCCCTTTGTGTTGTCAGAACTCTCTTGACAAAGAAATGGCTGAACATTGCCTTTCAGTGGAATTTCTAGTTGGTTCTTCTGTATTTTTTTTTTTATCAGACCTTCCTCATTCAAACCTTAAGATGATTTCTCAGCTTGAACTTGCTTTTAGGACAAATAGGAAAATGGTGTAGCTTTGTACCTAAAAGACTGACTTCATCCTTTTATGAGAGGAAAAGACTTATATGCTCCAGAAAGCCAAAGACGTACTGAGAATCTTCACTAAGGCATTTCCTATAGTAAAATTGATGATCACATCCCAAGCTTGATCAGATGTCATGCCTTTTGTTTTCTTAGATGTTGTCACAATCTAACATAGTCATGTGACTCTAGTGTGCTAAGGGCTTTCATGGGTGTTAACTCATTTATTAGACCTAGCATGCACCTGACTTCTTAATTATTTTACAGTTGTTTCTTGTTTTGATTCTAATTTTTAAAGACACTGGCAGTCTGAAAAATAATACTATTAGCACATTTCTAAATGGCTAGTATTATCTTTTAGCTGATAAGACTGAGTAGCTGGTATAGCCTGCATATCACCCAGTTGAAGAATTTATTTCAGTTCTAAAATCTGATTACCTAAAATGCTCTCAGGAACGTCTCAAAAGCGTCTTTACTCTTTTCTCCTCAGGAGGATGAAACACGTTCAACTTAATGCATCTTAACTTCAGGCCATTCTGTCTTTTGCGCCTTCCCTCCTGATACAGTGGAGGAGCTATTTCTCTTCATTCATTTTCCCTCACCTCTTCTCTAAGTGCCCCTCATCCCATACCTCCTACCTTCTGGAAACTTCACTCTTAATTGTTTGCACCATCTGCCACACATAGTGTTCTTTCTCAGTACACACCGGATTGTGACTCACCCCAGTTTAAAACCTTTCAGAGGGCCGGGGACAGTGGCTCACACTTGTAATCCAAGCACTTTGGGAGGCCAAGGCGGGCAGATCACGAGGTCAGGAGTTCGAGACCAGCCTGACCAACATGGTGAAACCACGTCTCTACTAAAAATATAAAAATGAGATGGGTGTGATGGCGTGCTCCTGTAATCCCAGTTACTCAGGAGGCTGAGGCAGGAGAATCACTTGAACCCAGGAGGCAGAGGCTGCAGTGAGCCAAGATCGCACCACTGCACCCCAGAGCAAGACTCTGTCTCAAAAAAAAAAAAAAAAAAAAAAAAAGCCACCTTTCAAAGATATTTCATAGCCTTCCATCAGAGTCCTGACATCATCTCAGGCCTTCATCATCTGGGCCTGCCCATCTTCTCAGTCCCATTCGTTGCCACACCATCTGCTGTCACCAGCCCCACCCTACCCAATAGTCACAGCTCTCTTTGAAATTGTCAGACCTCTTAATTTTTAGGGCTTTTATTTACATTGTTTTGTTCTCTCTACCCGGAACACCCTGCCTTCTCATCACCTCTTAACTCCCCAAGCATTCCCAGAAGGCTCCTTTGACCTTCTGGCCTAGATAAAGTGGCCCTGTCCTGTGCTCTCACATTGCCAGCATCCCTCTGTGGCATCTAATACTATCACTGTTTCTGTTTAACTGACTATCTCCATGGCTAGCCTGTAAACCCAGTTACAGCCTGATTTGAGTCTGCCTTACCAAGCAGTGTGTCCCCAGCACAGAGCCTGAAACCAAGTGCAGGTACTCAGTACTGTTAATGAAAGGATGAAGGAAGGATAACAAATGATATTCAGAGAAGCAGATATCAGAGACAAACTGGCAGATACAAAGGTCAACCAAAGGTCTAGGAAAAGCGAGTGGTCAAAAGTCTAATCAAAGTCAGAAAACAAGACGTCTTTAGCAACCAACAGTGCAAGGCAGGTAGAAAAGATCTAAGACAGGCCCTTGGCAATAATGGTAAACAAACTTGATAAGCACAGCACTCAATCAGTCACTCATTCTCACTGGGGGCAGAGTTCCCCAGAGTGTTTTAAAGTGTGGTCTAAGGACTACCTGCATCATGATTCCACATCCCCACTAGCTCTGCTGAATCAGAGTCTCATGGGTTGAGGCCAGAAATCTGCATTTCAAGCCAGCATTCTAGGTGATTCTTATGCATCCTAAGGTCTTCAGGTTGGAACTGGAGACAAAAACAATAGCTGGTTGAATAGGCAGAACAGGACCAGAAAGCAGATACCTTTCCCTGATGGTGGTTAGCTCAGCACTGTGAGCCCCCAGTTGCTCCGCGTACAGTATGTGACTCACGGATAAGGCCACACACACCCTGATTCATCTATGATGAGCTACGCCTAGCTGGCTCGTGGTTGGACCTTAGAAGTTAGAAGTTTCAACAAGGGTCATGTGTACATGGAGGAGCGGTGTTTTCACGGCACATTAGTCACAACTCCCACTTCACTTCTCGCGGCTGCTTCCCCTTCCCTGTTTGGGGCATGGCCCAGTATAATCCATCTGTGCATTCTCTCTGGGCAAATGAATCTTTAATCAGCAGTGAATAAATATTCCCTTGTCTAGGACCTGGATAAAGTGCTAATAATAACAACTATCACACCATTCTAAGGGAATACTCCTCTGAGGAAAACAAAAATGTCCCCTTTAGCCCCACTGAAGCTGTGGTTTTAAAGCCCTAATTTTGTATTATTGTCAAAGAAAAATAAGTAGATATGGCTGGCTCACAAAAGCATCTAGGAAGTTTGATGGGAGAAAAAGAGGTTTACCTGAAATTAACATTCCTGGTTTTGATCTTGTGTTCCAAACAGTCTCTTTTTTTCTTCTGGGTTTGATACATATTTTTGTCCTTTATGATCGTGTCCATAATCTGCCATGCTCACAATGAGTCCAGAATAAACACTTGATTTCTGTTTCTCTGCTATTATTTATACCTTATGATTATCCTTTACCTTCCTCCCAAGACTGTGTTCTATTGCTGGCCATTTGATGTCAGCGCACTGCACCTTAAATTTCCAATGAACCACAATATATGTGATTTGGGCATGAAAAACAATACATATTGCTTTTCCCAGAGCAGTTGGAAATCAAACCTTTTAGGTGTAATTGAAAACATATTTTTACAAGCAAATAGAGCCAATAAACTAGAAAAGCTGTGTGGAAGCACCAAGCCCAGTTTCTCTGGTTTTTAATAAACTGCAGTAGAGAACCTTAGGAACAGGAAGACATTTACATTCCAACCCGGAATCACGCAGGACAAGTGAGTGTGGTGCGTCACAAGTGCTCTGTACAGAAAGTTCCGGCAGGGAAAGAAGAGGAAATTCCTAAAGGCACTGTGGCTTTGCATAAGCTCTCCAAAGTCAGTGTAGGGACCTCATATGCCTTTATACAGGTGGTATGACTGAAGGGGGAAAGCATGCCTTTTTCTTCATCTGGTCCCAAGATCTCAAAGCATGATTATCTTCCTGTAACTGTTATTTTTAAAATATAACCATAAAAGAAATATCCTCCTGAGACAGGTCCTTTTCTCAATTGCGGTGACATAACTCTCACCTAATCAGTGGGACATCATCTCCCAACATCGTGGTTACATACTTGCAGTCAGCCTAGCCTTTCCAGCCCCTAAAACCAGAAGTCTGTGGTGGTGCAATGGGGCTGGCAATGGGTAGAAGGATTCTGGGCTGAGACTGAATCCTTGGCAGACACTGAATTGTTCTGGCATATGGGCTTCTCCTGTAATTTCTCTAGCTATGAATTGGGGTGGACTTATTTACTCATTTATAAAATGGCACCATTCATTAATCATTAAAGTAAATCACTTGAGGTATAAGAACTGATTAGAAAGCTTTTAATAGAAATAAAGTAAGAGCTTTTTACCCTAGGGCTGGGGGCAGAACTACTTTCTGAATTATAGGTTTTTACTTTATGTACATGTTAAACTCCAGGGAACATGATTTGGCCCAAATTTGTTTGATAGCTAACCATAATGTAACAGGCTTTTACTGTTTGAAAAACAGAGTGGCATGTATAAAAACATCATTTTCAATGCCTATGTCAATTTTTAAAATACACCTCATGCAGTGCTGGCAAGGGAATGGAGATGGGGTAATGATCATATACTGTTGGTAAGAGACTAAATTGGTATGGCTCTTAGAGGGTGAATTAGTAATTCCACCCTAAGAAGCTATCCTTCTTACATGTAAGATAAATGTGCAAAGATGAATATGTATGTCTTAGGATATAAAAATAATGGTGTTCATCAAAGATACAATCCACACAGCAACAAGACAGACAATAGAATGGGAGAAAATTTTTACAAAACATATATTTGATAAAGAGTTAATATCCAGAATATTTTTTAAAAACTCCTACAACTCAACAACAATCACAAAAAGAAACACAATTCAAATGAACAAAAGACTTAAATAGATTATTTCTCCAAAGAAGATATACAAATTGTCAAAAAGCACATGAAAAGATGTTCAACATCACTAATCATTAGGGAAAATGTAAATCAAAGCTGCCATGAGATGCTACCTCACACTAACTAGGATGACTAGTAGCAAAACATAAAACAAAAACCAGAAAATGACAATTGTTAGTGAGGATGTGGAGAAATTGAAACCTTATGCACTGTTGATGAGAATATAAAATGGTACAGCTGCTATGAAAGACATTATGGCAGTTCCTTACAAAATTAAAAATAGAATTAGCATATTATCCATCAATTTCATTTCTGGTTATATGCTCCAAAGAATTGAAAGCAAGGTCTCCAAGAGATATTTTTACAATCCATGTTCATGGCAGGGTTATTCACAGTAGCCAAAAGGTAGAAGCAACCTAAATATCCACTGATAGATGAATGGATAAACAAAATATGGCATATATATATTCTATTAAATATTATTCAGCCAAAAAAAGGAAGACAATTCTAACACATGCTACAGCACGGATGAACCTTGAGGACATTATGCTAAGTGAAATAGGCCAGTCACAAAATGGCAAATACTATATGATTCCATTTATATGAGATACCTGGAGTAGTCAAATTTACGGACAGAGAAAATAGAATGATGTGCTAGGGGATGGGGGAAGGAGGAAATGGGGAGTTATTTTTAAATGGGTATAGAGTTTTAATTTTGCAAGATGAAGAGTTCTGGAGCTTGGCTGCACAACTACATTAATGTATTTATCACCATTGAACTGTACACTTAAAAATGGTTAATATGGGCTGAGCATGGTGGCTTTTGCCTATAATCCCAGCACTCTGGGAGGCCGAGGGGGGAGGATCACTTGAGGTCAGGAGTGAGAGAACAGCCTGGCCAACATGGTGAAACCCCACTCTCTACCAAAAATATTTTTTAAATTAGTCAGGCATGGTGGTGGGAGCCTATAATCCCAGCTAGTGGGGAGGCTGAGGCAGGAGAATCGCTTGAACTGAGATGGAGGTTGCCCTGAGCTGAGATTATGCCACTGCACTCCAGCCTGGGCGACAGGGTAAGACTCTGTCTCAAAAAAAAAAAAAAAAAGAATAATGTTAATTACAGTAATAGTGAAAGGAGAGAAAACATGCAAGTCCTTCAAATGAGAAAATAGTCATTGTATAGAATCCCATGCAGTCACTGAAAAGATGCTGTATATATGCATGTATTAACTTGGAAGAATATATTTGATCTATCTTTTGACTTGAAAAGCAATTTTCCTAACAATGTACTTATAATGACTATCAGTTTGCTAGGGCTAGCATGACAAAATACAACAAACTGGGTGACTTGCAACCGTTCTGGAGGCCAGAAGTTCAAGACCAATAGGCCGGAAGGGTTAGGTTCTGTGGAGGGATGGGAGGAAATATCTGTTCCATGCCTCTACTAGCTTCTGATGGTTTGCTGGCAATCTTTAGTGCTGTGGCTTGTAGATAATGCATCACCCCAACCTCTGCCTTCGTCTTCACATGGAGTTCTCCCTGTGTGCATATTTGTCTCTGTCCCCAAATGTCCCCTTTTTATAAGGAACCCAATCATATTGGAGTAGGGACTGCTTAAGGGAGAAAAACAATGGTATCTCTGACCAGATGCATTCTTTCGACTTTCTCAAAGGTATCATGTTTTCACTCCCGGTAGATGACTCCACTCTGACAAATCCAGGTATAAAAGGATTTCAGATATTTGATCACAAGTCCTGAGAATAATCACGAATACTTATAGAGAACAACTAAGTATTCCTCAACAGAGTCAGCACCTATCATAGCCCACTCCTTACTTTAAAAAAAAATCATGTTTTTAAATTTTGTTTTATTGTTTTTTGAGAGATGAGGTCTCACTCTGTCACCCAGGCTAAAGTGCAGTGGTACAGTCAGAGCTCACTGCAGCCTCGGACTCCAAGGCTCAAGCAGTACTCTCACCTCAGCCTCCCGAGCAGCTAAAACTACAGGGGCAGGTCACCAAGCCTGGTTCACTCCTCACTTTTACTAACCGTGTGCCGGAACAGAGCTCACTCCCTTTGCTGTTTGCTCTAAGGCCTCTCAAACTTCTCGTTTCCTGCTCTATGTTTTGCTAATGTTGGGCTGTAACATTCAAGCAAATATCAGTTGTTTGGGGATGTTTTTTTTAAGGAATTCTAATTCAAGCGGTAGTGGCAGTGCTTTGTTTTGTCTTTTCGCTGCAGTAAGCTCTATAAATTTACCAAATTCCAATGCAAGCTGATGTCTGACTCTTTGACTTTTAAATCATATTTTCCAACAATGCTTACTGTCATTTTCCCTCTTTAATCGATTTCTGAAATTATGAGAAATCTACACTAGAGGAAACAAACTGTGAAAGAAAGTGAAGATGGTGAAATTTTTCCCATGGAGAGAGAGAAATCTGGATCCCTTATTGAAACCAGGCTTTGTTTTTTGGGGAGAATATTTTTAATCCTAAATTTTTGTAAAATTTCTCCAATATCTAAGAAAAATGATTAGTGTAAGTTGTTTTTTTTTTTTTTTTTTTTTTTTTGAGACGGAGTCTCGCTCTGCCGCCCAGGCTGGAGTGCAGTGGCCAGATCTCAGCTCACTGCAAGCTCCGCCTCCCGGGTTCACGCCATTCTCCTGCCTCAGCCTCCCGAGTAGCTGGGACTACAGGCGCCCGCCACGTCGCCCGGCTAGTTTTTTGTATTTTTAGTAGAGACGGGGTTTCACCGTGTTAGCCAGGATGGTCTCGATCTCCTGACCTCGTGATCCGCCCGTCTCGGCCTCCCAAAGTGCTGGGATTACAGGCTTGAGCCACCGCGCCCGGCCTGTAAATTGTTTTTTAACACATACCATCTTTGATTTAAACTATGAGTTCTATCAAATTATGTCCTGTCCCAATTCTATAAACTCCCCTACCACAGTTTCCTGCACACAATGGACACTCCCTCACAATTCATTGATTTGGGGGTTGGGAAGGAGTTCCAACACAAAAGGCCTACCCCTAATTACCAAATACTCAGTGTGTATAACAGCAACATTAGCATTGAGTCTATCCATGGGACCAAAGTAGAATTTCTAAGTACATTCTCCCATCATAGAAAGGATGTGGTTACACAGAATCCACTGTGCAACGATACAATTGTTTGTTGTTCAGTGTTGGTCTTTCCTCACTCGAATATAAGCTCTCAAGAGCAGGGACTTCGTTTTTGTTCCCTGCTTGCTGGTTCCCCAAGGCCTGGAGCAATGCCAGACACAACTTAGGCCCTCAACTACTATTTGTTGAATGAATCAATGCAACAAGATATTTTTCTCCAATGACAGCTTTCAGACTGGTTCTATTAAGCCATCTTTTGCTGTCCTTTAGTGACATCTTAGATAGATTCTGTAACTTCGTGGTCACTTTCAGCAATTAAAGGTTCAATCCTGTTTAAAATTTCAACCTCAGATTCAATGCAAATCTTTCTTCTCTCCCACCAAGAGCTATATTTGTACGCTGCTCTTTCACTCCTCCTCCCAGCTCAGTGCCCTGTTGTGGATGCTGGGCATGTCCCGACTCTGACATCCCTCTTCCCACTTCCCTGTGCGGAGACCTAGGTCCTCTAGTGTTTGGGGATGGGATGAGAAAGAAGAAATGGATGAGCTTTTTAAAACTTGTATTCAACCCGCTATCTTCAACCTGCTTTTTCCATTGACTGAAGCATCTTCATTGCGTAGTATCAACTGGCTGTCAAATATTTATGCATGGCCATCCAGCCCCAGTGCTGCTTCTCTCCGGGACATAAGTGGGAGTTCTTTGGAGAATGCTGGAGGGAACGAAGGGGAGGAGCGCGCCCCTCCACAGCATTTTTCCTTGAAGCAGAAACTTAGCTTCCACCTTCCTTCGGATGCCAGGGTCTACCTGCAGCTTCTCACTCTCTCCTGAAAATGTCAGTCCAGCTACCATCTCTAAAGTCCACTTGACTCCGAAGAAACTCACACATCCTCGTCACATCCAAAAGTGGGATGTGAGCTTCTCCATGCTCCCTCATCCTCTTCTGTGTTGCCATTTCTCAGACTGGAAGTCCAAGGAGCAGGTGCCAGGCTCTCTCCTTCTTGCATATATTCTCAACTCTCACAAGAGAGCTTCTTGGAGCTGCTCGCCTCTCTACTCCCAGCGTCTCAACTCTGACAAGAGAGCTTCTTGGAGCTGCTCGTCTCTCCACTCCCAGCCTCTCACTTGGCTTTGGGAAATAGAAAGCACTCACCATCTCCTCCCTCTCCCAGAAAAGCTGCTACCATGATCGCTGACTTCTCTACAGGCAGATGGTTTTAGTCTCCAGCTTTCCCCCATTTTAATGTCCTTTCTCAGATAACATGGAGGAGAGGGAAAGTGTTAGGTTTCTTTTCCACAGGGCTGGTTCTTCTGAGGTCTCTTAGTACATCTACCTTTGGGTGTGAGCAGCGATTGGTGAATGTTTCTAGACTTGACCACCTTTCTGTTTTCAACTAGGACCATACACACCAATTTCAGTGCAACAGGAAACGTCCCATCAGCATCCAGTTACTTATGCCACATAAAATATTGCCTTGTAGATTCACCCCTCTCTCAGGGGTTAGCAGAGTGCCTTGTTTTGGAAGCAGTGAGGGAGACAGTTAATAAATACTTGTTGAATTAATTCTTTTTTTTTTTTTTTTTTTTTTGAGACAGAGTTTTGCTCTTTTTGCCCAGGTTGGAGTGCAATGGCACAATCTCGGCTCACTGCAACCTCCACCTCCCAGGTTCAAGCAATTCTCCTGCCTCAGCCTCCCAAGTAGCTGGGATTACAGGCACCTGCTGCCACGCTTAGCTAATTTTTTTTTTTTTTTTTTTTTTTAAATAGAGATGGGTTTTCTCCATATTGGCCAGGCTGGTCTCGAACTCCTGACCTCAAGTGATCTGCCTGCCTCGGCCTCCCAAAGTGCTGGGATTACAGGGGTGAGCCACTGCGCCCAGCCTGAATGAATTCTTGATAGAGCAGTAGGTACCTGAGATGTTGATCAGAAATTCCAGGCTTCCATCTGAAATCTTCTGGAAGAAACTTGTAGGTGTCATGTCCTGAATCCTGATGAAATCTTGGAGACTTCAGACCACTGCATGAATATCTAAACCCCACTCTGAACCTTCACAAGGTTCTTGGCTGGATGGCTTCCCAGCTGCTCTAATCATCAAAAAATCCCCCATGTGAGGAAATAACAGGGGCAATATTTTAAAAATTAAATCCATACTTAGAAGGAAATTAAAAACGAAACTGTTTGATAATGAGACAGTGTTTCATCTCTGCTTGCTGCAAGTTCCTTGAACTCCTTGAGCTTCAAAATGTCTCATTAGCTCCTGGCTTCAAATGCCATCAGAATACCGAAGCAGAACATATGTTGCATAATCCTCCTTCCTGAGATTTGATTCATATCATGGGCTTTGTCACTGATTTGTCTTTCTGCCACACTCAGATAAAGTGGGATAGTTGATATGGTTTTGCTTTCACATTCACAGTTTCACCAACATTTTTGGATCCTCCTCAAACACATTAGACACATGTATCTATAATGTACATTCAGGGAACAAAAATTTAGACTAATGTGGAAAGTTAAGGTGGTGGAGAGTGGATTAATCTAATTTTGTTGGTTTCCACTTTCTGTTGAAATTTGTCTCATATGCTTATACAACCCACTTCCCTCTCTGTCCTTCCTTTGTTCCCTCAGTATTAAGGGGTAATATCTACTTTTCTCAAAGAAATGCTATAGGAACTAAGTAGAAAAATATTTGTGTAATGAACTTTCAAGTTTATGGAAGACATTCTCTTTGCTCCACCACAAGTTCTCAAACTAAATACATGACATTTGGCAAGCCTTAAACTCTAGTCTTTATTTTACTTTTCTATCAATGCAGAACCAGGATAATTTATTATCCATTTATTATTTATTCTGTAGCATGTTCTGTGGAGAGCATTCATTATATGTTATTATTTTATTT
Organism: Piliocolobus tephrosceles; assembly: GCF_002776525.5. NCBI lineage: Eukaryota > Metazoa > Chordata > Mammalia > Primates > Cercopithecidae > Piliocolobus > Piliocolobus tephrosceles. The sequence goes on along the minus strand of NC_045435.1, from coordinate 8,060,491 downwards.
TGTATTCATTATATATATATATATATATATATATATATATATATATATATATATACATGAAAAGAATCATAATCTGCATTTTGTACATAAAGAAGCAGATTCAGGAAGGTTAAGTAACTTGCACGGCATGTGGTTTGGCTAGTCAATGACAGAACCTGAATCCAAACCCTCATTTATTTAGTTCCAAACCCTAGTTCTTAACTCCTACAATTTCCTATCAGATGAGCTCTGAGCTTCCTAAACTATTCCTTTGGGTTCCTTGTTTTGAGCCATGGAACTATTTTATTTTCTTGTAAGAGGCATCATTAAGCATTTTTGATTGCTAGTTCCATACATAATATAAAATAGTATACCTTAATCTTCACAGCACTTTTTTTTTTTTTTTTTTTTTTTTTTTTTGAGACGGAGTCTTGCTCTGTCACCCGGGCTGGAGTGCAGTGGCGGGATCTCAGCTCACTGCAAGCTCTGCTTCCCGGGTTTACGCCATTCTCCTGCCTCAGCCTCCCGAGTAGCTGGGACTACAGGCACCCACCACCTCACCCGGCTAGTTTTTTGTATTTTTTAGTAGAGACGGGGTTTCACTGTTTTAGCTAGGATGGTCTCGATCTCCTGACCTCGTGATCCGCCCATCTCGGCCTCCCAAAGTGCTGGGATTACAGGCTTGAGCCACCGCGCCCAGCCCACAGCACTTTTGTGTTGTGAGTGATGGAGATAAAAGAAATACCAGGAAGATTTTTCTTTGGCCTTAGGAGACTCAAAAATACTCTACCTAAACAAGTGGGTTTTTTGTTGTTGTTGGGTATGTTAGAGATTCCCTCAGATACAAATTGTACAGTTTTCCTTAGAAGATTATCTGTAGCTTACTATTAGGAGGAAGAATTTTTCTCTGTCTGATGTGGCTGTCTTCTATTCTGATGTATTGTCAGTACTTTAGAGTGAATTTGATCATTTTTTCCTATTCCTTTCCTAAGACAGGACATAATAGGACAGGATGCGCTTAAGGGAATATACAGAAGTATTGTGTTGAGACAGCACGAAGAATGTTAATTCCTTCTTGTAATTAGTGTTTCAGTGGTTGTCTGTTTTCACAGATTAAAAATACAAGAAATAAAATGTCCATAAATGGGCAGATGGGTAGCTCAAGTCTTACATAAAAGAAAAACAAGTGCACTTCCTCATCTACTCTTCTTTTAAATAACAAATATTCAGTATCATCTCTGCCTAGGTTTTTATCTCCTTGGAGAAATAATGCATAAGAAATTACCTCCAACTGATAGATACACTGATTTCATTAAAAAGTATCTAATAATCTTAATAAGAACTGTTTTCTCCATATGTGCTGGACCAGAATGTGAAAAATGTCCATCAGTATTTGAGTTAATAATGATTTTCCTATCAGCTAAGCATTCAGTAAAAGGGAAGAAATATTTGAAACGATAACACAGCAAATTTTTAAAAAGTAGAAATGAGATTTTTTTTTTAAAACTTTGGCAATGCTATTATAAATAGCATTTTTAAAAACTGTCTGGCTAAAACAAAACAAATGTTTCCTGTCAGTGTGGAAAGAGAAATTCCTGACTAAAACTGTGTTATCAGGTTTTCAGTCCATTTAATTAGGAAAGCTGTTAAATGTCATGCTACATGTCATCAAATGCCCTTTTTAAAAATGATTTCAATTTTTCATAAGTTTATTCCAACTTTTGTGTTTTCATTATTTAATCCTCTGGGGATTTCTTTTAAGTAAAGTCATCATTTTTACAAGTCAAAAATAAACTATTCTTTCCATAACTACTTTTTACACATCAGACTTAAAAATATACCAGACTTAGAAAGAACATAGAAACATATCAAAGATCAAGTCATCTACAAAACATAATACCATTTCACATATATCATTAATATTTACTTTTAAGGAGAAAAACTGACATATGGAAACTACTAGAGCTGAGGTGAGCTCTAATTAAGTCTAACTCTAATTTTTCACATAAAAAATCTGAGGCTCAGAACTTGAATGAAAAGAAGTTTATGAAGTTGGTGGCAGATGATTTCCTTTCTGCAAATCCAGTGAACTTACTTTACTACCATACTGTTCAGAAAACATTTAATAAGCAGCTGTATAGTAATATGCCAGGCACAGTATTAGTTTCTGTTGATGATGAATAAGACAGGGTGGCAGGTCTAAAGAAGTTAGAACCTAAGGGAGAGTAAAATAAACAAATTGACAAGCAAATTACTGCATAACACATTACTTACAAACTTAACAGCATAAAACAATGCACCTTTATTTTATCATAGCTTTAGTAGGTCAGAAGTTGGGCATAGCTTAACTGGATCCTCTGCTTCAGGGTGCCTCACAAGGCTGCAATCCAAGGTGTTACTGAAGCTGAGGTATCATCTGAAAGTTCAACTGGAGAAAGATTCACCTTCAAGCCCATATGGTTGTTGGTAAGATTCAGTTCTTTGTGGTCCATGGGACTGAGGTCCTCAGTTTCTTGCTGGTTGTTGTCTGAAGGCCACCCTCAATTGCTTGACACATGGGCCTCCCCAGTATGGCTGCTTTCTTCATCAAAGCATGCAAGTCAAAATGGCAACAGAGAGAATCTTCTAACAAGACGGAGCCTGGTGGCTCATAACTGAAATCCCAGCATTTTGGTAGGCTGAAGTAGGAGGATTACTTGAGGTCAGGAGTTTGAGATGAGCCTGGGCAATAAATGAGACTGAATACCGACCAAAAATTTAAAAATTAGCAAGTGTGGTGGACTACACCTGTGGTCCCAGCTACTCAGGAGGCTGAGGTGGGAGGATTGCTTGAGCTCAAGAGGTCAAGGCTGCAGTGAGCTAAGACCATGACACTACACTCCAGTCTGAGCAACAGAGTAAGACCCTGTCTCAAAACAAAACAAAAACAACAACAGTATATATATATATATAGAGATAGGGACAAAGAGACAGTTGGGGGATATGTTAGAATTTATCTGCCACATAATTTTATAGTAAAACATGATAAATGCTGTGAAAGATAAAAGCACAGGAACAGTAGAAAGACAGGAGATATGCTCTAAACCAGACTGAGGAGGTTGTCATTTGAGTTCAATTTTAAAAATGAAAACTCATCAATCAGATCAGTGAAAAAAGGAAGGTCATTCCAGACAGGAGCAGGGTCTGTAAATGCACGGAGTCATTAAAAAGCAGAGCATTGTTAATGTCTGCAGTTAAATTGGAATGGCATAATATCCATTAACTGAGATAATTGAGAAGAATTATGTTTGCTTAGAATCAGCAAATTTTAGAGTTGAAGACTATAAAGGGAGAAACCAAGGCTCAGAGCTAATAGGTCTGGCAAATGATATATCTTCCATAAATGATGAATAAATGAATGAATGAATGAAATGCCTTTGTAGTACTAGAAATGGAATTCCACTTCCATATCCCACATAATAACCATTTAAGTCAACCTCTATCTCTTTAAGAAAGATAGGAGAGATAAAGTTACAACTGCTAAGGAGATAGACAGAGGGAAGCTGTGTTACAACCAGAACCTGATGGAAAAGAAACAAAGTTTATATTTCAGTTCTAATATCTAATTGCCATGGTGTGATCCCTGCTCTTTGAGGGGTGGGCTCAGAGGTGAGAAAGTGCTTTATAGACACATAGAGTAATGATGAAATTTTTACAACTAGTTCTCTCACTTCATTCCAGTGGAAAAAATGTTTTCCAGAGCCTTCCTGAGCTCCAAAATTCTGTACAATTTCTGACTCAAAAACATGTAATACATCACCTCCAGGACCCAAGGAAGAGATGGTTTATATATTCATAGATTCACATCTACTTCCACATTTTTGCCTTGGTGTGAAATATATACATATTCTTGTATTTAGCTAAAGAGTTTATTTTGCAATGAGGTAAAAACAAGGTAACATCAAACTGACATGAGCAGTAATCACTAAAAAGAAAAATATTTTTAAGTAAGAACCATTATGGGAAGTTTTTTAGCCAAAAATGAATTTGAGTAGTAACGGCCATATATCTCTTTTTTCATCTCAAGTATGTTTGCATGAAATACATTGAATAGAACTATACATTCACGATTCTTTCATTCGTGTGAAGTCAGACCTAATAATAGTCAAATTTAGTCATCCTTTGCTAGGTTTATGAGTAAACACACTTGGAACCAGTTTTTTGGAGAGAAAGCTGGTGAGTCTTTGAGTCTGTAAAGATACTCTTTTTCTTCTTATTAATATTAGTTTTGATTGATAAGTCATAATTGTAAACATTTATGGGGTACAATGTGATTTTTTGATATATGTATACAACGTGGAATGATTAAATCAAAGTAATTAATATACCCATCACTTCATTTAGTTGTCATTTTTTGTGGTGAGATATGTGAACTTTGCTCTCTTAGTTATTTTGAACTATACAACACATTGTTATTGAAAATAGTCAACCTGCTGTACAGTTAATCTCAAAACCTCTTCCTCCTGTCTGATGTTTTGTGCCCTTTGATCAACAAGCACTCATTTCCTCCCTCCCCATACCCTCAGCCCCTGCTAACTATTATTCTAGTCTCTACTGGTATGAGTTCAACTTTTTTAGATTCCACATATATACCTGTGGCCGATTTAAGGTACCCCCATTCACTGCCTTTTGAGATAGTGGATTGTTTGCCTTCTTTCCTTCCCCATTTGTAGCACATTCAGGCTCATCTGGGGTGTGTGTGTGTGTGTGTGTGTGTGTGTGTGTGTTTGTGCGTGCGTGTGTGTGTGTGGGGGGGTGGCATTTGAAGGTATAATTCCTTTCTGCAAATTCTCTATAAATCTACAACAGCATCAAAATCCTCAAGGAAAAAATTTTTTTAAAGAATATGGAGCATGAACTAATGGGAAGGAAGATGATCTCAAAGGAATAGGAATAAAATTATTAAAACAAATATGAAAAATACAAGTAATAATTAAGATTATGTGATTTCAAAACATTGAGAGGATTGTAGAGAAGATCATTCTTCAGATGTGGTAAGGCTCAAAAGCATTTTTTAATGTCTTTGATGAGAGGATGGTCTAAGGTAGAAAACTTAAAGCTCTTGATATGTACATCAGTTTTTTTTAACTGACAAAAAGTTATATATATTTGTGGTTTCCAACATGATGTTTTGATATTAACATACATTGTGGAATAACCAAATCAAGCTACTTAACATATGCATTACCTCATATTCTTTGTGGAGAACACTTAAAATCTACTCTCAGTAATCTTCAAGTATACAATACGTTAAATGTAGTCATTATGATGTACAGTAGATCCCTTGTACTTATTTCTCCTAACTGAAATGGTGTGTCTTTTCACCAACATCTTCCCAGTCCCCCACTGCCTACCCCATAAACCACTATTTTCCTCTGTTTGTATGAGTTTGACTATTTTATACTCCACATAACAAGTGTTGCAAAGGATGTGGAGAAAAGGGAACCACTGTACATTGTCGGTGGGAATGTAAATTGGTACAGCCATTATGGGAAACAGTAGGAAGGTTCTTCACATAATTAAAATAGACCTACCATATGAGCTAGTAATCTACCACTGGGTGTATATATCCAACGAGAATGAGATCAGTATGTCAAGATATTTGCACCCCCATGTTCATTATAGAGTAACTCAAACTAGACATCAAATTTTGAGAGAAGCAAGTATTCAATTATCTAGAATATACCCAACCTGCTACAAGAGAAAAAAGCAAGTGTTTGGAAACTTTATTCAATTTTATTGTCTTCTATAGAACACACTAATTGAATTATGTTGAGTTAACCACTTGAGAGCCTGAGAGCTTTTAACAGAGAACAGACACAAGAAATCTAGAACTGGTGAAACCTGAAGGGCTCCATAGAGGCAAACACAAAACTCATCCATAGGAAGTTTCCACAGCTCAGAGCAGTAAGAATTAATTAACGTCTTTGTTTTCAGAAAAGCTATCGAAAAGAGAGGTACAATACCTGGCCGGGCGCGGTGGCTCAAGCCTGTAATCCCAGCACTTTGGGAGGCCGAGGCGGACGGATCATGAGGTCAGGAGATGGAGACCATCCTGGCTAACACGGTGAAGCCCCGTCTCTACTAAAACTACAAAAAATTAGCCGGCGCGGTGGCGGCGCCTGTAGTTCCAGCTACTCCGGAGGCTGAGGCAGGAGAATGGCGGGAACCCGGGAGGTGGAGCTTGCAGTGAGCTGAGATCCGGCCACTGCACTCCGGTGGCTGAGGCAGGAGAATGGCGGGAACCCGGGAGGCGGAGCTTGCAGTGAGCTGAGATCCGGCCACTGCACTCCAGTTTGGGTGATAGAGCGAGACTCCGTCAAAAAAAAAAGAAAAAAAAAGAAGAGAGGAGAGAGAGAGAAAGGGAGGGAGGGGGGGAGAGAGAGAGAGAGAGAAAAGAAAGAAAGAAAACCTGTTCTCTGTTTTAATATCTTAGTTTCTTATATGTAGGCAACATCGTTTCTTCTTTTCTTGGAAAAAAAAAAAAAACTATTACTTTGATTCGTACTTTCGTACTTCCATATCAGTTTGAACTACTCATAGCTATCTTCCATATTTTTCTAACCTCTTTTGTATTTTCCATCTTTTTATCTCATTGGATTACATTCTGAGTGCTTTCCTTATGTAGTGAGCTTATCTAGTCCTTTAATTCAACTCTTGAAGCTTTTAAAAAATTTTAATAACACATTTTCTTTTTAATAAATATATTTTATTTCTAGAATTTATATTGGTTCTTTTTTTAAAAAATGCTTTTTTCAGTGTGCCTTTGTTTTCTCATAAACTTTATTCATTCTATTATCATTGATCATTCTTAGCACACTTATTTTAAGTCTTTTAAAGATAATTATGCTATCAACAATTTAATTTAATAGAATTCTTCCATTTGTTGCATTAACTAACTTCCTTATGCAGAGAGTCTCTGCTAATACTTTATAATTTTGGTCTATGAGCTCATCTTCAGAGAGTTGCCTCCCACCTGTATGCTGATTATTCCATAAGATGTGGAGATTCCTTTTGGAATAGTTTTGGAGTATCCTTTTGGAGTAGTTTTCCATTTTCTTTTGTGGAGTTCTATACATTTCACCAGTTCCAGACAATTTTTACCTTAGACTTGTGTTCGTGCACTGCTTGGGTTATGATTAAGATCCCATGAGCAGCTCAGATTTAGACTTTCAATTTCTGCAAGGGTCTCTCCACAAATGGCCCAGGGAAGATCATCTGTTTCCAATCCATATCCCCATGCTGTATCCCAGGACTGTCTCTGAACCAGATTTTCTAGCTCCCTTCATGAATTGGACAGACTATTTCCAAATATATACCACAAGTGTACAAAGAACTTTAGACATACGATTTAGACATGTTGACTCTCATTTTTGTGGACTTTTTTTTTTTTTTAACAATTAAGAAATGCTTTGTAAGTAAAACTAATACAAGGTCATAATTTTATCAAAATCACTACATGTGATTAGTGAATGGGCAACACATACCTCAGTATCACTTACTTTGATGGCAAAATGTGAGGGAGAGGGGCTTGGTTGCCCTCCTTGATCAAGAGTAAAAGTCCTTGAATTTTCTGGCTAAGAAGACTCAAAAGACTTTTCAGACTCAGATATTAGGGACATTGTGCTTCCTTTCAAAATCCATTATGGGACTACCACTCATGAGTTTGTCTAAATCATTCTCTACCTCTTTATACATTAAAACAGTTTCTTGCCTTTGATGTGAATAATATGATTTTGTTATTCACTGCATTAAACAGTATTAGTCTTTAACATTTATATAAAAGTAAATTTTGAAGAACAATATTTTGGGGAGGAAATTCTTTTTCTTGTTTTTTATTATTTTATTTTCCTGCCTTTCACTCTGATTCTAAGATAATTATTAGTTTTGGGGGATTTCTTTTAAAATATCATTTTATGTGCCATTTTAATAGAGGTAGCAGAGCATAGGTATTAAGATTCGATTCCCAGTTCTGGAGTCAGACTGCCTGGATTTGAATTCAGCCACTTATTACTGATTGTGTGACATGGGGAAGCTTTTTAACCTCGGTGTACCCCAGTTTTCATATCTGAACAATAATGATGATGATGTTAATAATAGTGCCTACCACATAAGGTTATTAAAAGGGCTAAATAAGTTATTACACATAATGCATTTAGAATAGTTCCCAATACATGTTACATATTATATTTCAAATTTTCATGAGGTCTTTTTGCACAGACGTCTCCATAACCTAGCCCAATTATTTCATGAATTATGGGAAATTTTCAAGGCATGTGGAAAGAAACAATCCTATGCTCTCAACTTTTATGATCTCTTGCTTTTTCATGAATGGGTGCTTTGAAAATTATGAATTCAAAAACTCTTCCTTTTTTCAATCAATACCGTCATTGAGACTATTTATAGGAAATCTCTCCGGAATGGAGGGAGTTGAGGTAACATAAGAACCTTTCAGCTTTGTGGTCAGAGTGTGCCTTCATACCTCCCTGGTGGACCTATGGGCCAAGATAAACATGCTTGGCAAGGAATGCCTTGCTCACTCCACCCTGTCAACTAGGAGGTAAAGGTTTTGGACTGCGGTATTTCTACTCCACCCAACTTCTGCTCCATTTTTAATATACCTTTGAGATAAAGTGTATTGTCTCCTTTAAAAAAAAAAAAAAAAAAAAGCCTTGAAGGTGTGGCTGACAAGAAGGAAAGCAATATCCTGCCACTGCCTCACACATGAAAAGTCTTCCAGCCCCAGATCATGACTTGACTCTCTATTCTGGCTATGCAGCTCAGGCTCTACATTTTGTTCAGTAAAAGCAACAACACTCACATACCTCACCACCTGGAAAAAAATGCTAGAAATTGTCCCTGGCAAACACCCAGGAATGTAATTGAGCTCACAATGGCCAGGCACAGAAAGAATATCAGCATACATTGCTTTCCTCAACAACTGTGTTGCTGAAACTCTGCATGAAAAACAAATATTTGAAGTTGGATCATTTATTAAGTGTATTGGGTATTTGCTACTTAATGAATGCTACAGAGATTGATTTATTGAATAATGATAAAGTAATAGTGATACTTTTTATCTATTTTTCACAATTAGAATTTTGAAATCTAGTTTTCCTTAAAGCAAGACACACCCATAGCATTAGTTTCTCCACTAAACATATCATCTAATCTTTGGGTGCTCAGTTTTCTTTCGGGGGATACTAGGGAACGAGATTCAATGACCTCTGCAGTTCCTTCCAACTTGAAATTCACTATGTCTAACTAAGGCAGTCTAGGAATAACTAGAGATAAGCCCTCTGGTTTGGTTATTTCTGATTTTCTCATTTCATCCATAATCTGAGAAACTGTGTGGTTCTAGCATCAGTTTCTCACATAGCTCCATGTGAAGCTTCACAGTTGGGTTGGCATGACTGTTTTGGTGGGTATGACATAGAAAGCTAGAGCCATAATAAACTAATATTTTGAAGCTCCCTCAGAGATCTCTTCCAATGGCTATCTTTCCTGCCTTATTTTTGGCCATGAGAAAAATTGTTATAGAAGATTAGGAGTGCCTCTAACAATTTTATAAGTTAGGACCTTCTTTCTGGATGTTTTCTGAGGCACAAAGCACTATATACAATATTTTGTTATTTGTTATGAGCGCCAGTGATGCAATAAAGGGAAACCCATATTAACTCTACTTCATCTACTGGAAAAATGTGCTATAAGTTAATTTGGTTACTTGCAAAAATCATCCAGCAGATTGCTAATGAAGCCAAAGATACTCAATTTTGTGACAGAATTACTAAGCTACACTGCTTGAAGTTAAAATGTCTGACACCAGATATTTTTTAGTTTTTAACTTCCCTTACTATCTCCACTGAACATCATCCTCTTCATCCAGAGAGTTCACACATTCACCTACTCACCCTTGAAATCATCTCAAAAATGAAAGACAACTGAAAAGTAATATTTCAAATTTTAATTAGATATTGGTGGTGTGCCTCAGTTCACCCAACCCATAAGCCTTTAGACACAAACATAAGTAGAATTTTGACCCCGTCTAAGGCTTAATAAATACTCACACATTAGTGTGAGCATTTGAAGTCATAGAGATAAAAAAAGAGTGTGTGATTCATATCAGCATTATTTCATCTCTTCAATGGCATAAGTAAAAGTGATAATCTATTTGAAATGTCTTGGTGAACTTAAAAGAGTGAATAATCATATTCAGTATTATCATTGCATACAGGAATAATATTAATAGCATTGTAAACTATCATCTGACATTTAAAAGATCATTAAAATATATTATAAAACACTTTATGCCTATAAATATGATAATTTGTGTGAAATTATTAGCAAACTACACAGAAAGAAATGGAAAATATGAATAGTCTTATATTATTTTTAAAAATTAAATATATTTTTATAAACCTTCTTATAAAGAAAATTCCACATCCAGATAGTTTCACCAGTGAATTTAAAGATGAAATAACACCAATTTCACACAACATTCCCAAATAATAAAAAAGGGATAACAGATATTTTCCTCTTATTCATTAGCACAGCATAATCTTGATCCCAAAACCTGGCAAGAACATTACAAGAAAGGAAAATAGCAGATTCATGGTTGCAAAATGATCAGGTAGGCTTTTTTCCAGGACTACAAGAATGGTTTATGATTCAAAAATCAACCAATGTAATTTACCACATTAATAAAAAAGAGAAAATCACAAAATAAATTCAACAGATTCAGAAAAATTGTTTGATAACATTTAATACACATTCATGACAAAAAGTGCATAGCAAACCAAAGAGACTTCCTAAATATGACAGAGTGAATACAAAAGTTCTGCAGCAAACATTATAGTTAATTACAACTTTTGGAAGAAGATAAGAATGCCCATTATCACCACTGTTATTCAAATTATACTAGAGGTCCTATTATGTATATTAAGGTAAGAAAGAGAAATAAAAGGCATAAGGAATTGGCACTGGAAAGGAAAAATATAATTTTCATTATTTATTGTTAGAATTAATAACTGCATTTATCTAGCCCATGGACATAAGATCAATATTCAAAAATCCATTAACTTCTCTATATAAGCAATAAACAAATAGAAAAATGAAACTTTTTGAAAGATACCATTTACAATAGCAATTAAAACATCAATTTTAGGCTGGGTGCAGTGGCTCACACCTGTAATGCCACCACTTTGGGAGGCCAAGGCAAGCTTTGGGCTCAAACTCTTAAGCCCAAGAGTTTGAGATCAACCTGGGCAACATGGCAAAACCCTGTCTGTACAAAAAGAAAGAGAAAGAGAAAGAGAGAGAGAGAAATAAATTATATATATGTAACCTATATATATATAATTATATATAAACACATCAATTATATATATAAAATCACGTCAATTTTAGCAGGTGTATGCAAAGGAATTTAAAGAATGAACATCAAGAAAAGACTGTTTTAAGAGTTACAATTTGATGTGACAGGTGCTTGAAAATACAACCAAAATCAATAAGTAAGTATAACTCATTTTTAATAATCATTTAGTAATCAATGTCCAAATCTTTCTTATTCTTGCTCTCATCTGTTAGCTTCTAGATTTCTCAAATGCAAAATATCACAGCTATTTGAAAATTCACCAGTCATTACCTAACACCAGATAATAGGAATGGGCTTCAGGAAACTTTCCACAGAAGCCTTGGTTTTAAATTGATTTTATTTACAGGGAGAGTACAAAATAAGGATAAATTAATACATGATAGTCCAAAGTCTGTTAAAGGGATAATCTTCCATGAAATCAGATAGCTTCTTAATGCAGAACATCTTATAGTGAAAATATACAAAGTGTTTAGGGAAGCAATTTTCAACTAATAGAGAACTTCTGAATACTATGTCAGGCAAGGTGGAAAGTACTCAAATAATGTGTGAATTTATGATGAATTTGCTAGACTTCAGGGCCAACTTGAAATCCTCTTTTTACTCCTCCAGACTTTTCCATACAGTTCCTCACTCAGAACAGCTTCAGCTGTCTATGGGAAGGCTTCACAGGACAAAGAGCTAGGACTTGGCCATTTACACAAAACCAAAAATGAATTACCCAGAGTGTGCTGGCAGAGGGACTTGAATGTAAGGACATGGGAAAATCAACACAGGTTGCCAATGGTTTGTGACTGTGAGAAAAGAAAAGAAAAATTAAAGAAAATCTTACTAGCATAATTCACATTGGACAACATGAGCACATTCCAGTCAATCCACTTTATAGACATGATCTCACTGGTCTCCCCAACATCCCTACAAGGAAATGAGGGGGACCAGTATGGCTCCACCTTTAGGTCAAAAGCCCATCCTTCACTCCCACTTGTGGCTGTGAGTAGGTGGAACACATTTAAACAGGGGAACAAATTACCATCTTCCTTGCTTTCGACCCTTTAACATGTGGGTGAGCAAGTCTGCCTTTTCCCTGCTTGAGGCCATACAATTCCCAAAACAACTTGTCTGAAATGTTGGGGACTGAGTCATTGGCCAATGATTATTCTCAAACAACTGCTCGTTTGTTTCTCAACCACTGCTTGGCCATGCTGACTTGGACACAATACAACATGTAATAAAAGCGCCTGGGATATTTTCTTCCTTGGCCCAGGGGAGACCTTTAGAAAGGAAAGACAATGGTGAATATGGAAGGGGAGGTGAATTCACCAGAAGGATATGTTGCCAGCATTGTGCTCAGCTGAAGAGAAGGTTTGAGGCCAGGAAATGTGAGCACATTGGGCATCTAGAAGTTCTCCCAGATGGTAGCATAGATCTGCATTTTTCTGGGTTGCTTGTTGTTGTTGTCATTTGTTGTTGTTGTTGTCATTTTCTGCACTATGATGCCTCTCAAGACTCCCTTATGTGTGCCATAAAAAAAATCCATGACAGAATGGTTTATTCTCCACAAAAATAGTTACTATTGTTGTTGAGGTGTTACTAATAGTTACAAAAATAGTTACTAATGTTGCTGAGGTGAAGTCATTGGGAAAGATAGTAGTAAAATAGCAAAAATGTATTAGTATTTTTCACATTGGGAATATAAGACAATTTATTCAAAAACCAACTCATTTTATTATCTTATACTTAAAAATATGTTCAGATTTTTCTTTCTCCCACTAGAAATTAAATTGTCTTATATATTGAGGGATGAAAAGCACAGATCATTATCCATATAAATATTGACACATATACTCACTCTATCCACATAGCTATCTCTTATGGATAAACAACTCGGCAACTTCTAGCAGTCATCTGAGATGAGCACCATATGTGCATTATTTCACTAAAGCTTTCGGAGCTTGAGAAAAATAGCCTGAAGAATAAGATTGTTTCTTTCTGAGCCAAGGTTGCAATCTTCCAAGTCCAAGATGTGCTTGAAAATACTCATTAGGTAATTGTCAAAGCCTAGGAAGATCAGTTTAAGAATATGAAATAATATTACTACTGACTTCTCTTTTTGCGTTCAATCCAAATGGAAGCTGGACACATGAGAAGTGGCATTTGTATAGTAGCAAATAAAAGAACAGAGAACAAGGAAGCAAAACCCTTCACACCTATGTTCTCTTTATAGGGTCTTATTACTGTTTGCTCTCTACAATCCCCAGAAAATGGAAAAAATATATCTATTCAATAAGTTGTGGAAAGTCTCCCTCTGTCCTTCTATAATAGAGTTTCCAGTCATTGTTAGACAATTGCATTTCATTCATCAATAGTGGCCTATTGAGATCATCAACAGGAGAGACAGTTCTTAATATCAAATAAAGAGTCTTGCAATGGAAGTCAAAATACTTCACTCTTTCACTAACTTGGTGTATGACCTTGAACAAGTCATTTAACCTCTCTAAGTTTGCTTGCCTCATCTGTCAAGCGAAAGAGATGAGATAAATTATCTCCACAGGCATTATCAGAACTCTTCTACTCTTTTTGCAAATTGGTTTATATTTGTAGAAAAGGTTCAATCTGTTTCTGGCATGGCAGTGACCAAGTCAGAATCTCTATTTGGGAGAGTAAGAAAAACACATTAACAAGATTAATTACTGCAGCTGAAAGATACATAAATATGGATTGGGGTGTATTTTTAATATACACAAAAACTTCCATTCCTGAGTTACTTCATTAGCAACTGTTACTTCAACCATCTCGGTTGAGATTTTCCAGTAATTCTAGGTCAGCAAGTATGGACCCTACTTATTTTCTAAGAAAAAGCTCTTGTATTTTCCATCTGTAAAATTTTCACACCAGTGGCCTTGTTCCATAGGGTCCAAAAAAGTCTGAAAGATTTTGGAGGGAGGGATTTTAAAAAAAAAGATTTATGAAGAAAGTTTAAAGGAGATAGAAAGAGTTTGAGTGGGGAGTATATTTAGTCTAGAAACAAAAACTATGAAGTGTGGCTTAATAAAAGTCATAAGAATATGAAAGACCAGCTGCTCTCTATTTCCTCAAAGACTGAAACCCAGGAAGACTGTCTTCAATTACCAAAGCAGGTGGTGCTTTGGGTTAGACCCAAATAATGTCCTGGTTGGGTCCCTGAAACAAGTCACTAAGGGAGATTTTCACCACTTCTCGGAGATATCTTAAGACTAAGGACAGATACAAGGCTAATATTAGCTCATGTGTATGAAGGGCTTCTATATTAAGTCTTGTGCTAAGTATATTACATTTGTTATCACCTTTCATTTCACAACAGCCCTGTGAAAAAAGTGTTATCACTATTCTCATTTTGGAGATGAGAAGACTAAGAGTCATCACATGACTAGCAAGCAGCAAAGTGTGATATGCAACCGGGGTGTTGGACTCCAGAGCCAGTTGTCTTCACCATGAGGCTCTGCTGCCTCTCTGAGATGGATTGAGTCTCACATAATTAGTTCCAGTTTTCTTTGGAATAAGAAAGGGAAACTATTGAATTTAACTTTCAAATGTAGGAAGGCCTTTTATACAAATCCGAAGATCTCCATCTTCACCAACTGTGAAATAATTAGAAGTGCCAGCCAGGTTCGGTGGGGTCATGCCTGTAATCCCAGCACTTTCGGAGGCCAAGGCAGGAGGATCACTTGAGGGTAGGAGTTTAAGACCACCTTGGGCAATATGGTGAAACCTTGTCTCTACCAAAAAACAAAAAGAATTAGCCGGGCCTGGTGGTGCATGCCTGTAATCCCAGCTACTCGGGAGACTGAGGTGGCAGAATGACTTGAGCCCTGGGTGGTCAAGGCTGCAGTGAGCCAAGATTGTGCCACTGCACTGCAGCCTGGGTGACAGTGTTTAGCACTCAGTGAGCATGAGCTCCCTCCCTACTTTCCCTTTTGAATAAGGGATTTAGGTTGCAGAGGGAAGAACTCACTGACATTAAGTGTGAAATATACCGTAAAGTGTAGAAAAGAAGAAGAGAGAATTGTTATCTTCTATATGAACTTTTTGAAAGTCCAGAGAGAAAAATCACCAGGAAGGTCATTGTTTGCTTTCTCCTTTGTATGTTCAGAATTAAATAACATGAATGTGAAATTTTTAAAAAAGAAGTGCCTTAAGTGGTTTGGAGTTGTAGAATTCTTATAGATTTTTTTCATAGCTTTATTATAGTACTTATCATATTTTAATTATTTTTACATGCCTTTCTCCCCCATAAGACTCTATATTCTACAAGTCAAAGTCTGTCCTTTGCTCCTCTCCATATTTACCAAAATTTTACTCAGCCAGGGCTTGGCACATAGTAGCTACCAATGAAATATTTGTTAAAGAATGATTGAATAAAAAAATAAATAAATGAAAGTTCTCAGCTGGAAAAGAAGAAAAAGAAAATCACAGGAGATAAAATAAAACTGGAACTTATTTCACAAACTAAGACTTATTTCATTGAAAATAAGACTTTTCATTGAAAATGGAAGTAAGTTTTTGCTTCATTTAGATGTGGGAAGACCTATAATTAGGCACAATATGTAAGCATCCCTCATGATTGTTTAAAACTTCAGAACTCTCTTTTTGGCAGCTCTTGAGGGACAGGATACATTTTAGGTTTTTTTCAAAGGAGTGGGTTGTCGTTCTGGGAAGCAGGTGGATAGGACCACAAGATTTCTTCCAGCCTGAACTTCAGTGACTCAATAATTCTAAATGAACCCTCAGGAATCCTCTCAATCAAATGACTCTTTCCAGTTACCCTGACTGTGCCACAAAAAAGCTCACATTAAAAGAATAGCCCAAATATTTAACCCAATATTGTCATATTGCAAACATTCTGTGTTTACCTAAGTGCATGCTTTCAGCCCAACAGAAGTGCTGTGACTGGACTTTGTCTCTATAAGACCAAAACAATAAGCTTAAAAAAAAGAAAAAGTCAACATTTCATGAAATTAGGTTTAGGTATCAAAAACTGAAATGAAGTTTTTGTTTTTTGGGTTTTTTTTTTTTTAAGTGAATTGACTATGTACACTGTTCAGAGCAGTCAAACATGTTCAAGTTCTTGGACACTACTTTGGTGCTATCGGGTCTGAAATCCCATGATGTTCTGCACTTGTTCAGGCCTGTCATGTAGCAGGTGATGGAAGTCCAGCATGCCACCAAACCAAATTTAGAGCACGAATTTACAAGAAGGGCTCTCTTCTCAAGTTTAATCACTGTGTAATGAGCTCCTCCTGGGTGCCTAGTACTGTACTAGACATTTTACATATATTCTCTATATCCTTAAAAACAATCTTGGAAGGCAAGGGTCATTATTTCTATTTTAAGTGGGACAAATTTCCCAAGGCTATCTGTCTAGCTACCAGGTTAGAGTCAGGATTCACACTCAAATGTATCTCTCTGCTTGCCTTCTTAAAGTAGGAAGGTTGAGGTACTGGTATCATTTATTGACATTTGATCCAGAAAGCTGTAAAAAGATAGAACAGTATACATAAGGCATATTGAATGAGGAATTGTTAATCTTTAGTAAGAGTTTATCACTTACTTCAACCCAGTTGTATATATTTTTCCTACTGAAATGGACAATATTCAGATCTCAATAACCCATTTCCCATTGCTATTTGTGAATTGTCAGTATTTATTTTAATGATGGAATCATTTCTTAAGGTAGAGTTGTTATGTTTACTTTATAATGTCTGAATTTGGCTCCTTGTAGAGTACTTTTCTGAACGGGAATTGTGCTTCCATTACCTAATTGCAAAAATTTGCAAAATTTAAAAAGGCACTGGGAAGAAGAGGCAGTACAAGAATTCAAGTGGACCTCAAGGTCTCACTCTTAAAAGAAATGGAAATATTTTTGGACTGGATTAGCATGACTGAATTATCATCCTATTTGCTGGTGTAATTGCAGCTGGAAGGGGAGAATGAAAGGCATTGCTTTTCTACCCACTTCCTCCAGTGTACTTAAAACTGAACTATGCTATTCATAAAGTAAATCTTTCTGAGTAGTTTGCAAATTGTACCATCTTTAAAAATGTTAATACACTATTTTAGTGCCTCATTCTGAGGAATAAATTTATTCTTTTTTTTTTTTTTACATGAGAAAAACAGAGAATTACTTTATTTTTGTTTGTTTGTTTTTTTATTATTATTTTTTATTATTTTTATTTTATTTTTTTTATTATACTTTAAGTTCTAGGGTACATGTGCATAACGTGCAGGTTACATATGTATACATGTGCCATGTTGGTGTGCTGCACCCATCAACTCGTCAGCACCCATCAATTCATCATTTATATCAGGTATAACTCCCCAATGCAATCCCTCCCCCCTCCCCCCTCCCCATGATAGGCCCCAGTGTGTGATGTTCCCCTTCCCGAGTCCAAGTGAGCTCATTGTTCAGTTCCCACCTATGAGTGAGAACATGCGGTGTTTGGTTTTCTCTTCTTGTGATAGTTTGCTAAGAATGATGGTTTCCAGCTGCATCCATGTCCCTACAAAGGACGCAAACTCATCCTTTTTTATGGCTGCATAGTATTCCATGGTGTATATGTGCCACATTTTCTTAATCCAGTCTGTCACTGATGGACATTTGGGTTGATTCCAAGTCTTTGCTATTGTGAATAGTGCCGCAATAAACATACGTGTGCATGTGTCTTTGTAGTAGCATAATTTATAATCCTTTGGGTATATACCCAGTAGTGGGATGGCTGGGTCATATGGTACATCTAGTTCTAG